>NC_066542.1:1104481-1409089 GCF_024679095.1 Eriocheir sinensis | reverse complement strand
ATAGATAAAGATATATAAGTGAGTAGGAAGGAGAAAACTAACTTATAGAGGGATGAAGGTAGTAAGAGACAGATAGATAGCTAGATAATTAGATAGATAGATATAAATAGAGAGAAAGATAGAGAGTGAAGAGAAACATCAAACTAACAAAAACAAGAGCAAACAAATGCAAAAATCTAGATATAAAACATTAACAGAAAACCTCATAAAAGGCTTACCTCCCACCTCTCTCTCTCTATATACTCTCTCTCTCTCTCTCTCTCTCTCTCTCTCTCTCTCTCTCTCTCTCTCTAATACAGGTGCCAACCTGAATCATCTCGACGGAAAAATGTCACCTCAGCTTGAGCTGGGTCAGTAGGTCACGGCTTCTGAGGCTTCCCTGTGAATCTATTGCTTTGAGGGTGGTAAGGAAAGGAGGGAGGGGAGGAGAGAGAAGAGAGAGGAAAGGGGAGGGAGGGAATTGGGAGAAGGATGGGATGGAAAAGGAGGGAGGGAAGAGAAAGGAAAGAGGAGGGGAGGAAATGGGGAAGGATGGGAAGGAAGGTGAAGGAGGAGAAGAATGGGAATGGAAGGAAGGGAAGGATCGGAGGAGGGAGAAGGAGAAGGAGGGATAGGAAATGGAGGGAAAGGAGAGGAAGGAGGAAAGAGGAAGGGGGCAGAGGAATGAGAGGACACTGGGAATTTTCAACATAATGAGTCTGTTTACTTATCTATTACTTATTTGTCTACCTCTACTTTGTAGTCTACTTTATCTATTCTATTTACTTATATTTTTCTAAGGACTTATTTTTTCTTAAAGTCTCCCCCTAAAAATAAAAGACAAGAAAAAGAAAACTCACACTTCAGAGACAAAAGTTATGCACGATATCTTATGCAAGTAATATAAACTTTCCTTTTTTCTCCCTCCTTTTTTATAGCCATCAGGGTGGCCTGTTGACTTTCCTTGATCTTCTCCTTAGGTAAACATTTAGAAGAGGATGAGGGAGAGAGAGAGAGAGGGAGGGAGAGAGAGGGAGGTAAAAAAAAAATAGTGTCTCCATATTTTAAGTTTGGACCAAAAAATCATGAAATATCGGCAAAAATAGACTTAGGAGAGAGAGAGAGAGAGAGAGAGAGAGAGAGAGAGAGAGAGAGAGAGAGAGAGAGAGAGAGAGAGAGAGAGAGAGAGAGAGAGAGAGAGAGAGAGAGAGGAGAGAACGTCCTCCTCACCATCACTACTGCCAAGCCGGGCCCCACCACCAGATTTAGCCACCACCACCACCACCACCACCGCCGCCAGACGTGCCTGTTATGCCCGTGACCTAAACATCTGTATTGTTACACGTTATTCGCTGCCAAAGGATGGCAAGGAGGCCAAGAGGTGACTTTCCATCAGCCAACACACGGCTCTTGACGCGGCGGCGGAATGCGTGGCGTCGAGAGGAGCGAAAGGAGAGTAATAACGATCGTCTGAACTTGACATTGGGAGCTTGCAGAGGATTATAAGGATGCGATATTGCTGTGTCCCGGGGTAATGGGCTTTTTCTATAACCACTTTTTTATTTATTTTTTTACAGCAAAGGAGACAGTTCAAAGGCGTAAAGAAAAATATAAAAAAAAGCCCGCTACTTACTGCTCCTGAATAGAGGTCAAAGGAGTGGCCAAACAGAGAGGTCAATTTCGGGATTACGGGATAATGCGACGGAGATGAGCACTGAGGCCACGCGTAGATATTGTGCATGCCCGCAAATCTACCTTTATACCTTATGCTACCTCATCAATATTGCCTCTTCGATATTACCTCAACAACGCCTCTCCTTCTTATTGGCTGTTTTCCTACTCCTAAAATCTTCCGTAACGCTGTTTTCGCTGTATCTCTTGTATCGTTACCGTCTGAACTTGCTAACTGTATGCCTTCGCCCCCCCAATGACGTCCGTGCGCATATATTGTACTTAAACTCATTCCTGTGCTGTCCAACTTTCTAATGCAAGAGTCAACCACTATATTAATTCTTTCATGCCTCTCCGAAAAAAAGATTAATAGCTAGATAGATAAATTGACAAACAGACTGACAGTTAGACAAGTATAGAAATATAATGGATGGAGAGGTAGGTAGATATATACATAAATAGATCGATCGGAAGATAGATAAAAACACAACTATTTAGGTTAACAATAACTCATATTTAGTTTAGATAAGACAAACAAATGAGCATCGCATCGCTACAAACAAATGAGCATCGCATCGCTACAAACAAATGAGCATCGCATCGCTACAGATATATGAGCATCGCATCGTCCCCTTGAGTGCATTTTTTTCGTCCCTCTTCTTCCTTTCTTTCTTTCCTCTCTCCTTTCCTTCCCTCCATTCACTCAGATTCCTCTCCTCCGCCGTCCCTTCATTCCTTCCCTCCATTTACTCACGCCTCCCTCCCCTTGACAACATTCTTCCACAAACAGGTGAGCGTCGCATCGTCCCTTTCCTCTTTCCCTTCTTTTCCATCCCATTGCTTTCCCTCCATTCACTCAGATTCCTCCCTATCGCCACCCTTGCATTCCTTCTCTCCATTCACTCGTGTCTCCCTTCCCTTGACAGTATTCTCCCACAAACAGGTGAGCATCGCATCGTGCCTATCGTATCGTTCCTTTCCTCGCTCCCTTCTTTCCTCTCTCATTGGTTTCCCTCCATTCACTCAGATTCCTCCCTATCGCTACCCTTGCATTCCTTCCCTCCATTCACTCGTGTCTCCCTTCCCTTGAGAGTATTCCCCGGCAAACAGATGAGCATCGCGTCGCCCCCACCGTGAGCGCATTCCTGCCCCGCCTCGGCCAAGGTCTGGACACTTGATACTGCATGGCGAGGCGGGGCTATTCTTGGGCTATTCTTGGGCAGACAATGTTTGGGAGAGAAGGGTTTTGTCTTTCTCTTCTTAGTTTTCGTCTTTTTACCTCGTCTTTTTCTCAAGGTATTTACTTCTCTCTCTTACTTAATTCAGGTTTTGTAACGCCAAGACAAGGATTGGTTTACTGAGTGGTGGGTGAGAGGGACGGGCTTGGCAGTCATGTGGTGAGTGACAGTACGAGGGAGAACTTCAAGAAAAAGGAGAAGGGGGAGAGGAAAACGGAGAGGCGTGAAGGGAGAAGGGAAGAGAAGGAGAATGAAAAGAAATGAGTGAGAAGTGGAATGTGGTGAGTGCCAATACGAGGGACAACTTCAAGAAAAAGGAAAAGGGGAGAGGAAAACGGAGAGGAGCGAAGGGAGAAAGGAAGAGGAAAAGGAAAGTGAGTGTGTGAGAAGTGTTATGTGGGGAGTGCCAGTACGAGGGACAACTTCAAGGAAAGGTTAGATGCATTCATGGATAGGGATGACAGGTAGTGTTAGGTATACAGGAGTTGCCATATGTAGGCTAACTGACCTCTTAGAGACTTATTATGTCATCTTCCTAATCCATTTTTTTAATAATTTATAATCATTCCTTTTTTTTCCCACAATCATGCATCAGCAAAACACAAGTTATTCTGGTTCAACGTGAAATATTAAACTGTTATCAAGTTCTTGTTTATTTTGTCTTTTTTTACTCCTTGTCTTTTTCTAGAGTAATTTCTTCGTCTTTTCTAGTCTTTTATAACACGGATAATGCAAAATGAGGAGTAGATAGCCTTTTTTAAGTTCTGGTGTATTTTCTAACTCCTTTTCTCGTATTTCTGTAGAGTAATTCCTTAAAGTCTTTTTCTAGTCTTCAACACGGCTGATGCAAAAAGAAAAGTATAGTTATGTTCTTTTAAATTCTACTTCCTTTTTTTAAATTTTTCTCGTATTTTTTTGTGGAGCAATTCCTTCGTCTTTTTCTAGTCTTCAACACGGCTAATGCAAAAAGAAGAGAGTAGTTATGTTCTTTTAAATTCTGATTCCTTTTTTAATTTCTTTTTTCGTATTTTTTGTGGAGTTATTCCTTCGTCCTTTTCTACAGCCTTTCACACGGCTTAAATCACACGAACAGACTGCGGCAGACGGTGTACAGCCTCCCAGTCCGAGCATCACGTCACCGCGGCCTCGAGTCCCTTCCTGACGTCACCGCCACGTAACGCCGGGCACGTCAAAGTCCCTCCGCCTGGCTCACACCTTTGGCCGGGCAGTCGCGAGTCGCCGAGCCAAGCCGCCCACCCTCGCTCGCATGACTTCCTTCGGCGCGGGATTCCTCGACGTAAAGGCCGAGGCACAAATCAGCCCACCCTCGCATGGCTTTCTTTAGCGGTGAGGTCATCCAAGTACGAGTCGCGGCACAGCGCTAACCACTACCGTATGACTTTCCTAAGCGCCAAGTTCTATGTAAGGGCCGCGGCACAGATTAACCCAGCCTCACATGGATTCCCTTAGCGTTGAGTTCTTCCAAGTACAGGTCGGGGCAGAGAACAACCCACCCTCGCATGGCTTTCCTTAGCGCTGAGTTCTTCCAAGTACAGGTCGGGGCAGAGAACAAACCACCCCCTCATAACTTTCCTTACCCCATACATTTATCCTCACTGTTGTATCCTCCCTTACTTCCCCCCTTCATGCCTTTGCCAACCCCGCTAACATGTAAACGGCCCCACCTTTGCCTGAAGCACGTAAAGGTCGGGCCACAAAACGAGCTCCCGAGATTGTTCCTTAGGCTGCCACTTCGCCAACAGATTAAAGTGTTAGGAGGAGGATAAACTCAGCTCTCAGCACTGTTACGAGCCCTCAAACTGTGTCGTGTGGTTAATGCTTAGAGTAAAACTGAGGCAGGTATTCTCAGACATTTTCGGTTCTGACAGCAAAAATTTCCCAAGACCACGAAGGAGATTAATAGGGTTTTCATGAGTGTTTTTCTTGCGTTCATGGTGCAGAAGACTTGTCAAACTATCACTAGGCTCATAAAACTACCCATGGAAATACCCACAACCTCTACGAAAGACTTATCAAATGTAGGTGTGCAAGCCCTGAAATGTCTGAGAATCTGGGCATCACAAGTAAGTCACAGGTGGAATGTTGGATGAAGGTTGATTTATACTACAGTTCCTCCTTATAAACGCCACCATAGAAAACGTATGAGTCTATATTTTTTTCTTTCCCTTCCGTAAAGTTTAATTAAATGCTACTCGTTACGTATCTAAGGTGAAAAAAGAAGAAGAGTAAGTTAATTTTTCCTCCGCTAAATCCCAAATTAGGCACGGCATGGAAACGGGAAGATTGCAGGGATGAAAAAGTAATGAGATTTTGGCGTAAAAAATAAAAAAAAACTATTATATCACCTGCTGAGAGAGAGAGAGAGAGAGAGAGAGAGAGAGAGAGAGAGAGAGAGAGAGAGAGAGAGAGAGAGAGAGAGAGAGAGAGAGAGAGAGAGAGGGAGAAAAGAGAGAGAGAGAGAGAGAGAGAGAGAGAGAGAGAGAGAGAGAGAGAGAGAGAGAGAGAGAGAGAGAGAGAGAGAGAGAGAGAGAGAGAGAGAGAGAGAGAGAGAGAGAGAGAGAGAGAGAGAGAGAGAGAGAGAGAGAGAATGTAGGGCGATAAGACTCACGCCGTCACCAGTAAATTTCTCAGCTTGAAGGAATTTACGACTTAACTATAGCGCAAAGGAACGGAAACATCCTCTTAGTGTCAGGAGATGAAGAGGAGGAGGAGGAGGAGGAGGGGGAGGGGGAGGAGAAAGATTAAGAGGAGGAAAAGAGAAAAAATATGAGAAGCTGAAGAAGAAGAAGAAGAAGAAGAAGAAGAAGAAGATATAGAAGAAGAAGGAGATATAGAAGAAGAGAAAGAGAAGGAGAAAGAGAATCAGAACGGAAATAAGAAAAAAAAATAATAAATCAGACCAACAATTAACAAGAAAACAACGACAACAATGTGACAAGAAGCATCCATCATATGAGAAGAAAAACTGTACCTCCTCCTCCTCCTCCTCCTCCTCTTCCTCCTCCTCCTCCTCCTTCTCCTCCACACCGGAAAGGGAACGGAGGGGGCAAAGTAAAGATAGAAAGGTAAAAATTTGATTACTAACACCTGCTTCTAATGAGTTCTAACACCTGGGCGAGGTTGGGAAAGCTACACTGTGACTCCTTGTTGTTAGTGTGTGTGGGGTGGGTGGGTGGGGGGGGGGGATGTCGCGTGCCTTCTCCCTTAACTAAATGTGTAAGTCCAAATCTACTTCATTCTCGCAGTAAAAATATTTAAAAGCACGTATTCCCGCTATTGTATTCTCCTTCATATCCTTCCTTCATGGTTCTATTGGTCTTTTGTCTTTGTTAATTCATGAGTAAATCCAAATCGACCTTTTTCCAGTGTAATACTCATCAAAATCACTTATTCTTGTCGTTGTGTTTTCCCGTATTTACTCTCATTAAGACTTTACTGACTCTGATAATATGCAAACTCTTCCCTGCCTTCCTTGCTTATACTCAGACTCTCCCCCTCAGCACAGACTCGTCGAATGGTCTTATGCATAGAGTTCTTCAACGTCCGTGTCGCAGAACTCTATTTAGCGAGTAGCGGGCTTTTTTTTATTATTGTTTCCTTTTTTTGTGTGCCCTTGAGCTGTCTCCTTTGTGTTAAAAAAATAAATCATTATCACGCTGACTAACTGAAGAGCTGGCGAACCACTGACTCACAACACGCAGAATGTCAAGAGGTTGGGGACAGGAAAGTGCGGGCGATGAATAAATCCAAACTGAGTCTCGTCAAGGAAAGTTTCAAGTCCATGTCAGGGTGATATCAAGCTCTTGGGGGATGCATAAATACTGATTTGGGAGACCGCTCACAACACGCAGAGATGTCAAGAGGTTTATAACAGGAAGGTGAGACCACTGCATGAACTAAAAAATGGGCCGCGTCATGAAGAGTTTGAAGTCCATGTCAGGGTGATATCATGCTCTTGGGGGATCCATAAATACTGATTTGGGACACCGCTCACAACACGCAGAGATGTCAAGAGGTTTATAACAGGAACGTGAGACCACTGCATGAACTCAAACTGGGCCGCGTCATGAAAAGTTGAAGTAGTTTGAAGACGTTTGAAGAAGTCAGGATGATAAGCTCCCGATTGATGGATGAATACTAAACTGTGAAGCCACTCATTTGCCACACGCAGACTGTCAAGAAGTTTATTGCAGGGACGTGAGGGCAGGGCGTAAACTCAAACTAGTCCGCGTCACGACTAGTTAAGAGAAGTTTGAAGAGGTTTAAGAAAGTGGGGGTGATAAGCTACTGACTGATGCATAAGAAACCGTCAATCGGGAAGCCACTCACTACACGAAGACAGTCAAGAGGTTTATCGCAGGGACATGAGGGAGGGCATAAACTCAAACTGGTCCGCGTCATCATTAGTTAAGACAAGTTTGAAGAGGTTTAAGAAAGTAGGGGTGATAAGCTACTGACTGATGCATAAAAAACCGTCAATCGGGAAGCCACTCACTACACGAAGACAGTCAAGAGGTTTATCGTAGGGACATGAGGGAGGGCATAAACTCAAACTGGTCCGCGTCATCATTAGTTAAGAGAAGTTTGAAGAGGTTTAAGGAAGTAGGGGTGACTGCTGTATAAAAAACCGTTAATCGGGAAGCCACTCACTACAGGCAGACTATCAAGAGGTTTATTATAGAGACTCGGCGATGCAAGAACTATAAAAAAACTGGGTCACGTCATGAAAAACTTGGTCAGAGTGATAAGTTACCCCGTCTCCTCCACCGCCTCTTACCCCGCAGCCCCTCACCAGCCCCGGGCCAGCGTTATATTTACCCTGAGTGTGCCGCCGCGGCCTGCCCAGGGAGGGAGGGAGGCAGCGGCGGGGCGTCAGGCGGGCGGCATTATCACCCACACTGACCACCGCACCGCGCCTCACCAACCGACGCCATTTTCCTCAGCCGTGCCAAGCCGTGGAACAGTTGGGAGACACAGATAGACACACAGAGAGACACAGGGGGACACAGCCGGCAGCCTTGTCTCCCTCGGTAAACATTATGACAATTGTTTTTTTCTTGAGGACAACTTGCACACTGCCGGGTGCGGAAATGCTAGAAAAAAGCGTTTGAGTGGAAGCCTCGCCGCTTGAAGTGCCATGCCAACCCAACTCGGCCGTGGTGCCAAGCGAGGCTCAGTAAATCGCGCCTCAATAAAACAGCGCGGCTACAAATGTAACGATGACGGAGACACACGCTCAGGGCTGCCCGGCGGCGTGACAGCCTCGAGGCGACGTTTTGCGGCGGTAAAGACTGCGAGGGAGGTGGAGATGTTTAGCCGCCTGTCAAATAGCTCAGCGGGGTTGTTTCTCTTGTTGCACTTTCGTTAGCGGCCTGCCCTCCACTGTGTCTTCTCCTTTCGTTACATTACAGTGATTACACATTATATAGACATTTGTTATTCATTTAGAGAAGGGGAAGAAGGAAACAGCAACACCGACAAAAACAAGAATGGAGATGAGAAGGAAGCAAACATTCATCACATTATACATTACACAGTCATCACATTTCATCACACTTTACGAATGAAGTCAATTATCTCCTTTGAACTTCTGCAACCATCTCAAGAGGAGCCAAATGTCTGTATTTCCTCTACCTACGACTTAAACGTTTTCAAGAGGGGAGTATCAAGACACCTCTCCTGATATTGACACCCTCTTTCGGCTATACTCTATCAATCATTTGCAGGAGAAGCGCCAGCGGACATTTTTGTTTAATCTCTCTTATTCCCTTTACTCTAACAATATAACTTCATCTAGCATCGTTGGTCTCCCTTCTTTGTCGCACGTAAAAAGTAAAACCTGTTGATCACCTGTTGAATCTTCCCTCAGCACACCTGCCTAGCCATTAGTCATCCCCGTGGCTCCTGATGCACGACGCGAGGCAACGTTTTTCTCTCTCCCATAATAGCTTCCACGCGTGACCGATCTGGGGCGAGTGCCTTCACCTCCGCCGCGACGTAAACACATATACAAGAGTCTTTCCCGTAAATCCATCGCGAGTGTCTGCGCTGCTAACGATATAATAATGGCTGCCTCATAAAACGTTGCAGCTATTTATACCGGAATCAAGACTGAACTAGGTCAAGTGTGTTCACCCCGACCGCAGTTTCAACACATACTATGATCGGTATTTCCGCACGCTTCCTCCGCCCCTTATATCAACTATTTCCAAGGGCCGAAACGGAGAGGAGTAGGGTTTTCAAGTCTGCTTTTTTCTCACGTTAATAGTATATACAGAAGCTTTAGCAGACTCCCACCAGGGTTATAAAACTAGGTACCTTTGGAAATGCCTACAACTCCTATATACGAAAGCCTTGTCAAATGTGTAAGCTTGAGAGCCGAAATGTTTAATTATAAGAATATGACCCACGCACAAGAGGCTTTCCCATAGCTCCTTCCCGTCTGTTGTTTTCCCTATGTGAGTCTAAGGTAAAGTTCGGTTGCCATTATACCTTCAGGAGTGTTTCGAGGACTGAACGGAGGCAAGGGTGTTCGCGTCGCCTCGTCAACATATAAATAAGAGATTTGCCCGTGAAACTATCTTGTTAATTGTCCGTTTTAAGTGTTTTGTTTTCTCTAATGATTTTTCACATGTCATATCCATTCATTAAGCTTCTCCTCTTCCTCCTCCTCCTTCTTCTCAACCTCTTCAGCCTCCTCCTCCTCCTTCTCCTTCTCAATCTCTTCCGCCTCCTCCTACTCCTCCATCTTCACCTCCTCCTCCTCATCCTTCTCAACCTCTTCAGCCTCCTCCTACTCCTCCATCTCCTCATATTCCTCCTCCTTCTCCTCCTCCTCCACCTCCTCCTTCTGCTCCTCCTCCTCCTTCTTACATAAAACACTATCTATCACTCCTGAATTATGACACTTCTTTAATAGCCAAGAAACAAACGAGCCAGACTTTACTTAAACACAGCAAGAGGGACTGCCGTATATAAGTCACGTTCGCCGCCCTCACAGCATACTAAATAAGAGTCTTTTATAAATCACTGTATATTTACTTAGTGTCTGATTCATGGCGCCTCTCCTGTGCCGTCTAAGGAACACAGAAACAAGGGCTTTATGCACAACAGGAGACCCTACCTTGATCCCTCACGCTTGCCGCCTTCAGTGAGAGTCTTATAAAAATCATTGAATAATTACTCATTGCCTGACTTATGGCGATTCTCCTGTGCCATCTAAGCAACTCAGAAACAAGGGCTTTAAACACACCAAGGGAATGTATCGTAACTCCTTCACGAAATACGATAATAGAGGAAGATAAATAAATCAACTAAAGAATAAATAAATAAATAAATAAGGTATATCAGGGGTAGAATTGATAAAGGAATAACAAAAATGACAGAGTAGAGAGAGAGCCAGGTAGAGAGATGATATTAGAGCATTTACCGGAGCAAGATAAAGAGATGGAGGACGTTGGGAAAGGTCTTACTCTTTTAGTGGAGATAGAGAGGGTGGAATCTCTCTGCTTCTCTCTCTCTCTCTTTAACGCAGCAGGGCCGGGATGTCCTTAGTTATTTTATCTTTCTCTTCTTCAGGAGGAGGAGGAGGAGGAGGAGGAGGAGGAGGAGGAGGAGGAGGAGGAGGAGGAGGAGGAGGAGAAGGAGGAATGAAGAAAATGTGAAAGCTTCCTTCTTCCTGGTTCGGTTCATGGAAAGGACAAAGTAAAATGAGAGAGAGAGAGAGAGAGAGAGAGAGAGAGAGAGAGAGAGAGAGAGAGAGAGAGAGAGAGAGAGAGAGAGAGAGAGAGAGAGAGAGAGAGAGAGAGAGAGAGAGAGAGAGAGAGAGAGAGAGAGAGAGAGAGAGAGAGAGAGAGAGAGAGAGAGAGAGAGAGAGAGAGAGAGAGAGAGAGAGAGAGAGAGAGAGAGAGAGAGAGAGAGAGAGAGAGAGACTGCTGAGATAAGGAAACAAGCTGCACACACACACACACACACACACACACACACACACACACACACACACACACACACACACACACAGAGAGAGAGAGAGAGAGAGAGAGAGAGAGAGAGAGAGAGAGAGAGAGAGAGAGAGAGAGAGAGAGAGAGAGAGAGAGAGAGAGAGAGAGAGAGAGAGAGTGAGTTTCCCTTGGCAAAGACTGGACATGTAATCTGAGAAATGCTGCCCAAACGATACAATCTCTCTCTCTCTCTCTCTCTCTCTCTCTCTCTCTCTCTCTCTCAAAATAGATGATGATGAAATCCCAAACACACACACACACACACACACACACACACACACACACACACAGATTATAAAGCACAGAGGAAAAAGGGAGGAAGAGAAATATGGAAGGAGGAGGAAATTAGGAAGTAAGGTGGAGAGAGGGAGGGAGGGAAGGAGGGAGGGAGAGAGGGAGAGGGAATAAGGGATGTAAGAGTTAGAGGTAGGGGAGGAAAAGGGAGGGAGAGAAAGGGAGGGAGGGAGGAAGAAAGGGAGGGAGGAGGAAAGGAGGGAAGGAGTAACATACTTCTAAAGACATGCCAAACCAACGAGAGAGAGAGAGAGAGAGAGAGAGAGAGAGAGAGAGAGAGAGAGAGAGAGAGAGAGAGAGAGAGAGAGAGAGAGAGAGAGAGAGAGAGAGAGAGAGAGAGAGAGAGAGAGAGAGAGAGAGAGAGAGAGAGAGAGAGAGAGAGAGAGAGAGAGAGAGAGAGAGAGAGAGAGAGAGAGAGAGAGAGAGAGAGAGAGAGAGAGAGAGAGAGAGAGAGAGAGAGAGAGAGAGAATGAGTATTTGTAGATAGCTCTGAGTGCCAAAAAAGAATAAGACCACCACCACCACCACCATCACCACTTCCACCACCACCACCACCACCACCACCACCACCATCATTACCACAACCATCACCACCACCACCACCATCATCACCAACACCACCACCATCAACACCACCACCAACAACAACACCATCAATAAAATCAGCTACAACATCCACAACAACCGTCACTGTAATAAGTCACTAAAAACTTTTCAATGTATGGATAAAAAACGAGAAATAAAAAAAAAAAAAAAAAAGAAAGATGCGCAATATACTTCATTCCTTAATATCAAAATAATGCAGAAAATAATAAAAAATATATTACTAGTTAAGGGATTAAACCTCGTAAGAAAGTCTAATATACATTCAACTCCAGAGAAAAAAAACAAAACAAAAAAACGACCCCAACATACTTCAACTCTTAATCAAAGTATCACAGAAAAGAAAACACTATTGGGTAAAGAATTAAACCTCATAAGAAAGTTTGATTCACTTGACAAAACACCGCAGCAACAGAAGTGATTGGCTGCGTAAACAAACAAGAAAACAGCTTTGCCACTAGTAACCACAAACACCCACACCCACACCCACACCCACACCCACACCCACCCACACCCACTCACACACAGAAAGATTTACAGCTGTATTTCAAGCCCTCGAGATGTCAATTATTGCCAACTCAAACACCAACGGAAACTACTCCTTCGCTTCTTGCCTTCCTTAAATTCCACACACGTAGTTCACCTCCAAATACATTCCTTTCTTGTCATACTTGCGGCATACCATCACGAAGAGAGACGACTGAGTATGTTGGATGTAGCCATAAACCCGTGATAGTGGTTCATAGAAAGCTTGTAGTGAACGGCGTCTGGCTGATTGATATAGTTGGAATTGATCTCAAGGGAACGGCCGAAGATTGGAGAGCTTGTAATATGGGTGTTAATAAGTATATATATCACTAACCCGTAATAGTGGTTCATAGATATCTTGTAGTGAACGGCGTCTGGCTGATTGATATAGTTGGAACTGATCTCAAGGGAACGGCCGAAGAATGGAGAGCTTGTAATATGGGTGTTAATAAGTATACCTGTTACCTTACCTATTTACCTGACTTTAATCTAGCTTATCTCAGACGAATCCAATCTTACCCAAATGTACCTGACCTAAACTTTTCCTTACTTAAACTAACTTATTCTTATCCTGTCTGTTGTTTTCTTTCCTTACTGATCTTCAAAATTAACCTTACTAATATATTCTAACCTTTTCTTCCTCAATACTTCTTAATCAAAACTACCTAACTGCCTACTCGTGTCATAACTTACAAATCACCAAAAATAACCATACCTAATCAATTTCCATTCTCTCTCTCTCTCTCTCTCTCTCTCTCGTCAGGTGCAATAGGGACAGACATGTGGAGCAAAGGACTTCATTTTTACGGTAATTTCACACTCAAGAAGGATTTCCCACACGCGGTCACACCTGCCACACACCTGTTCACACTCGTCTCACATGCCCTAATTAAACTTACCTTACCTAATCTTACCTTTTCTAACTCCTCCTTTACCTAGAATGACCTAAACTTACCCAATCTTACCCTTCCTTGACCTAGAATGACCAAATATTACATAATCTTATATTTTCTTGACGTTCATTGACCTAGAATGACCTAATCGTATCTAATCTTACTTTTTCCAACTCTTCCTTGACCTAGAATGACCTTCTCTTGCCTAATCCTACCTTTTCTGACCCTTACTTTAGCTAGAATGACCTAATCTTACCTTCTCTAACTCTTCCTTGACCTAGAATGACCTAATCTTACCTACGCTTACTTTTCCTATCCTTTCCTTTACGTACAATGACCTCTACGTTTACCTATACGTCTCATTAATTATACCACACACGTCTCGTTCTATCTTATTTTTCGCCATTCCTCCACACACGATCAGTCATGCTTGCCCCTCGCTTTTATCACTCTCTCATATACCTGTGCAGACATACACATCAAAATACAGAATGTTCCTTTGGTAGTGCAGACTTAAACCCGTTATACAACCTCTCCTTTCCTAGACCATTCCCTTGCGATCAATTCCAACAATACTAGTCAGGCATATCCGTTCCTTACGAGCTTTCTATCTATAAGTTCTACGGGTTAGTGGGTGCACCTAACATTAGTATTTTCTCTGTTAGTAATAGTATGGTGCAAGGATGTCAAGACGGAAGTACTTGGAGGTAAGAAAGTGAAATCTAACGAAGGCTGCCGTAGATTTTTGAGTTGGTAATAAGTAGTTTTTGTTTTAATAAGGGAATGCTTGGGATACGGCTGTTGACTAGAGGACTTTGAACACTTAACTCTGGATTCCTGCGGCGGTGTATATGGGAGAGGCAGCAAGTGAAAGGATTAACAACCAACATAGTAAGGAGAATCTTGGAATACAGCCGCTGATTAGAAGACTTTGAATACTTAATGGCTGCGGTAAATATTCCTGCTGCGGTATATATTAGAGGCGACATGCGAGAGGATTACAGCACCCAACATCGAAAATAAGGAGGTCATAAAACTACCCCTGGAAATGTCAAAAGCTTCTATAAAAGCCTTGTCAAATGTGTTTCTTAGGTTCATGGTACAGAAAAAGGGTCAAACTACCACGAGGGTCATTAAAATACCCCTGGAAATACCCAAAACTCCTAGAAAAGCCTTGTCAGATGTGTGTTTCTTAGGTTCATGGTTCAGAAAAAGGGTCAAACTACCACGAGGGTCATTAAAATACCCCTGGAAATACCCAAAACTCCTAGAAAAGCCTTGTCAGATGTGTGTTTCTTAGGTTCATGGTTCAGAAAAAGGGTCAAACTATCACCAGGGTCATAAAACTGTCCCTGGAAATGTCAAAAACTTATAGAAAGCCCTTGTCAAATGTGTGTTTCTTAGGTTCATGGTACAGAAAAAGGGTCAAACTACCACCAGGGTCATAAAACTGTTCCTGGAAATGTCAAAAACTTATAGAAAACCCTTGTCAAATGTGTGTTTCTTAGGTTCATGGTACAGAAAAGGGGTCAAACTACCACGAGGGTCATTAAAATACCCCTGGAAGTGCCCAAAATATGTGTGCTTGGACGCAGAAATGTTTAAGAATATGACTAAACTTCAACACCTCGCAACACATCACACCTGTCTCGTTACCTGCCCCCGCACACCTGTCTCCCCGTGCCCTCACTCGCCGCCTCCTTCACACCTGTCTGATGCTATATAAAGGGTCTTGGTGCTACATCTCTGGTCTTAATCCCGTAGTTTTACCCTTCCAATGGTACACACACACACACACACACACACACACACACACACACACACACACACACACACACACACACATGACTTTAGTACATGTGTAAATTAATCAACTAGGCTTATCATTATTATTGTTATTATTATCATTCAAATTTTAGTAGTAGTAGTAGTAGTAGTAGTAGTAGTAATAGACCTCTTATTTGACCACTTTCTGAAATGAGGGTAGTGATTAGCGGGCGTTTTTTATCTCATCTATTTATTTTTACCCTTGAGCTGCTTCCTATACTCTAAAAAAAAAAGTAGTAGTAGTAGTAGTAGTAGTAGTAGTAGTAGTCACCCACTCACCCAAGAGTCTGGACAACGAGAAGAGGGCGGGACAGCATACAAGGGAAGAGCGGCGAGAGCGAGGCGGGAGAGGAGGGAGAGGAAGGCACTGAGGTGAGAGTGGCACTACGGTGAAGGTGGCACTGTCCTCACGGCTCCGGCGGCGGCACCTCACCCTCGCCGGCACTGCCACGAGGACCCGGTGCCAACGTGGACCGGTGCCATGTTAAAAGGGGGGTGGGGGAAGGAGGAAGGGGGGGAGGGGGAGAGAGAGAAAGGTGGGGGTGAAGAAGGGAGGGAGGAAAATGGGGGAAGGGAAAGAGGAAGGGAGGGATGGAGGGGAAAGGGGAAAGGAAGGAAGGGAAAGAGAGGGGAAAAAAGGGAGGGAGAGGGATATGAGGGAGGGAAGGGAAGGAAAGGGAGGAAGGGAAAGGGAGGGATGGAGGGGAAAGTGGACAGGAAGGAAGGGAAAGAGAGGAGAAAAGGGGAGGGAAAGGGATACGAGGGAGGAAAGGGAAGGGAAGGGAAGGGAAAGGAAGGGATGGGGGAACGGAGAAGAAAGGGAGGGAAAGAGAAGGAAAGGAAGGAAAAGGAGGAAAGGAAGGAGGAAAGGGAGGAGGAAGGAAAATGAGGGAAGGAAAGGGTAAGGAAGAGAGAGGAAAGGGAAGAGAGGGAGGAAAGAGGAGGGAGGAAGAAAGGAGGGAAAGGAAGAGGAAGGGAAAGGGAAGAGGGAGAGGGAGAGAGAGAGAGAGAGGAAGAGGGAGAGATAGAGAGTGAGAGAGAGAGAGAGAGAGAGAGAGAGAGAGAGAGAGAGAGAGAGAGAGAGAGAGAGAGAGAGAGAGAGAGAGAGAGAGAGAGAGAAACTATATCAAACTATTTCCTTTCCATTCACCATCACATCATTATCATCACCATCAAAACCACCACCATCACCACCACCATCATCACCACCACCGTCAACACCACCACCACCTCCTCCTACACCACCACCACCTCCATCATCATCACCATCACCACCACCGTCACCACCACCACTACGCCCACCTCCTCCTACACCACCACCACCACCATCACCACCATCATCACCATCACCTCCACCACCACCACATGGTTCACTTAATCTATATTTATCACCATCTAAATCTGTTCTTTCCCCTCTTCTCTTCTCCCTCCCCCTCCTCCTCTCTTCCTCCTCCTCCTCCTCTTTTTTCCTCCTCCTCGTGCTCTTCTTCTTCCTCCCCTCACTTGCCCCATGTGTGAAAGTATCCATAAGAGTGTGTGTGTGTGTGTGTGTGTGTGTGTGTGTTGGAGGGCCTGGGCAGCGCGGTACCGGCCAGGCATCACTCGTATTTTTATCCTCCACTTCACTGTGATGGTGTGAGAGAGAGAGAGAGAGCTGCCCGCGATGCCTGTGAGGGGGTGGGGAGTGAGGGGAGAGGGAGAAGAAGAGAGCAGGGGTTGAGAATGAAAGGGAGAAGTAAGGGATGAGAGGTGAGAGGGATAAGGAGAGGGAGGGGTGTGTGAAGGAGGTCAAAAGGAGAGTGGGAAGAGAGTATTGGGACTGAGTAAGAGAGGAAGATTGGGATAAGTAGGAGGGATAGGGATAGGTGAAAGAGTGGGAAGTGAGATGAAGAGGGAGGGGAGAGAGATAGGGAGGAGAAGAGAGTGAGAGGGAGGAGGAGGTGGTAGATTATTCCGTTCCGCTGGGATTGGCACGAATTTCGCCTTCACTGGTAGCCTGGTAACTTATGCTCCCAGGTCTTTCTGTGCCTCTGTGGTGGGTAGTGGAGTGTTTCCCATGTGGTATTGGTATGCTGGATTTCCCCTCCCAAGATGCATGACCTCACATTTTTCTTCACTAAATTGTAGCAGCCACTTTTTGTTCCACTCCTGTAGCTTGGTGATGTCTTCTTGTAGGAAATTCGCATCCAAGGGGTTAAACACAAAGCAGTCTAGCATTAAAACAGAAATCTTAAACGAAAACGAGGATGCCAAGACAGAAAACTCAAATTCGTGGTCAGGGACGCTAACCACAGTAACGCAGAGGCGGGGAGGGTGGGCATTGACAGTGACTGGGTATTCGGTCATAGCGCCGAAACAGCTTTGGTCATAAGGCACAAAACTTGACTGAAGGAACCCTAGATGAAGAGAAGGAGACAACGAAACACAGACATGAAAAGGTTAAAAAGGGAAGGAAAAGAGAAGTATACTCAGAGGTGTGAAGAACGTCTGCCGTTTACTCTGTCTCTACCATTACTCTGCCTCAAGAAAAACGTTGTGAGCATATTTCATTACGGCAGCAGCTCCACCTAACGTTTTATATTTGGGGATGTGAACTAAAGCAGGAGCACTGAGTTTATAAGAGGCCCCGGACGAGCAGGCGGTGTGAGTGTGTGAACCAAACATTTGCCGTCCGTCTCATAAAACAGCTAAGAACAGACTCACAGGCTTTTCTTATTCCAATCTATAACTAACTAATCTATTCTTCGTTCCTTATATTTTCCAGGAATTTCTTTTTATTAACTTGTATGTTTGTCTTTTTTGTGCTTTTCTTATTACAATCTATAGCTAACTAATCTATTCTGCGTTCCTTATTTTTCTATTTACTTCTTTTCATTAACTTCTATGCTTGTCTTTTTGGTGCTGTTCTTATTCCAATATATAACTAACTAATCTATTTTTCTTTCCTTATATTTTCTAGTTATTTCTTTTCATTAACTTGTATGCTTGTCTTTTTGGTGCTTTTCTTATTCCAATCTATAACTAACTAATCTATCCTTTGTTCCTTTTATTTTCTAGTTATTTCTTTTATTAACTTGTATGCTCGTCTTTTTGGTGCTTTTCTTATTCCAATTTATAACTAACTAATCTATTCTTCTTTCCATATTTTTCTATTTACTTCTTTTCATTAACTTCTATGCTCGTCTTTTCAGTACTTTCCTTATTCCAATCTATAACTAACTAATCTATCCTTCGTTCCTTTTATTTTCTAGTTATTTTTTTATTAACTTCTATGCCTGTCTTTTTTAGTGTTTCTCATATTCCAATCTATAACTAACTAATCTATTTTTCTTTCCTTAAATTTTTCTAGTTATTTATTTTTATTAACTTCTACGGTCGTCTTTTGGGTGCTTCTCTTATTCCAATCTATAACTAACTAATCTATTCTTTCCTTATTTTTCCAGATATTTCTTTTTATTAATTCGCATGCTCGTCTTTTCGGTACTTTTCTTATTCCAATCAATAACAAACTAATCTATTCTTTCCTTATATTTTCTAGTTATTTCTTTTCATTAACTTCTATGCTCGTCTTTTTGGGTTCTTTTCTTATTCCAATTTATAACTAACTAATCTATTCCTCGTTCTTTATTTTCTAGTTATTTCTTTTCATTAACTTCTATGCCTGTCTTTTTTGGTACTTTTCTTATTCCAATTTATAACTAACTAATCTATTCCTCGTTCTTTATTTTCTAGTTATTTCTTTTCATTAACTTCTATGCCTGTCTTTTTTGGTTCTTTTCTTATTCCAGTCTATAACTAACTAATGTATCCTTCGTTCCTTATTTTTCTAGTTATTTCTTTTCATTAACTTGTATGCTTGTCTTTTTTAGTGCTTTTCTTATTTCAATTTATAAGTAACTAATCTATTCTTCGTTCCATATTTTCGAGGTATTTCTTTTATTAACTTCTATGCCTCTCTTTTTTAGTGCTTTTCTTATTCCAATTTATAACTAACTTATTTATTCTTCTTTCCTTATTTTTCTAGTTATTTCTTTTTATTAACTTCTATGCCCATCTTTTTTGGTACTTTTCTTATTCCAATCTATAACTAACTAATCTATTTTTCTTTCCTTATATTTTTCTAGTTATTTCTTTTTATTAACTTCTATGCTTGTCTTTTTGGTGCTTCTCTTATTCCAATCAATAACTAACTAATCTATTCTTTTCTTATTTTTCCAGATATATCTTTTTATTAATTCGTATGCTCGTCTTTTCGGTACTTTTCTTATTCCAATCAATAACTAACTAATCTATTCTTTTCTTATATTTTCTAGCTATCTATGTTCATAAACTTCCATGCTCGTCTTTTTGTGTTCTTTTCCTTTTCCAATTTATAACTAATCTATTCCTTGTTCCTTATATTTTCTAGCTATTTCTTTTTATTAACTTGTATGCCTGTCTTTTTTGGTGCTTTCCTTATTCCAATCTATAACTAACTAATCTATTCTTCGTTCCTTATTTTTCTAGTTTTTTTTTTATTAACTCGTCTTTTTGGTTCTTTACTTATTCCAAATTATAACTAACTAATCTATTTTTCTTTCCTTATTTTTCCAGGTATTTCTTTTTATTAACGTGTATGCTTGTCTTTTTTGGTGCTTTTCTAGTTCTAATTTATAACTAACTCATCTATTCTTCTTTCCATATTTTTCTATTTACTTCTTTTCATTAACTTCTATGCTCATTTTTTTGGTACTTTTCTCTATTCCGGTCTATAACTAACTAATCTATTCTTCGTTCCTTATTTTTCTAGTTATTTCTTTTGTTAACCCCTGTCCTCGTCTTTTTAGTGCTTATTCCAATCAATAACTAACTAATCTATTCTTTCCTTATTTTTTAGAGTTATTTCTTTTCATTAACTTCTATGCTTGTCTCCTTGGGTTCTTTTCTTATTCCAATTTATAACTAATTAATCTATTCCTCTTTCCTTATATTTTCTAGCTATTTCTTTTTATTAACTTGTATGCTTGTCTTTTTTGGTGCTTTTCTTATTCCAATTTATAACTAACTAATCTATTCTTTTTTTCACATTTTTCTATATACCTCTTTTCATTAACTTCTATGCTCGTCTTTTTAGTACCTTCCTTATTCCAATATATAATTAAATAATCTATCCTGCGTTCCTTTTATTTTCTAGTTATTTATTTTATTAACTTGTATGCTCGTCTTTTTGGTACTTTTCTTATTCCAATCTATAACAAACTAATCTATTCTCCGTTCTTTACATTTCTTAGTTATTTCTTTTCATTAACCCCTATGCTTGTCTTTTTGGTTCTTTTCTTATTCCAATCTATAACTAACTAATCTATTCTTTCCTTACTTTTCCAGGTATTTCTTTTCATTAACTTCTATGCTCGTCTTTTTGGTACTTTTCTTGTTCCAATTTATAACTAAGTAATTTATTCCTCGTTCCTTATATTTTCTAGTCATTTCTTTTTATTAACTTGTATGCTGTCTTTTTTGTGCTGTTCTTATTGCAATCTATAACTAACTAATCTATTCTGCGTTCCTTATTTTTCCAGGTATTTCTTTTTATAAACTTCTATGCCTGTCTTTTTGGTACTTTTCTTATTCCAATTTATAACTAACTAATCTAATTTTCTTTCCTAATATTTTCAGGTATTTCTTTTTATTAACTTGTATTCTTGTCTTTTTGGTACTTTTCTTATTCCGATCTATAACTAACTAATCCATTTTTCTTTCCTTATTTTCGAGGTATTTATTTTCATTAACTTCTATGCTCGTCTTTTTGGTACTTTTCTTATTTCAATCTATTACTAACTAATCTATTCTTTTTTCCTTATATTTTTCTAGTTATTTCTTTTAATTAACTTCTATGCTTCTCTTTTTGGTGCTTTTCTTATTACAATCTATAACTATCTAATCTATTCTTCGTTCCTTATTTTTCTAGTTATTTCTTTTTATTAACTTCTATGCTCGTCTTTTTGGTGGTGTTCATATTCCAATCTAAAACTAACTAATGATTTTTCTTCCCTATTTTTCTAGTTATTTCTTTCATTAACTTCTAGGCTCGTCTTTTGGTACTTTTCTTATTCCAATATATAACTAACTAATCTATTCTTTGTTCATTATATTTCTAGTTATTTATTTTATTAACCTCTGTGCTCGTCTTTTTAGTGCTTTTCTTATTCCAGTTTATAACTAACTAATCTTTTATTCGTTCCTTATATTTTCTAGTTATTTCTTTTCATTAACTTTTATGCCTGTCTTTTTTAGTGCTTTTCTTATTCCAGTCTATAACTAACTAATCTATTTTTCTTTCCTTATATTTTCTAGTTATTTCTTTTTATTAACTTGTGTGCTCGTCTTTTTGGTACTTTTCTTATTCCAATTTATAACTAACTAATCTATTCTTTCCTTGTTTTTCCAGTTATTTCTTTTTATTAACCTGTATGCTTGTCTTTTTGGTGCTTTTCTTATTCCAATTTATAACTAACTAAACTATTCTTTCCTTATTTTTCCAGGTATTTCTTTTTATTATTTCTATGCTCGTCTTTTTGGTGCTTTTCTTATTCCAATTTATAACTAACTCATCTATTTTTCCCTTATTTTTTCAGGTATTTCTTTTCATTAACTTCTATTCCTGTCTTTTTGGTACTTTTCTTTTTCCAGTTTATAACTAAGTAATCTATTCTTCGTTCCTTATATTTTCTAGTCATTTCTTTTTATTAACTTGTATGCCTGTCTTTTTGGTGCTGTTCTTATTGCAATCTATAACAAACTAATCTATTCTTCGTTCCTAACATTTTCCAGGTATTTCTTTTTATTAATTTGTAAGCTGTCTTTTTTTGCGCTTTTCCTATTCCAATCTATAAGTAACTAATTTATTCTGTGTTCCTTATTTTTCTAGTTTTTTTTATCAACTTCTATGACTGTCTTTTTTAGTGTTTTTCTTATTTCAGTTTATAACTAACTAATCAATTTTTCTTTCCTTATATTTTCTAGTTGTTTCTTTTAATTAACTTCTATGCTTTTCTTTTTGGTGCTTTTCTTATTCCAAATTATAAGTAACTAATCTATTCTTCTTTCCATATTTTTCTATTTACTTCTTTTTATTAACTTCTATGCTTGTCTTTTTTGCGCTTTTCTTATTCCAATCTATAACTAAGTAATCTATTCATCGTTCCTTATTTTTCTAGTTATTTCTTTTCATTAACTTGTATGCTTGTCTTTTTTTAGTGCTTTTCTTATTCTAATTTATAAGTAACTAGTCTATTTTTCTTTCCTTATTTTTCTAGTTATTTCTTTTAATTAACTTCCATGCTTGTCTTTTTGGTGCTTATCTTATTTTTCTATTTACTTCTTTTCATTAACTTATATGCTCGTCTTTTTGGTACTTTTCCTATTCCAATGTATAACTAACTAATCTATTTTTCTTTCCTTATATTTTCTAGTTATTTCTTTTTATTATCATCTATGCTTGTCTTTTTGGTTCTTTTTTTTATTCCAATCTATAACTAACTAATTTATTCCTCGTCCCACATTTTTCTTCTTATTTCTTTTTATTAACTTGTATGCTTGTCTTTTTGGTAATTTTCTTATTCCAATTTATAACTAACTAATCTATTCCTCGTTCCTTATATTATCTAGTTATTTCTTTTTATCAACTTTTATGCTCCTCTTTTTGGTTCTTTTCTTATTCCAATCTATAACTAACTAATTTATCCTTCGTTCCTTATTTTTCTAGTTATTTCTTTTCATTAACTTGTATGCTTGTCTTTTTTTAGTGCTTTTTTTTTAATTCATAACCAACTAATCTATCCTTCGCTCCTTATTTTTCTAGTTATTTATTTTCATTAGCTTATATGCTTGTCTTTTGTAGTGCTTTTTGTATTCCAATTTATAAGTAACTAATATATTCTTCTTTCCTTATTTTCGAGGTATTTCTTTTGTTAACTTCTATGGTTGTCTTTTTTGATTCTTTGTTTATTCCAATCTATAAATAATTAATCTATTTTTTGCTCCTTATGTTTATCTATTTACTTCTTTTTATTATTTTGTATGCTTCTCTTTTTTGGTTCTTTTCTTATTCCAATTTATAACTAAATAATCTATTCCTTACTTATTTTTCCAGGTATTTCTTTTTATTATTTCTGAGTGTTTTTTTTTCTTTGTACTTTTCTTATTCCATTTATAATTAACTAATCTATTCATCCTTCCTTATTTTCTAGTAATCTCTTTTTATTAACTTGCATGCTTGTCTTTTTGGTACTGTTCTTATTGCAATCTATAACTAACTAATCTATTCTTCCCTTATTTTCCCAGGTTTTTCTTTTCATTAACTTCTATGGTTCTCTTTTTGGTACTTTTCTTATTCCAATTTATAACTAACTAATATATTCTTTGTTTCTTATTTTCGAGGTATTTCTTTTATTAACTTGTATGCTCGTCTTTTTGGTACTTTTCTTATCCCAATCTATAACTAACTAATCTATTCGATACTTATTATTCCAGGTATTTCTTTTTATTAACTTCTATGCTTGTCTTTTTGGTACTTTTCTTATTCCAATCTATAACTAATTAATCTATTTTTTACTCCTTATATTTCTATTTATTTGTTTTTATTAATGCCTGTCTTTTCTCGTTCTTTTCTTATTCAAATTTATAACTGACTAATCTATTCTTTCCTTATTTTTCCAGGTATATCTTTTTATTATTTCTATGCTAGTCTTTTTGGTGCTTTTCTTATTCCAATTTATAACTAACTAATCTATTCTTCCCTTATTTTTTTAAGGTATTTCTTTCCATTAACTTCTATGCCTGTCTTTTTGATGCTGTTCTTATTCCAATCAAAGTTATAACCAAAAATATTCATAGAACAATAAAGACATATTTCCTAGTCATTTCTTTTTATTAACTTGTATGCCTGTCTTTTTGGTGCTGTTCTTATTGCAATCTATAACAAACTAATCTATTCTTCGTTCCTAATATTTTCCAGGTATTTCTTTTTATTAACTTGTATGCTGTCTTTTTTGTGCTTTTCTTATTCCAATTCATAACTAACTAATCTATTCTGTGTTCCTTATTTTTCTAGTTTTTTTTTTTAATCAACTTCTATGCCTGTTTTTTTTAGTGCTTTTCTTACTCCAATTTATAACTAACTAATCAATTTTTCTTTCCTTATACTTTCTAGTTATTTCTTTTAATTAACTTCTATGCTTTTCTTTTTTGGTGCTTTTCTTATTCCAATTTATAAGTAACTAATGTATTCTTCTTTCCATATTTTTCTATTTACTTCTTTTTATTAACTTCTATGCTCGTCTTTTTTGCGCTTTTCTTATTCCAATCTATAACTAAGTAATCTATTCTTCGTTCCTTATTTTTCTAGTTACTTCTTTTCATTAACTTGTATGCTTGTCTTTTTTTAGTGCTTTTCTTATTCTAATTTATAAGTAACTAGTCTATTTTTCTTTCCTTATTTTTCTAGTTATTTCTTTTAATTAACTTCCATGCTTGTCTTTTTGGTGCTTATCTTATTTTTCTATTTACTTCTTTTCATTAACTTATATGCTCGTCTTTTTGGTACTTTTCCTATTCCAATGTATAACTAACTAATCTATTTTTCTTTCCTTATATTTTCTAGTTATTTCTTTTTATTATCTTCTATGCTTGTCTTTTTGGTTCTATTTTTTATTCCAATCTATAACTAACTAATTTATTCCTCGTCCCACATTTTCCTTCTTATTTCTTTTTATTAACTTGTATGCTTGTCTTTTTGGTAATTTTCTTATTCCAATTTATAACTAACTAATCTATTTTTCTTTCCTTATTTTCTAGTTATCTTTTATCAACTTTTATGCTTGTCTTTGGTTCTTTTTATTCCAATCTATAACTAACTAATTTATCCTTCTCGTTCCACATTTTTTTCTAGTTATTTCTTTTCATTAACTTGTATGCTTGTCTTTTTTTAGTGCTTTTTTTTTAATTCATAACCAACTAATCTATCCTTCGCTCCTTATTTTTCTAGTTATTTATTTTCATTAGCTTATATGCTTGTCTTTTGTAGTGCTTTTTGTATTCCAATTTATAAGTAACTAATATATTCTTCGTTCCTTATTTTCGAGGTATTTCTTTTATTAACTTCTATGGTTGTCTTTTTTGATTCTTTGCTTATTCCAATCTATAAATAATTAATCTATTTTTTGCTCCTTATGTTTATCTATTTACTTCTTTTTATTATTTTGTATGCTTCTCTTTTTTGGTTCTTTTCTTATTCGATTTTATAACTAACTAATCTATTCTTCCTTATTTTTCCAGGTTTTTCATTTTATTAACTTCTATGTTCGTTTTTTGATGCTGTTCTTATTTCAATCTAAATTCGGAATAAGAAAATAACCAAAAAGACAAGCATACAAGTTATCATAAAGAAATGACTAGAAAATATAGGGAACGAAGAATAGATTATTTAGTTATAAATTGAATAAGAAAAGGCACCAAAAGACAGGTATAGTTATTGAAAAGAAAAAACCTGGAAAAATAAGGATGAATAGATTAGTTAGTTATAGATTGAAATAAGAAAAGTACAAAAGATTTATATAGAAGAGCAATGAAAAGAAATAACTAGAAAATAAGGAACGAAGAATAAATTAGTTAGTTATAGACTGGAATAAAGAAAAGTACAAAAAAGACGAGCATAGAAGTTAATGAAAAGAAGTAAATAGAAAAATATGGAAAGAAGACTAGATTAGTTAGTTATAAATTGGAATAAGAAAAGCACAAAAAAGACAAGCATATAAGTTAATAAAATGTAATACCTGGAAAAATATGGAAAGAAAAATGGATTAGTTAGTTATAATTTGGAATAAGAAAAGAACAAAAAAACAAGCATAGAGGTTAATAAAAAAAACAATTAGAAAAATAAGGAACGAAGAATAGATTAGTTAGTTATAGATTGGAATAAGGATAGTTCTAAAAAAAACGAGCGTAGAAGTTAATGAAAAGAAATAAATAGAAAAATATGGAAAAAAGAATAGATTAGCTAGTTATAAATTAGAATAAGAAAAGCACCAAAAAAGACAGGCATACAAGTTAATAAAAAGAAATAGCTAGGAAATATAAGGAACGAGGAATAGATTAGTTAGTTATAAACTGGAATAAGAAAAGTACCAAAAAGACAGGCATAGAAGTTAATGAAAAGAAATAACTAGAAAATATAAGGAAAGAAAAACAGATTAGTTAGTTATAGATTGGAATAAGAAAAGTACCAAAAAGACAGGCATAGAATTTAATGAAAAGAAATAACTAGAAAATAAGGGAAGAATAGATTAGTTTGTTATAGATTGAAATAAGAGCAGCCCCAAAAAGCACACAAGTTAATAAAAGAAATAAGAAGAAAAATAAAGAACGACGAATAGATTAGTTAATTATAAACTGAATAAGAAAAGCAATTCAAAAAGACAGGCATAGCAATTAATGAAAAGTAATAACTAGAAAAATAAGGAAAGAATAGATTAGTTAGTTAAAAATTAAAATAAGAAAAGTACCAAAAAGACAAGCATACAAGTTAATAAAAAGAAATACCTGGAAAAGTAAGGGAAGAATATATTTTTTAGTTATAGATTGGAATTAAGAAAAAATGAAAAAGACAACATAGAAGTTAATAAAAGGAAAGCAAAAAATGAGGAACGAAGAACAGATAAGTTAGTTATAAATTGAATAAGAAAGAATTAGCAAGACGATATACAAGTTAATAAAAGAAACAACTAGAAAAATAAGGAATGAAGAATTGTTTAAAGAATATAATTCAACTTGTTTTTCTGTTCCCATGGAGGTATTTTTATTAATTTTCAGGCGTCTGTCTTTTTAGTAAAGTTATTCCAATCTGAATAATCATAATCTATTTCTTCTTCCTTATTTTAGGTATTTGTTTTATTAAACTTGTATGTTTCTGTCTATTCTTTTATTCTATTTCATTCCATATTTGCAACTAATCTATTTTCTTTCCTTATATTTCTAGTTATTTCTTTTATGCCTCCTTTTGGTCTTATTCCACTTATAACTACTAATCTATTTTATTCGTTCCTTATTTTTCCTAGCTTATTTATTTTCTATTAATCTTGTGCTCGTCGTTTTTGCTTCGCTCCAGTTTATAACTAATCTATTTTCGTTCCTCTATTTTCTTACTTGCATCTTTTATTAACTGTCAAAGGTTGTCTTTTGGTGTTTTTCTTATTCCATCTATAACTAACTATTCATTCTTTCCTTCCATATTTTCATTTCATTTCTTTCACATCTCTATGCTCGTCTGTATGCTTGAAATTTATGTGCACTTTTATCATTCCAATCTATAACCAACTAATTCATTTCACCTATTTTTCTAGTTAATTCTTTCATTATCTTTCGTCTTTTAGTCCTTTTACCTTGGTGTCCAACCTATAAACAACTAATTTATTCTTTCATGTTCTTCTCATATTTTCCAGATATTTTTCATTAACTTCTATAAATGCTTTATACCTTTTATTCAAATCTATAATCACTAATCAATCGTTCTTCGAATTCCATTATTTTTTATTTCTTTTTCATTAACTTGTATGCTTGTCTTTTTAGTGCTTTCTTACTCCAATCTATAACTAACTAATCTATTCTATTTCTTTTTTATTTTTTGTTATTTCTTTCATTATCTTTATGCTTGTCTTTTTTGGTACTTTTCTTATTCCACTTATAACTAGCTAATCCATTCTTTCTTATATTTTCTAGTTATTTCTTTATTAACTTGAATGTCATTTTGGTGTTTCTTATCCAATTTATAATTAACTAATCTGTTTTTTTCCTTACATATTCTGTTATTTCTTTTCATTAACTTCTATGCCTGTCTTTTAGTGCTTCTTATTCATTTATAACTAACTAATCTATTCCTTCTTTATTTTTCCGCATTTCTTTTTATTATTTCTATGCTCGTCTTTGCTTTTCTTATTCGAATTTATAACTAGCTAATCTATTCTTCATTTTTCCAGGCACCCACGCCTCTATCTCTTTCATTATTTTCTTTTGTCTTTTATATTTTTCTTATTCCACTTATAACTAATCATCTATTCTTCGTTCCTCATTTTTCTTTTATTTCTTTTATTAACTTCATGATTGTCTTTTTAGTGTTGTTCTTATTCCAATCTATAACTAATTCTTTTCCTTATTTTCCCATTTCTTTTACACACACACACACACACACACACACACACACACACACACACACATACATACACACATTAATTAATATGCTCGTCTTTTTTTTTCTTATTCCAGTCTATAACTATCTGGCTTTTGTTCGTTTTATTTTCCTCTATTCTTTTCCTTTTTAATTTTCCACTTTTATATTTTGATGCTCGTCTTTTGCATTTCATTCCACTTATTATTCTAATTCAATCTTCTTCTTTCTTCAGGTATTTTTTCATTAACTTCTATGCTTGTCTTTTGGTATTTATTCCACTATAACTAACTATATTCTTTGTTCCTTTTCGAGGTTTTATTAACTTGCATGCCTGTCTATGCTCTTGGTACTTTTCTTATCCCAATCCATAACCAATCAGTCTATCTTCACCTTGATACTTATGCAAGTATTTCTTTTATTAACATCAATGCTTGTCTTTTTGGTACTTTTCTTTCAGTCTATAACTAACAAATCTATTTTTGCCTTATATTTCTATTTATTTGTCTTTATTAACTTGTATGCTCTTTTTGTTCTTTCTGAATTTATAACTAATCATATATTCTTTCCTTATTTTTCCTGTGTATTTTTTTTATTATTTGTATGTAGTCTTTTTGGTTCTTTTCTTATTCCATTTATAATTAACTAATTCATTCTTTCCTTATTTTTCCAGGTATATCTTTATTATTTCTATGCTAGTCTTTATGTTTTTTTATTCCAATTTATAACTAATCATCTATTCTTCCCTTATTTTTTCTCTCAGGTATTTTTTCATTAACTTATGCCTGTTGATGCTGTTCTATTCCAATCTAAACTGAATAAGAAAAGCACTAAAAAGATAAGCATACAAGTTAATAAAAGAAATTACTAGAAAATATAGGGAAACGAAGAATAGATTACTTAGTTATAAATTGAATAAGAAAAGTAAAATAGACAGGTATAGAAGTTATTGAAAAGAAAACCTGAAAAATAAGGGATGAATAAAATAGAGTATGTTGCCGTAGATTGAAACAAGAAAAATACCAAAAAGACGAGCATAGAAGTTAATGAAAATATATAACTAGAAAATAAGGAACGAAGAATAGATTAGTTAGTTATAGACTGGAATAAAGAGAAGTACCAAAAAAACGAGCATAGAATTTAATGAAAAGAAGAAAATAGAAAAATATGGAAAGAATAGATTAGTTAGTTATAAACTGGAATAAGAAAAGGACCCAAAAAAGACAAGCATACAAGTTAATAAAAAGAAATACCTGGAAAAATAAGGAACGAAGAATAGATTAGTTAGTTATAATTTGAATAAGAACAAAAAAAAACGATCATAGATGTTAATAAAAATAACAATTAGAAAATAAGGAACGAAGAATAGATTAAGTTATAGATTGCATAAGGAAAGTTCTAAAAATGAGCGTAAAAGTTAATGAAAAGAAATAAATAGAAAATATGAAAAAGAATAGATTACTTAGTTATAAATTAGAATAAGAAAAGCACCAAAAAGACAGGCATACAAGTTAATAAAAGAAATAGCTAGAAAATATAAGGAACAAGGAATAGATTAGTTATAAATTGAATAAGGAAAGAACACAAAAGACGAGTATAGAAGTTAATGAAAAGAAATAACTAGAAAATATAAGAAAAGAATAGATTAGTTAGTTATTGATCGGAATAAGAAAAGTACCAAAGGACGAGCATACGAATTAATAAAAGAAATATCTAAAAATAAGGAAAGAATAGATTAGTTAGTTATAGATTTGAATAATTGAAGCACCAAAAAGACAAGCATAGAAGTTAATAAAAGAAATAACTAGAAAATATAAGGAAAGAAAAATAGATAAGTTAGTTATAAATTGGAATAAGAAAAGCACTAAAAAAGACTGGCATAGAAGTTAATAAAAAGAAATAAGAAGAAAAATAAGGAACGCAGAATAGATTAGTTAGTTAGATATTGGAATAAGAAAAGCACAAAATAGACAAGCAAACAAGTTAATGAAAAGAAGTACCTGGAAAAATAAGGAACGAATGACAGATTAGTTAGTTATAAATTAGAATACGAAAAGTACCAAAAATAAATAAGAAGAAAAATATGGGACGTGGAATAGATTAGTTTGTTACAGATTGGAATAAGAAAAGTACCAAAAAGACAAGCATAAAAGTTAATTAAAAGAAATAACTAGTAAATATAAGGAAAGAAAAAGAGATTAGTTAGTTATAAATTGGAATAAGAAAAGTGCCAAAAAGAAGAGCATAGAAGTTGATGAAAAGAAATAAGAAGAAAAACAAGGAACGAAGAATAGAGTAGTTAGTTATAAATTAGAATAAGAAAAGAACCAAAAAAGACAAGCACAGAGGTTAATAAAAGAAATATATAGAAAAATAAGGAAAGTATAGAATAGTTAGTTATAGATTGGAATAAAAAAAGAATAAAAAGAGACAAGCATACAAGATAATAAAAAGAAGTAAATAGAAAAAATAAGGACCAAAAAATAGATTAGTTAGTTATAGATTGGAATAAAAAGATCACCAAAAAGACGAGCATACAAGTTAATAAAACAAATAACTAGAAAATAAAAGGAACGAAGGATAGATTAATTAGTTATAGATTGGAATAAGAAAAGCACTAAAAAAGACAAGCATATAAGTTAATAAAAATAAATAGCAAGAAAATATAAGGAACGAAGAATAGATTGAATAGGATTGAAATAAGGCACCAAAAGTCGAGAATATAAGTTAATGAAAATAAATGACTAGAAAATATCAGGAACAAAGAATAGATTAGTTATTTATAAATGGGAATAAGAAAAGTACCAAAAAAGACAGGCAAAGAAGTTAATAAAATAAATAAATAGAAAATAAGAATGAAGAATAGATTAGTTACTTATAAATTGAATAAGAAAAGCACTAAAAAGACAAGCATACAGGTTAGTAAAAGAAGTCAATAGAAAATAAGGAAAGAATAGATTAATTAGTTATAAGTGAAATAAGAAAAGAACCAAAAAGACAAGCATGGAAGTTAATAAAAGAAATAATTTGAAAAATAAGGACAGAATAGATTAGTTAGTTATTGATTGAATAAAAAGTTTCTTATTCCGATAACTAACTTTTAACTATTCTTTGTTTATTTTTCAGGCATTTCTTTTTAATATTTCTGTGGTCGTTCTTTTTTGGTGCTTTTCTTCATTCCAAACCAAAAGACGAGTACACAAGTAAATAAAAAGAAATAACTTGAAAAATAAGGAACGAAAAATAGATTAGTTAGTTATAGATTGAATAAGAACAGCGCAAAAGACAGATATGAAGTTGATAAAAGGAAATAAGAAGAAAAATAAGGAACGCAGAATAGATTAGTTATTTATAGATTGAATAAGAAAAGCACCAAAAAGACAAGCATACAAGTTAATAAAAGAAATGACTAGAAAATATATGAACGAAAATAGATTAGTTATTTATAGATTGCAATAAGAAAGCACCAAAAAGACAGGCATACAAGTTAATAAAAAGAAATAACTAGAAAAATATAAGGAACGAAGAATAGATTACTTAGTTATAAATTGAAATAAGAAAAGTACCAAAAGACAGGAATGGAAGTTAATGAAAGAAATAACTGGAAAAATAAGGAAGAATATATGAGTTAGTTATAAATTGAATAAGAAAACCACCAAAAGACGAGCACAGAAATAATAAATAGAAATACCTGGAAAAATAAGGAAAGAATAGATTAGTTAGTTATAAATTGGAATAAGAAAAGCACCAAAAGACAAGCATAGAAGTTAATAAAAATAACTAACTAGAAAAGTAAAGGAAAGAGAAACAGATTAGTTAGTTATAGATTGGAATAAGAAAAGTACCAAAAAGACGAGCATAGAAGTTAATGAAAAGAAATATCAAGAAAAATAAGGAACGAAGAATAGATTAGTTAGTTATAAATTAGGAAATAAGAAAAGCACTAAAAAGACAAGCATAAAAGCAATTAATGAAAAGAAATAACTAGAAAATAAGGAACCAAGAATAGATTAGTTAGTTAGAGATTGAATAAGAAAAGAACCAAATAGACAAGTATACAAGTTAATGAAAAGAAATAACTAGAAAATATTAGGAAAGAAAAATAGATTAGTTAGTTAATAGATTAAATAAGAAAAGTACCAAATGACAGGCACAGAAGTTAATGAAAAGAAAATAACTAGAATATATGAGAGAAAGAAAAACAGATTAGTTTGTTATAGATTGAATAAGAAATAGCACCAAAAATGACAAGCATTCAAGTTAATAAAAGAAATAGCAAGAAAATATAAGGAACGAAGAACAGATTAGTTAGTTATAAATTGAATTAGAAAAGAACCCAATAAACGAGCATATAGAAGTTAACGAAAAGAAGCTTAACTAGAAAATATAAAGGGAAAGAAGAATAGATTAGTTAGAATATAGATTGAATAAATAAAAGTACCGAAAAGACGAGTATACGAATTCAATAAAAGTTAGGAGAAATATCTGGAAAAATAAACGAACAAAGAATAGATTAGTTATTTATAGTATGGAATAAGAAGCACCAAAATAGACAAGCATACAAGTTAATGAAAAGAAATAATTCTGGAAAATATAAGGAAAGAAAAATAGATTAAGCTACTTGCAGTTATATTGAAATAAGAAAGGCACCTAAAAGACGAGCATACAAATTAATAAAAAGAAGAAAAGAAAAATATATGAATGAATAGATTAGTTAGTTATAAATTGGAATAAATAGTGCTAACAAAAAAGACAGTATACAAGTTAATAACAAGCAAATACCTGAAAATATAATGACGAAGAATAGATTAGTTAGTTATAGACTGAATTGTTGAAAAGCACCATGAAGACGAGCATAGAAGTTATTGAAAAGAAATACCTCTAGAAAATAAGGAACGAAGAATAGATTAAAGTTACTATAGATTGAATAAGAAAAGCACTCACAAAGACGAGCACAGAGGTTAATGAAAGAAATAACTAGAAAAATGGGCAAGGAACGACGAATATATTATTAGTTATAGATTGGAATAAAGAAAAGTACTTCTTTTCGCTGCATTCAATGTCAAAAGACGAAGACCCAGAAGCATTATCCCAATTCACAATAAGAAGTTAACTGATGAGTGTATATATAAAGATATGGAAAGACGAATAGATATAGTATATATATATATATATATATATATATATATATATATATATATATGTATATATATATGTTGCCTGTATAGGCCAACCGGCCTCTTGGAGACCTTACGTTCTATGTTCTATATATATATATATATATATATATATATATATATATATATATATATATATGTATATATATATATATATATATATATATATATATATATATATATATATATATATATATAATATATATATATATATATATATATATATATATATATATATATATATATATATATATATATATATATATATACATATATATATATATATATATATATATATATATATATATATATATATATATATATATATATATATATATATTTGTGTATGTATGTGTGTCTGTGTGTGTGTGTGTGTGTGTGTTTCTGCACTCATCAGTAATTTTTTATTGTAGTTGGGATAATGTATATGGCTTTTTGTTTGTTGACGATGAATGAAGCAGTTAAATAAGGGAGACGAAAAATAGCCTAATTCACTGAGAGGTTATAGCTGACCGGCGGGGAGTGGAAATATGCGTCGTCGCTGTACACATCCATAGAAACTGTTCTGTGTTATGCTCATGTCACGTTTCATCTATAATCTGATCGCAATTTACAGCGTTCAGGAGGATCTTTATTTCTATGAGATGAAATTATTTATTTTAACCCTGGTCCAAAGGTTGCTGAGAAAAAAAGCGATGATAAGTAAAACCGTGTTATAAGTATTTCGGAGCTGTTTTGTGACTCTCAACTCATCAATACATTTCTTTATGTTTTATTTTACTGGGAGTTTAGCCCATCACGCTGAATCCAACGGTGCCCAATCTAAAGTATTCGCCTATGAATAAGAGAGACAGCTATGACGAAGAAAGCATATGTGAAACATTATGGACAAGGAACGGCATGTGGAGTGAGGGAGGTGCAGCCAATCACAGGAGCTGTAACAACGCTGCCAAGGCGCCAGATGAACAGGCTCCGTCAACAGACTATAGTAAAAAATACGACTATGAAGAAATAAATATCAGCCACAGAAACTTGGGTGGAAATTCAAGAGGAAGCTGAAGTCATGAACCTGCGGGCAACCAGTATGAAGAAACTAAGAGATAATTTCTAAAGTGAAGGAGAAGCAAAGGAAACTGAGAGAGACACATTAAATTAAGAGAAAATTAAAAGCAGAGCAGGAACCAAGGGAAATTTAGATGAAAGACGAAATTAATTAGGAGAAGGAAGAGGAGGAGGAGGAGGAGGAGGAGGAGGAGAAGAGGAAGCAGAAAATGTGCTTGTGTAGCGTGAAAGTAAGTCAAGGCATGGCGTGTATTTATTTGTTTGTTTGTTTCTTTGTTTCTCTGTGTGTGGATGGGAAAAAGGGGAAGCAGTGGCGAGAGTGGATTAGGTGAACTGATGATGAAGATGGTGAAAAAGAAGGGGCTGAAAGGAGAAGAAGGGAAGGAGGAAGGTGAAATATGTGAACTTGCACGCGCCGGCCACACGCGTGACCTTTCCTGGACAACCTGAACACCTGGTGTGCGGCGGAAGCTACAGCAAACGTGCGTTGGTAACGTTAAAGAGAGCAGCACCAGACGATTTTCAGCAGGTGAAGGCAAGGCGCTTAAAGATGTTGATGTTAGAGTTAGCCAGCCAGCTGTCAGTCAGGCAGTCAGTCAGTTAATCAGTCAGGCAGTCTTTTGTCACTCAGTGTTAGTCAGTTGGTTAGTCAGTTAGTTAGACATATCCAACCAGTAAGTCATTCATTCATCCGATTATATGAATTATCAGCATAAATTGTTAGTCACGAGCACAGCTAGTTTGCCAGTCAACACATCCTCATTTAGTCAGTCGCGAAGTTAGTTTAAGGTTTGCTCGGTAAGTTACCTGTAAATGTTTAGTTGGTCGCCCGTTGGAGTGTTAGTATTGATACCTACAGACTGAAATGGTTGCTGAAAAATCTAATTATTTAGTTGGGAAATATTGCAGCTGTATGTTGTTAATAATTAATAGGAGTAGTGTGTTATAATGTATTTTTGTTCAGGAATGAAGGAATGTGTTGAGCATTTAATATTTATGAAATGGCAGGTCTCGTATTCCTCACTAAGGACGTGTGACGCTGGGAAAACTTTAAAAAATCTCCCTTACTTGCACGGGATTATATAAAGGAGAAATTTGCAAGTGACACACGAGATTTCAAATTCATTACCTTGAAAACAAGAAGCACTGCATCCCTCGATTCTGATGATGGCGCAGTTCGTAGAAACTCAGCGCGCGCCTCAAAAATAAAATAATCTTAATCCTGCCGTCCATGAATTATACCGAGTTTGAAATTGCAAAAGAAATTGTAAAACATGTATAACTTGGCGCTGATATAAAAAAAAAAATATCGCACTCAAAATAATCGAAGGAAATTTTCCTGATAAACTTAGGAATAATAGAGAAAACAGAATATATACGTAAAACAAACAGGAATGATAACACGCAAAACCTGACGATTCTGTAACTCACGGTAAGCCATTGCGTCCAGGTAAGGAAAAATCTCGCTTCAGTAAACGAGGGGAAATAAAATAAAGCAAACACCAATACTACAACAATAGAAACATTGCGTCTAAAACCTGATGTAACAGGACTTGGAAGATGCACGGGGAAAGAATGAATGGACGGGTAAGAGGGAAGGTGAAGGGGCGGCCACCTGGTTAATTGTATTGCCAATCAAGGGAAGGCTGCAGGGGTTAGGAAGTCGCACGCAGCCTCGTACGTGGCGATGCACGGTGGATGCGAGGGGGGCAGGTGGGAGGAGGGTAGTTTCACTTATTCTGACGAGTGAAATATGATGAGGGCTGTCATAAGAGGTGGATGTTTTTAAAATGGTTACACACCACTTTCTTTTGTGGATTTATTCTGTTTTAATCTTAATTGCTAACATTTTTACGTATTTTCACCTTTTTAGTACTATTTTTAGCTTTTTTAACTTAATTGTACCACCTCACCATTTTCCACCTCTTCCAAGTCTCCGCCAATCAGCGCCGAGTTTGCCTCTGCCAATCAGGCCTTTCAGCTTCCTCGTCAAGTGGCGTCTCCTGTGTAACCTGAGGGAGGAGTGTAAGGATTCGTAGCAAGATCAAATTTAGCTGTTTGTTGATTCTGATTGATTGAGTGATAGTTTATTGTTTGCAGGTATTCTGATTCGCGAAAACATAAAAAAATAGTTTTGTATATACAGGGGCCTCGTGGTAGTTCTGTTCAGCTCCAGCAAGTTGAGCGAGCAAGTTCGAGACCTGTCTGCGTCGCGGAGTGGAAAAGGTGGCTCTTTCCGACAACTTTCACCCCCGTTGTTAAATACCCTTTGAAACAATTCACATCTCTCTACTCAGCTGTCTGCGGTTAAAAGGGTATTGCAAGCGCCTCCCTTGGGGGTATATACATCACCGACCCCGCGAAAAAAAAAAAAAAAAAAAAATGTAATGTGAACAGCAACAATAAAAAAATAATAAAAAAAAAATGGAAAATAATTTTAAGGGGATGTTACTAATGTTTTATGTTACTATAGAAAATCTAAGGAAATCTGGCATTGAATCTAAGGAAGCTTTTTTTTTCCTGTGGATAAGTGAGTAGGCAGGGGAGCCAAGGAAGGTAAAGAAGAGGTAATGCTCACTTTCGCATAGAGACGGTAAGAACCAAGAATTCGAAAATATGAGCTTTTTTATTAGGAGAGCTCTTGGATGCTTTTAATGTTATAAACTATTAAAATAAAATAAAATAAGATGACGATTTTTGTTATTTCTATCGTATTAAGCAATTGTTATTGAATAAAAAAATAGAAATAGAAATGTTAATGAGAACCCATCGTGGACGGTGATTGGCTGGCGTCACGATGTAATGGCTCCGGCCGGGGCTCCGGCCGCTTCATCGCTTCCTTAAGCTTCCCGCCCCCTTGTTGCAGCTTTGACGGCAACTTCCTTGGTAATGACGTTTTATCGCACTTGTTTGGTGTTTTTTCCACATTTTTTGGCATGGTGTCGTGCTGTAACTACCTGTGTGTATTCAGATGTGTTGCTAGAAGAAATATAAGCTTTCATTCAGCCCGCAAAGACCATTCAAAACTAAGAAAAAATGTATTAGAAGCGTGCAAAAGGAAAAGACCTAAATAAATACAATGACATAAAGAAAAACCCATTATGATCTGCTCAATGCATTTTAGTGCAAGGCGTGTTTTCATTTTCTATACAACATATGAAACCATAAAACTATCAGCATCGTACCACACTCCTGCCCAACACTAAACCTGTCAGGACTGCAGCAGCGCACCATTAAGAAACTTCATTTCTTATGAGGAACACATAGAGTGAGTATTAATATTATTAATCAAAACATACAGCTACCATGACTGGGTACAGATCCATCCACTGTACTATAAGTTAGAGATGTTTGCTGAATAAAGCGTCAATCAGTATCATGGTCATATAGCGACAAGGTGATTTTTAATTGAAGGCCGTTGCAATGATATTGAGCACCACCATCACCATTATTATTATTATTATTATTATTATTATTATTATTATTATTATTATTATTATTGGCATAGCTGGGTGTCATGTTACATCAATGAAATACACTAGGGGACACTCGATAGCAAAAAGTTGGGGTGCATAGTTTAGTCACCGCAAAAGAGAGAGCAACTGGAGTTAAAAAAACTTACTTATTCGCTGATAGGTAACTCTCCGAAATTATTGTTTAACGCTAAACGTGAACATAAATTGTATCTTCACCTACATAAATTACCGGTGATTTTAGTGAACCTGAGAGAGAGAGAGAGAGAGAGAGAGAGAGAGAGAGAGAGAGAGAGAGAGAGAGAGAGAGAGAGAGAGAGAGAGAGAGAAGAAGGAGAGAGAGAGAGGAGAGAGAAGAGAAGCAGTGTTCTATGCACTCGCCACGGAGCCTGCAAACAAGTGGGCGTGGCCTGCTTGGCTACAGGGCTAAGAGTTGCTAACGAGCGTGATTTCCTCCGCCGCGCATGACCTACTCTCTTCTTTTACCTTCCTTGGCTTATAGGGCAGCGAGCGGACGTAGTCTTGCTCGCGCTCCGCTTTTTTCCGTGTTTTTCTTGCGCGAACTGTATATAGAGGTTTTGGGTGACGTCACGAAATAGCGTCGTCTGCACCTTGTGCGTCGTCTGCAAACCCGCTGGTGAATTCCAGCCTCCCCAGCAGAGGAGAAGACGCAACGTGTGCCCCATCCCTAGGTCACTATTGTTGGTGGTAGCAGAGTGTTCCTAAAGTGTATAATCGGTTCACGGATAAGAAAGTCATATCCGCCAGGGTTACTTTATTAGACAAAACTTTACAGCTCATCGACGACAAGGGACAACACATAGAATAGGTGTTTGTTTAAAGTGTATACTTTGTTAATGAATGTTGTTTTATTGCAGGTTAACATTTATGCGTTGGTGTATGTGGAACAATGTAACGGTGGACAACAAGAGAACGTGGACGGACAGTCAAAGGTAAAACGAATACAAGGAAAGTTAACGATGAAGACGCGACAAGACAGACTGGCAGACACAGTGACGATGGACATTACATGAAAACACTGGAGAATCTTAGTCTCTCTTTGCAGCATCTCCCCATTTTCTTGTCACTGAGGGGGAAGGAACACGGAATTGAGCGGTGACTGCTACAGATTACTTCCCCAGTGACGAGGAAGGAGGAACGAAATCTTCCCCTGGTGCTGGGGCGCTGTGGCAGACGGTGATGCGTTGCGATGAGTAGCGTTGTGTAGAGTTGTGTCGAGATGCGCGGTAAGTTGCAAACTTTGGTAGTTGCGTTGAGTAGTTCAGCTACGGTGAGTCGAGCTGGGGCGAGTAGTGTAGTGACAACAGCTACGGTGAGTCGAGCTGGAGTAAAGTAATGCAGTGACAACAGCTACGGTGAGTCGAGCTGGAGTGAGTAATGCGTGCGTGACAACAGCTACGGTGAGTCGAGCCAGGTGGAGTGAGAAGCAAGGTAGAGACAGCTACGGTGAGAGTCGAGCTGGAGTGAGTAATGCGGGTGACAGCAGCTACGGTGAGTCGAGCTGGAGTGAAGAAGGGCGTAGGAGACAGCTACGGTGAGTCGAGCTGGAGTGAGTAGCGCGTAGGGAGACAGCTACGGTGAGTCGAGCTGAGATGAGTAGCGCAGTGAGACAGCTACGGTAAGTCGAGCTGAAGTGTTGAGCAGCGATGAGTTGAGCAGCGAGGGGTTGAGCAGCGAGGGGTTGAGCAGCGAGGAGTTGAGCAGCGTGAGGTGGGCTGCAATGAGGTGGGCTGCAAGGAGGTGGGCTGCGTAGGTGGGCTGCGTGAGGTGGGCTGGCAGGTGAGTTGAGTGGTTGGGTGTTTAATAGATCCTGGAAGGCTTGAATCCGCACTCCCGAATCGCGAACCACATAGACGGGGTCCTGAGCAGAAGAGTGGTGCTCTGAAGGACACCGCCGTAGTAGAGGAAGAGTGCGTACGTCGTCAGGTATGGTGAAGTCGAGCGGCGTGGAGATGAGCAATAGGCACTGGCGTAAACGCGCCAGGGGCCACGGTGGCAGTCATAGAGTGCGTCGAGGAACTGTGCGTGAAGGCGCTTAGCTGACAGCGCGTGTCAGGGCCTCGGCAGTCGGTGAGAGTAGAACGACTGCGTGTATTAAAGCGCGCCAGCTGCCAGCGTGTCAGGGGCCTCGGAAGTGCGCGGAGGGCGTCGAATGACTGCGTGGTAAGGCGCGCCAGATGCCAGCGCGTGCCAGGGACCACAGCCGGTGGAGGAATTGAGGGGCTGGCATATGCCAGAACACGGCAGTCGTGGCAGAGTGCGTCGAACGACTGCGTGGGAAAACGCTAGATGCCCCCGCCCGAGCCGGGGGCCACAGCAGTTGAAAAGTTGAGGGCGCAAGCACATGCCAGGAGCCGCGGCAGTCGTGAGTGCGTCGAACGACTGCGTGGGGAAGGCGCTAGATGCCAGCGAGCCGGGGGCCACAGGTTGAAGAAGTGCAAGCATGCCAGAGCCGCGGTAGTCGGAGGTTGAAACGACTGCGTGGGAAGGCGCTAGATGCCAGCGAGCCGGGGCCAGCGAGTTGAAAGTTAGGGCGCAAGCATATGCCAGGAGCCGCGGCAGTCGTGGAGTGCGTCGAACGACTGCGTGGGAAGGCGCTAGATGCCAGCGAGCCGGGGAAACAAGCAGCGAGCTGAAAAGTTAGGGGCGCAAGACATGCCAGGAGCCGCGGCACGGGAGCGTCGGAACGACTGCGGAAGGCGCTAGATGCCAGCGAGCCAGCCACAGCGAGTTGAAAAGTTAGGGGGCGCTAGCATGTGCAGGAGCCGCGGCAGTCCGTGAGAGTAAAACGAACTGCGTGTACTGTAGGCGCTGGCACGTGCCAGGGGCCTCTGTGGCTCGGGGAGTGAACCAGTGTTCAAAAAGGCACTGTAACACAACACTGTACACTTAGTGGGTAACATCGTGACACTAACTGTCTGCTGGGGACGTGCTGCACTGAACTGCTGCTGGACACACTGCACTATACACAAGGATCCACTGTGGTAGATAATCCAAGACGGCGGTGGTAGATCCAGGAGGCGGTGGTTAATCCAGGGCAGCTAGTAATCCCAGTGGGGTGTCACACTGTGTTTGCGTGTCTCTCTGAGTCTGTGTGGTGTGTGGCGTATACACTGAGTCTGTATGGCGTGTACACTGAGTCTGTGTGTGGCGTGTACACTGAGTGTGTGGCACTGTGTCTCAGTAATGTGTGTCGCACTGTGTTTGAGTGTTCACTGAGTCTGTGTAGTGTGTCACACGGTGTGTGCGTGTCTCAGTCTTTTGGACCAGCGGGAAGGCAGGGAAGGAGGAGGGTGGGGGTGGGTGGGTGAGCGCCGGAGAAGCACCATGGGGCACAAAGATGCCTGAAGGGCGCTGAAGATGCCTGGAGGAGGCGCACAGAGGGAGCCTAGAAGAGAGGCGCACAGAGAGTGCCTGGAAGAGGCGCACAGAGGGTGCCTCTGGAAGAGGCGCACAGAGGGTGCCTGGAAGAGGCAGCACAGAGGGTGCCTGGAAGAGGCGCACAGAGGGTGCCTGGAAGAGGCGCACAGAGGGTGCCTGGAAGAGGCGCACAGAGGGTGCCTGGAAGAGGCGCACAGAGGGTGCCTTTGGGGAGGCACAGAGGATTGCCTGGGAGGCACAGAGGGGGTGCCTGGGGGGAGGCACAGGAGGGTGCCTGGAGGAGGCACAGCACAGGGTTCAGGAGCCAGAAGGCGCAGAAGGCGCCTAGGGGAGGGCGCGGGGAAACCCTGAAGGTGCAACTACGCCTATGGCGTAATGTTTCTTCCGACCTGAGTGCTCAGCCCCACGAACCCCGAATGGAGTGTGAGGATTTTGCCCCAGGAGAGGGCGGACGAATGGACAAGTTACCCTGCCCAGGTCCTCCACTCCTAGGAGAGAGTGCCCTTAAAAAACGGCACCGGCTATAAGCCACCTTGAACCATAGCAACACTCCAGGGTCACCAATTGTTGGTGGTAGCGAGTGTTCTAAGTGCTAATCGGTTCACGGATAGAGAAAGTCATATCCGCCAGGTTACTTTTTATTAGACAAACTTTACACAGCTCATCACGACAAGGACAACACATAGAATAGGTGTTTGTTTGCGTATGCGTTTGTGCGATGAATGTTGTTTCTGTGTAGGTTAACATTTAAGTGTTGGTGTATGTGTGGAACAATGTGTAACGGTGGACAACAAGAGAACGTGGACGGAGAGTCAAAGGTAAACGAATCACAAGGAAAGTTAACGTTGAAGACGCGACAAGACAGACTGGCGGACACATTGTCGATGGACATTACATGAACAGAGTGAGAATGTTAGTCTCTTTGCAGCAACCCCCATTTTCTTGTCACTGAGGGAAGGAACACGGAATTTGGAGCGGTGACTGCTACTTTATCACACCGCGGGCAAAATGGCAGGACCGTCAGCATCATTTGTGTTAAGTGATTACGCGAGATCGCTTGAGAATGCTGCGAAGCTAACACATCGAAAAAATCAGTGCTTTTCGGAAGAGACTGGTGACTGGCTGTTCAGCTGTCTGCTGACTGGGTTGCCTGATGGGTTGATTGGCTGGCTGATTGGTAAAGTGACTGGTCTGGTTCTAACTGACCGACTGGATGGCTGGCTGGCTGACTGACCAGGGTGGTTGACTGACTGGCTGATTGGCTGGCTGGTTGACTGGCTGATTGGTTGGTTGGCTGACTGTCTGGCTGGTCAGCTGACTGGCTGGTCCTCTGCCTGGCCGATCTGTTGCTGACCAGTGATGCCCAGGTAGGCAGCACAGGCAGGCAAACAGGTGAGGCAAGTGACTTTGACAGGTGAGGGGCAGGTGACGGCAGTCACCTTTACACTACGCACTCTTGGTCACTTCCCCCAGTATGCAGTACACTTATATACTCCACCCAGCACTGAGCTCTGTCCCTCTGTGCACTTTGCCTCCACTGAATTTCTTTCCTATTTTCTTCCCCTGCTTGAGCGCCGCCATGCGTGTTTACCTCCGCCAGCTCATGTAATTCCGTTCCGGGAGTAATCCTCGCCACACAATAAGTTAGGGGACCCGGGGCAATACCTAAATGAATGTTACCTCATGTAATAATCTGATGAGTCTTGCCTGTACATATTTACCTCTGACAAATGAGGCACTGCAGAGTCGAGAGAGATGAAGCAGACGGCCGCCAGTTTTCCCTCTCCTGGCACGCCGTTATCCACTTCCCCGCTCTTCTGGATTCGCTGGAAATTGCTATAAAACCGGCACAGCATCTCTCCCGTGTAAAGCCAGTTAGGAACATCCAACCGCACAAGCACACGTATCCCATGACGAACACACAGAGCACTTGTTTAGCCGCCACTAAGGTTTGCTTTGATAAGTGACTACCACCACTGATCACCAAGATGGGCCGTGCAGGCTCGCTCTACCCCCGCAACCTTGGTAGGGTAGGCGGTGGCCGAACTGGTAGCGTACTGACCCACATTCGCCGCGGATGGACGACGCGGGTTCGAATCCTCACGCTACCACTCGGATTTTCAGGTCACCGCCGAGTGAAGCTTAAAACTACCCACATGCTGTCCTGAAGACCACCCATCAACCCGGACTCTAGAGGAAGCCGTCCAAGCGAATCAAGAACGAGTTCCGGGGGGCAGCATGAGCCAACGCAAGATGGCGCCACTATAAACATTCGCCTGCGCCAGAACGGGCTGGGCTGACCATCAGGCCCCACCTGGAAGCGAAGCCTTGGGCCCGACCATCAGGCCCCACCGGGAAGATGCCTACCGGCGCAATAGGCAGCAACTTAAAAAAAAAAAAAACACTGATGACGCGCTGCAAAACCTCTATAGAATAGCTCCTGGTTATCACCGACAAGTGATCGGCTAAGAGGCTGACCGTGACATTTACGCACCCGAACATCGTGAAGAGGTGTGAGAAAACACTGGGAAATTGGCGAAGTGTAAATAGTGTGCACATATTAAGCCGCGTGACCCGACCCAACCCGACCTGGAAGCGGGAGCACCACCACCGCAACACCGCATCCCCACTCGCACTCCCCTTCCACCAAGCCTTCCAGCACGTACCGTGCCGCTGTGCACCAACTACCAACGCCACTTGCTAACCCGCAAGTAGGTACCTGGGGTGGGTTTCATATCATAGTGCTCTTCCAGGCGTGGTGACGTCACGCGCAGTTAGGGAGAATTTCTTGGCGTATTTCATCACCGCGCTACAAGCCGCTTCCAAGCTAAGATTGTGTGGTCTTCGGGAAGCATATAACTTACGGTAGTTAAGGCGACATGGCGCCTGCCCCCGGATGTAAGCAATGCCGACTAAGGGGTCACTGCGGTACGTGTGGCCGCGCACAGAATCACCGATCTGAAGTTTACAGTCCAGTGCACCGAATGTGATAAATGGATCCACTACACATGCAGCGCCCTACCTTGTACGGTTGTAACCCATAGGTGGGCGTTATCGCGATAAGTTATCGCGATACTTTATCGCTGATAACAAAATCGGGTTATCGGCCATCCGCTACTTATTTAAATATATATCGGTATCTTCGTTACTTTTGTAACCAAACTAGAGATAATCAATACTTTTTTTCTGCCTCTCAGAATAAAAAACCGTTGTCTCCTCCCCACTGCGCATGCGTGGCCTGGGGGCCCGGTGTTGAATGAAAAAATTTTGGGGTATGAAATATGTTCGGTGAAGAGATTTCGTACTTAGATTTAGATCATCAACATTAAAACATTAGCTTATTTTATGTAAGACTCAAAATCAATATATCAAAGAGAAAATGGTTTTGGCACACTTTGCCCCAAAATGATTATTCACTGCCTCAAATTTGATATTCCATATATGTTTGTGAGCATGCCATGGTATTGAAGGCACCGGTGTTGTGTTATTTGGTGTCCCATCGTCAAAACAAACAGAGCGCATGTTTAGACCAGTAAGCGTAGCCTGTACAGTCTCCAAAGCTTTTAACACATCAAGAGTTGCTGGTAGGCTGAATCAGACATACAGTATCACCATCCTTGCTGTTTCTAGAATGACACTCTGCACATATAAATACAACTCGTACAGAGTGTCGTTCTAGAAACAGCAGGGATGGTGGTAGTGGCACTGTATGTCTGATTCAGCCTTCCAGCAACTCCTAATTACGGTTAAAAAGCTTTGTCAGACTGTACAGGTCTACGCTTGCTGGTCTGAGCATGCGCAGTTCACGGGAAGACCAGTGTTGGTAAACAAAGCGCCAGCTTTTGACGGTGGAACGCCAAATAACACAACACCGGTTCAGGCGTTTAGTATTACCGTTTATAGATACGTGTCAACGTGTGGTTTTCAGGTTTTATAAGTTTTCAAAATACAAATAATGTTAAATTTGAATTCATGTATGTTTTTCATTTGAAATATCAATATATTATCGTTTTCGCCTATCGGACTTATCGCTGCTAGTATCGAGTTGTGGATTTATATCGGGTATCGGTTATCGCCTATATTTGTGTCTCCAGTTAACGAATATCGGTTATCACCGATAAGGTTTTCCATTATCAGTTATCGGTTATCGGGAATAAGGTTTTCTGTTATCGTGCCCAGCTATGGTTGTACCTATTACTGTGTCTAGCTCCCACAACCAGGAAGTACACTTGTGAAAAGTGCTCTTTCGAGAAGTATGCTGACTCAACGTGGACGGCTGAAGCAACCCAGCCAGCAAAAAATGTGGGCCCCAGGTGGGCAACATATGGAAAAATGTGGGCAAAAATATGGGTTCCCAGTTGGACAATCTTGGTAGGCCCCGGATAGGCAAATATGGGCCCCACATTTGCCCACACGGACCCCAGATGGGGGATGCAACAGGGTATCTGTGTGGGGCCCAAGTGGGCAAAGTGGGCCCCATGTGGTAACAATATGGGCATGCATGGGCAACATTCCCATAGATGCACAGGATGATAGTTCCTGCTGCCCACAGATCCATTGCTGGAGCTCAAATGATATCCTTATGTACATCAGTTTATTGCCTTTTGTTGAAAGTAATTTCTTGGTTTCAAATCCTTGAAAGGTAACTTTCAAGGATTTGAAACCAAGAAGTTACTTTCAACAAAAGGCAATAAACTGATGCAAGATGTCATTTTAGCCCAACAATGGATCTGTGGGCAGGAACTATCATTCTGTTGGCTTATGTACAGTATCCATGCTTATCAACCCGAGGCAAATTTATCAGGCAGATGTGCCAACAACACAAAATACACTCCATGAGAGCACAGTAAGAAAGTCCAATCTTGGCAATGACCTTTCTCAGGGGCTCTGGGCTGTTCGGCCAGGCAGCCTAGGAATCACCAACAACAACAACCCGAGGCAAAAAATTTGTACTTAAAACTAAATCCTGATTTATTGCTTTTGGAAAACTACAAAACACAAGTTATTTTTCATCCTACTGAAAATAATGCACTGGTTCCATAGGCCATGAATAGCCAGCCAACCAACTAGTTCTGAACATGGGTTTGCTGGAAAATAAATGAAAATTTCAGTGCAATAAAATCAACACATATGAATAACAGCAGAATATGATTTGTACCTGTCTATTACTTTTGTGCAGATACACAAATTAGCTTCTCCTAAGAACACGAGCCCAGCTGTCTCAGGTCATGCCTCTCAAATGTGATTAATACAAAACATAACAGGGTAGGTGGGTGCAAGTGCTATATAAACAGCCCATACTGCACAACTCAAACAACTTCAAATAATGTCCTCATGAAGAAATACTCTGATTATTGCAATTTGGATTACCAGCAGTCATTATATACACTCGACCCTCGATTTAACGGATAAATGAACAAACGGACAAAATCTGGAGCGCAGAAATCAGTCCAAAATCTTCTACATTTGACTCAGTTACGCTTACCCTCTAATGATCCCCAAAATAATAGTCAACAAAGCAAGCCTCCTCCTACCGTGCCTAACAGTATATAGCTAGGAACTATTATAGCAAGAGAGGCAGAATTTTTGGTAAAAATTCTCACTAGTCTCAGTCCAGTTGCAGACAACAAATAAGAAGGGCAAGGTCGGGCCTATAGCTATCAACTTTTTGGCCACGGCCTACATATATACAGTAGTACCCGGTAAGTCGAAGAACAGATACAGAGTAGATAAACATGTACAGTAGACCTACTACATGTACTACATAATATTACCAACAACATAAAATACCCACCAAAGCAAGAGAAAATTCGATACAATTAATGAACAGCTGGCACCTAAATTAAAATTATTGTTGCACACCCACCTTTTTCTCCTCACCCGTACGTCGGATGGCCACCACCGGGGGTGTCAACAGCAACAATCCACTACACATGCAAAAACGCTAGCTGGCAAGTGCACACTCACACCATCATACAATTTACAGGCACTCATTGCACAGAGTTCACCCTCGCGCTCACAACATTCCCGCCATAGTTAAATCAGGGGAGATTACTTTAGTTTGGTTTGGTTTTAGTTAGGGTAGGTTTAGTTAGGGTTGGTTTAGCTACATTAGCAGGATTGGGGGTGGGCGCGAGGGTGCACTCTGCGCAATGAGTGACCAATTTACGTAGGTATACCATCCAAACCCGCACTCACACACACGGAATAACCACTCACACACCTAGATAGATGTGTATCGATCTAGAAAAAAATGTACACACTGAGTCACATATGTTTCGGCCCAAACAGGTTTTCTCCTGACGGTGGAAAGAAAAAAAGGCAACTGCACACCGTTACACAGGTAATACGAGCAACATACGTACCGTACTGTACTACACCACACGAAACACATCCACACACATCATACTGTTAGTATTAGATGCAAACGACAGGTCTGAGCAACAAGGAAATCACCAAAGACGGGGGAGAGCTATATCGATCTTACTGTACATGTTCTTGTTGTGTATTTGTTGGGGTGTGTAGGCTGTGGTACCACAGCCTCTAGGTAGTGCCCCAAAGGTGCAAGTAGCAGGTGGATGAGTGTTTGACTTGAGTTGCTCCGTTTTCTTGAGAAAGGTTCTGGTGAGTTTTAGGATCTTGAAGGCCAGGCCAGGGTCTTGGTTACCATTCACAGGAGGTCAGATACTGTGGGTCTGTGGATGTGGAGTGAGGTCAGTGAGTGGAGGAGTTTCCCTGGTTCTGGTTCTGGTGTTTTTCCCTCCAAAAACCGCTTGATCTTTATTTTACAGGAGACTCAACAGCTTCCCCATGAGTCAGGCCTTTGGAGCAGCAACGCCTGTAAAGAAAAGTAGGTAAATTTATCAGAGGTCAGAATAGGATTTGGGGTTGAAACTATTTTTCCTGATAGATTTCGATGTGCTCTTTATGAATTTGATAATTTTTCCATCGCAAATTATTTTTTTGCCTCCCCACCCTCTAACCAAACCAAAACTAACCTAAATTTCAGGGGGGAAGGAAAATTTTATTTTTATTTTTTCAATTAAAAAAATCCCCCCTGCCCCCAACGTAACCAAAACTAACCTAACTTGACTTAACCAAACCTAACCGAACATAACCTAACCTAACCTAATCTTACTTAAAGTATAGGGGTTGGGGAGGGCAAAAAATTTGCAGAGGTGGAAAAAATGTCAGATTTATAATCAGCACATCGAATCTATCAGATAAAAAGTAGTTTGAACCCAAAATCTATTCTGACCACCGTGATAATAATACCGAAAATACATACGAACAATACACAGCATACACAATATATTCTCTAAACCTGGCACACCACATTCTCTCCATGTACTCCTTCACTGCCACAATCATCTTTCAGTCGTCTCCCACATAGTCCCAGCAGCAACACCATCCATTTTCTACCTTTCATTCTTTACATCCCAGTTCTAACAGAACTGCTCTCATGATCTCCTTCTCTCTATCATACTTCTCACATTCCAGTAGCACGTGCTCTAAAACAAGTTTCATCCTTTCGTCACATCCTGAGGTATCACCCTAAGGTACACAAGGTTCCTGTTTTCCAAGTTTCGAGTTGGTCTTGATACCAACAGAGGAAACCAAAAGCTCACGCCTCTCACACTGCCACTCCACTCCACCTGGTGGTCACACCACTCTCACACACACGCCACAGAGTGCTCACAGGCATCTTCAAGAGTAAGTAGGCCAGAAGCTACTCACAGCTAAAACTAGGGTCAGAAGAGTCGCAAAATCGTCGTTAAATCAGGTGAATCAAGTCCGTTCTTCTCTCTCCACTCAATTTTGAATATTCTTGATCTTGATCTTGATGTTGCAGGTGTCTCAAGATTGCTTCTTGAGTCAGGTCTTCTGAAAACGGCAGCTGCCGTAAAAGACAAAACACAAAACATACGAATAATACACAAAACTACACTACTCTTTACACCTGGAATACCTGATCATCGTCTGTCATCTCCTCACTCTTTATTGTTTGCCTTTACCTCGACCCGGACTCAAACAGCTTTGCAACAAAATAATGACGGTATCCAGATTAATAATGAGTTTTATTTTAACTTTTTCAGGCTTCGAAACTATAATGGCATTTAAAATTAGAGAAAATTCACAAAATACGTTTTAGAACATTCCCACTGACAGGCTGATCCAAAACGTGGCCCACATCAGACCTATGCTTATAAACATTACCCTCTATTGCCGACAAAGGGCCCCATGGGCCAAATGGGCCCAACTCCGCCCTCACAAACCCATATGGGGCCCACATTTTTGGCTGGCTGGGAAGCGAGGCCATGGACAGGATGAGGAAGGCAGAAGCATCGCAATCACCCACCAACTCAGCAGAATGGCAATAGTGATCCGGAAACGCCATCATCACCACCCACACCACCAGCCCTACCTCAGGAAGACGCCAGAAATTGGTAAAACGCCTCAGGACCCAGACAACACAGCCTGTCACCTAATCCCCAACACCAAATCATCATGCACATGCTGGCCCCCTAGGTACCCCCAGGAAGACATGGATCTCAGCCTGGCACAGCAGACACAGGAACAGCCTACACCCCACGCAGGTTAGAGCCACTGCAGAACCTGTAAGTACCACTAGTAGAGGAATTAAGACAGCCACCATTAATTCGCATTCACCAGTCACCCAGCACCCGGGGAACGATTAGATGAACCTCGTCTGGCTGCCACAAATCCAAATCCATTACAGTACACACGGGAATGTAGGTTATAAACTTGAGGACGCTGCTGGTAAGGTTTCAGTGGGGAAGGGCTGCAACTTCAACCACCCAAACTATGCCAGAAATTCGTCAACCACGGCCCTAGAGAAGAGCGCGGGTTGCAGGCTTGAAAGGGACTGCCCCATGGCTACCAGCCTGTGGTACATGGGGTCAGTGCAGAAACAAAATGTTTCAATAGGAATTGTAGGTTCACCTACATAAGGGGAACTGAGCGGCAGCAGACTGCGACTCACAACTCTGCTACCAGCAGAAACAAAGGACTGCTCTCAGAACAAGTGAACTCACCAGCAGTCTCTCAAAATCACCTCGAACAGGGATCTCAAAGCAATTTTTAGAAGTGTTCATCGAACTAGAACACATTGCAAACATAAACAAAAGTTGTAGAAGGCTCAAGGGACTTGCGCTGCAAAACCTGACGAAGCCACCATAACCCAGCAAGTCACCCCCTTTGCGCAGAGTGTTTTCCAGGAAAGCAGTGGCACCCAAACTGAGCCCAGCCTGGGCCACCAGGATCGAGGTACTACTAGTGGAGTGAAACTCTTAGTGGGCAATATTCAAGGTCTCTACCCGAAGACTAACCAGAGCAAGCTCCCATTTCTCAGCGAACTAGCCCGGGTGGAGGACTTCATGTTTATTACCCTCACTGAAACCCACCTATCTGCAAGAGTCAAAGGAGACAGAATATTTCAACTACACCTCATTCCCAGGACTGATAGGAAAGAAAGAACCCATGGAGGTACAATAATATACTTGAGGGGATGACATTGCTCTAAATACAAAACCACTCGATCTTGTCGTAATCAGACGGTTGACCAAGTAAGAACCTCCAGGCGATACACATACAGGCACGCAACATGGTGCTTGTAAACTGCTACCGCCCGTCGAGCTGCTGCCCAAGAATTTCAGCAATGCCATGGAGGCCCTGAGGTCACCTGCTGGACTCATGTATCAATCCCCCACACCTGATATTATCCTCACTGGAACTTCAACTTTCCCCTTCTTAAAAAGTGGCCTGAAAAGTGGAATGTGAGGAGCACACTTGCCGATAAGTCTCAGGCAGAATTACTCCTATCATAGACTACTATACGTACGTATAGTAAGTCTATGCTCACTATGAACAAACTCTACATTCGCTTATTCAGGTTATAATTGAATCCGACCAGGGCAACAACATTCTTGACCTGGAGACGGGTTCACAAACATACTCAGTAAATACGAACTAACATAACTACCCACTATTGATTTAGCGACCGACGTTAGCGTCCAGATTCCACTACCAAGGATCTCACAGGGGTTTATATCTCTTTATTTTTAATGGATTTGAACAAATTATTAATATTTAATTTAATGAATTTGGACAAATTATACTGGATAACTATTCCCGCGTAACTGAGTGCGACCGACGAAGGTAGGGCTGCCCTCATCCCACGATGAGGGTCGAAACTCCCTGCTCAATGGGGAGAAAATAAGACTGAAAATGACCAACTTGACTAATGACAACAGACACTCAATCACGCCGGGTAAGAGACGAAAAAACTTGGGGTAGCGTGAAACTTTACGGAGGACGTGAGGCACTGTTTCCCGTATGCAGCGTCCGGCCAACTCACCGTAACATAAAGATTAGATGAAAGGAATGATGACAAACAAGAGTGATGATTCAATTTCAAGACTTTAATGTGACAGTGGATTACCACGTAAATTTACAATATTGGACATCTTAAACTAACTTCCTGGTGGAACCTAGGGTCGCGCACCAAGGTAACGTCTAAACAATTACATATTGAGGGTTGCTTGGGGGTGAGAGGGGTTAGGAGAGCGTGTAGGTGTGTGTGTGGGCCGACAGGGCGAGATGCGTTGCCGGCGAGTCCTAAACCAGAGCCTAGCAGGCGGGCGAGAGAAGACTCCGTTAACTACTTAACACACTGGATATCTAGGTATACATGTATGTTATGCCGGACGTGTTACTTGGGTTCCGTGTCGCCGTCAGGAGACTCCGTGGGAGGGAGATATGTAAACACTTTGCACAGCTTCTGTAGTTTAATACACTTCACTCGGACTCTTCACTTACCACTAGCTTACTATGACTGGGACTGGGGCTCTCTCGCCCTCTTCTCCTATATATATCCAGAACAGTACAGTCTAGAATATTACAGTATATTTCAGATCATACAAGAACATGTAGCAAAAATATATGCGAGTTGGAAACACTTCCCGCCTGGCGCCTGGCCGCGCCCGTGGAACTCGGACAGCTCACCTTGCTCCCCGCCCCTTTGCTCGTTTCTCCGGGAGCCTTCTGAGGCCTATGGTCGCCGGGAAGCTTCCAGCACAACACTATCCCCCTCTTAATTGTGATCGTCCCGATCACACTTAACTATGTACAAACATAAGAGAATTAATCAAAACATAATAATCGTCGTATCGCTGTGGACGCCTGCGTTGTCTCTGTCTTCTGTTCGTTGCCTCCTGCGCGTCTGTCTCCTGGTGCGCCTCGTCGTCGTCCGCTTCTTGGGGTGTCCCTGGAACATCTGCCGAAGCCGGAGGTATCTCCCTCGGCTGAAAGGGCCAGGAGGCCTACGTCGTCGTCGACCTCCTCTCGGTCCTGGACGTCCCTTGCGTTTCGTCGGCTGCTGGGTGTCTGTAGTTGTTCCAGGTGTAGTTTCCCGGACCGTGGTACCTCCATAGGCGGTTGACGTGGACAACTTTCGGCGGTCTTTCCGTTCTCCGGATTCGGTAAGTCACGTCGGAGAGGCGTTCTAGCACAGTGTAAGGGCCTTCCAGGGGCTCTGTAACTTCGGAGACTGTCCTTTCTTCCTCTGCGGGTTGTAAAGCCAGACTCGGTCTCCTTCCTTGAAGTCAACGTGGCTTGCCCTCATATTGTAACCGCGCTTCATGGCCTCCCGGAGAACTTCAAGGCACCTCGGACTTGATGGTGCACCTCTTCCAGCCGTTCCTCTAGTTGACGGGCAAAACTGGAGGCGTCCCTTGGAAGGCTTTCCCCAGGAGGCCTTCCTGTCAGTAGGTCCACCAGCAATCCCAGCTCACGTCAAACATCAGCTTTGCCGGTGAATACCCCGTAGTCTCGTGGGCGGCAGACCTGTAGGCCATGAAGCGCAGGCAGCTTCTGATCCCATGAAGACTGATCATTGTTGCACTGCTTGGCCAACTCCTGGTCCAACGTCCAATTAAACCTCTCCACCATTCCATCTGACTGTGGGTGCAGAGGGTGGTCCGGGTCTTCTTGATACCCAGAAGCTTGCAGCACTCAGCAGGACTGTTGACTCAAAATTCCTTCCCTGGTCGGAATGGAGCTCGTTAGGCACACCAGGCGACAGAAGAACTCCTCCACCAAAACCTTGGCGATGGTAGTGGCTTCCTGGTCAGGGATGGCGTAGGCTTCCGGCCACTTGGTGAAGTAATCCATTGTGACACAGATGTACCTATTTCCGTTCGTCGTCAGAGGCAAGGGTCCTGCTATATCCACTGCCACCCGTTCCATGGGGCTCCAACCTGGTATAGTTGCATTGGGGCACGGTGACGCTTCTTGGGGCCCTTCTTTGCACAGCACACCTCACACGCGTGACACCATTCTTCCACGTCCTTCCTCATGCCAACCCAGTAGAACCTTTGGCGCAGGCGACTCAGTGTCTTCTTTACCCCAAGGTGTCCGCTGGTGATGCTGTCGTGCAATTCTTTCAACACGCCTTCCGGGACTTCACAGGTAACACCGTGGACCAGTAGTGGTCAAGACCATCATGAGAGACCCAGCGTCGCTGCAACACCCCGTCGTCTATCCGAAGAGTGTCCCACTGAGTCCAGTAATTCTTAGTGGTAGGGCTTTCTCTCGAGATTACTTCCCACCCAGGTCGCGTTGACGACTGACTCAGCCACTCCATAATTGGTCTCAGATCTCGGTCCTCCCGCTGCAGGTGTCCCAAGTCGTCGATCGGCACCTCCGCTGTCTGTTCCACTGTAGTGCGGCGGCACATATTCTGGACGCTTTCCCTCTGGAGGCAATGTTGACACTCCGGTAGGCATGGGCGCCGGCTCAAGCTGTCCGCGTTACCGTGTGTTAGTCCAGATCGGTGCACAATAGTGTAGTGATGCTGTTCTAGTTTACCTATCCAGCGAGCAAGCTGGCCTCAGGGTTTTTCAGTGACTTCAGCCACCGCAATGCAGCGTGAACCTTGCGGATGCTGAAAGTTGCACCGTACAGGTAAGCATGGAAAAAGTACAGGCTCTTGACTACTGCCCGGAGTTCTTACCGGGTCACGCAATAGTTATTCGCGGCTGGGTGAGCGTCTTGCTGAAGTAGGCCACAACCCGTTCCATGTCGGCACATGCCTGAGATAGCACTCCACCAATCCCCTCATCACTGGCATCACAATCCAGTATAAAAGGCCTAGAGGGGTCTGGGTAGGTGAGTACGGGCGAGCTGATGAGGGCCTCCTTGAGCTTCTCAAAGGCAACCTGAGTTTCCGCTGTCCACTCAAACTTGCGCCCCTTCTTCGTCAGGAGGTGCAGTGGTGCAGCAATCGTAGCGAAGCCTTTCACAAACCTGCGGTAGTATGAGCACAACCCGAGGAAGCTCCGCAGCTCCTTCACGTTGGTGGGTGTCGGCCAGTCCCTTACCGCAGCCACCTTCTCAGGATCAGTGCGCACTCCAGACTCGCTCACGATGTGTCCCAAGTATTGGACCTCCTTTTGGAACAGACAGCATTTCTTCGGGCTGAGCTTAAGGTGTGCAGCTCTAAACCGGGCGAAAACCTCTGATAGCCTTTCCATCTCCTGCTCGAAGGTCTGGCCAAAGACAATCACGTCGTCGAGGTAGATGAGTGCCGTCTTCCAGTGAAGTCCCTCCAGCACCCTCTCCATCAGCCGCTCAAACGTGGCCGGCGCGTTGCACAGGCCAAAGGGCCTTAAACTGCCACAGGCCTTGACCGTAGGAGAAGGCTGTTTTCTCTTTGTCCTGTTCCGCCATTTTGACTTGGTGATACCCAGACTTCATATCCAGTGTTGAAAACCACTTGGAGCCCACCAAGGCGTCGAGCGTGTCGTCGATCCGTGGGAGTGGGTATGAATCCTTGATGGTGAGATCGTTGAGGGCTCGGTAGTCCACGCAGCACCTGAGGGAACCGTCCTTTTTCCTGACGAGCACTACAGCAGACGCCCACGGGCTGCTGGACCGCTCGATTAACCCTTGTTGCCGGAGATCATCCATTACCTCATTCATCTCCTTGCGACGGGCTGGTGCCATCCTTCGAGGAGCTTGCTTCACTGGGCGGTGGCTACCTGTGTCGATGTGGTGCTCTACCAGGTCCGTACACCCCAAGTCCAGGTCTCCTGTGGAAAACACATCTGCATTTCTCACGAGAAGCTCCCTGAGCTGTTCCACTTGGGGTTCCTCTAGACACTTGGAGCTCCTGTCAAACAGGTCGCGCAGGTAGTCAGGCAGCTCCTCCTGGGGCTTCGTCAGGGTTCTCCTGCAGACACAAGTTCTTGGTTTCTGGTCGATCTCTTGGCACAACCCCACCATGGTCCCTTGTTTTATTTTCTTTGGGCTGAAGGAGACATTGGCCACGACGACAGGCACTTCCGCTGCAGCAGGGTCTACCAAAGTACTACCTACAATCACCCCGTTTTCTACCGGGCATCGACTTCCACTCTCTACCACACACAGGCTAGCCGGGGGGGCACCCGTAATTTGACAGGGTAACAGCATCTCCGACCTCGGAGGAATAATGGTGGTGCGCTTGACCGTCACTGGCAGGTCTTCCTTGTTCACAGTCGTCAGTGGCACCCTCCTTCCTCTTACAGTCAGCTGCTTAGCGCGGAAGTCCAGCTCGCACCTGTGGGAGACAAGATAATCCATACCTAGGATGCAGGGGTCATCCATGTCGGCCACGTACACAGAGAGGAACTCTTCCTTTCCTCCGAGCTCAAACTTCACGTCCACTGGGCCTCTGAGCTCTGCGTAGTGTCCTGTGACTCCGCACAGTCGATGCGGCGTCTTAGGAAGCCGACGATGACTCACCACGTCAGGCCGCACCAATGTGCGTTCCGAGCCTGTGTCGACGACCACAGGCCACAACACTCCGTCAACCTTGCCCTCCACTTGGCAGCTTGTCATGGTGGTTCTCCTGCACACTGATATCTTCAGGGCATGTACAGGATAGACTGGTCGTTGCCCCATGAACCAGTCCTTCTTAGTTTCCCAGTGGTGGTCCCTTGTTGGGGGCACATTTTCCGACACTCATTCTTCCAGTGCCCTTTTCTCCACAGGTCCAGCACTTGGGTCCTTCCCTGGGCTTCTTCCTAGCGCCACCTTCATATTCCTTCTTCCTCTTATAGCATTCGTTCTCCTTGTGCCCAACCTTCTCGCAGTACCAGCACGTTCCTTGGAACCTGTCTGTGTCGCTGACAGCGCCCTTTCGTGCCCTAAAGCCAGAAGTCGAGTCGTCCCTGAAGCTTGACAAGCTAGACCTAACAAAGGACTCAAACTCCATGGCACGTGCCAGAGCTTCCTGCATTGATGTTGGCTTAGCTTGGTTCACTTGTATCTTCAGCTGAGGGCTGTCCAGGGCATCGATGAATTGATCACGCAGCAAAACCGTCAGCAGGGGTGGCACCTGGGTATGCCTTGTGCGCCATGCTCTCAAGGTCCTGAGCGAGTTCCTGAAGAGACTCGCCGCGCCTCCTGTTGCGGGTTCTGAACCTAACCCTGAAGAGCTCGTTCTGGTGCTTGGTCCCATATCGTTGCTCCAGCGCCATGCGAGCCCGCTGTAGCTGCCCTTTGTCGCATTGTCGAGCTGAGCAAGGACCTCCAGCGCCGCCCCTTTGAGGCTAGTGGCCAGCTGTACCGCGCACTCTTGGTCATCCCATCCGTTACGAGCTGCCAACAGCTCAAACTGAGCGCAGTAAGCCTCCCAGGAGACCTTCCCATCAAACTCCTGAGGCTTCTTTCTAACAGGCGAACCCAGCAGATTCATGGGGCTGGCGGAACTTCTTGCGGGGATAAACTCCAGGCGAAACAGGGCTCAAACTACCCCGGACTTGCGTAGGAGAAGCATCTTGGGTACAACTAGCCCCTGGAGGCACTGGCTGTCCGTTTCCAGCCAAGCAGTCTTCAAGGGCCTTCACTCTGTCACTTACTTCTAATATTTCTTTTGTGTGTCGTCTCCCGTACCACCCCCATCTCATGTTGAAGATTTGTGTGTTCTTTCTCCACTTCTATCAGGCGTTGTCCCAAGTTCGTGGTCACATCAGTCATTTCTCTTCGGACTGACTCACTTCCATCTTGTACTGCTTTTAGCTGTAGCTGTAATCCTGTGAAGCGATCTTCTAGCTGTTCTTTGAGTACTTGGAGTGTTCCTTCTTGTTGTTGCTGTGCTCTTTCTTGTTGTTCTTTGAGTTCTTGGAGTGTTCCTTCTTGTTGTTCTTTGAGTTCTTGGAGTGTTCTTTCTTGTTGTTGCTGTGCTCTTTCTTGTTGTTCTTGGTGTGCTTTTTCTTGTTGTTCTTTGAGTTCTTGGAGTGTTCTTTCTTGTTGTTGCTGTGCTCTTTCTTGTTGTTCTTTGAGTTCTTGGAGTGTTCTTTCTTGTTGTTGCTGTGCTCTTTCTTGTTTCTCCCCTGTAGTCTCAAGGCTTCCAAAAGTTCAGTCAACATGTCGTCCCTCTGGGCAGCTTGGAACGAGTCTCCATGGCGAAAAAACAAAGGGCTACACTCCTGACACCAGTGTTATGCCGGACGTGTTACTTGGGTTCCGTGTCGCCGTCAGGAGACTCCGTGGGAGGGAGATATGTAAACACTTGGCACAGCTTCTGTAGTTTAATATTCTTCTTTAGTAGTACGCTTCACTCGGACTCTTCACTTACCACTAGCTTTCTATGACTGGGACTGGCCCTCTCTCGCCCTCTTCTCCTATATATTATCCAGAACAGTACAGTCTAGAATATTACAGTATATTTCAGATCATACAAGAACATGTAGCAAAAATATATACGAGTTGGCAACACTTCCCGCCTGGCGCCTGGCCGCGCCCGGGAGCCTTCTAGAGGCCTATGGTCGCCGGGGGAAGCTTCCAGCACAACATGTATATTAATATGTTAACACAAGGGAAAGAGCGAGAATTCACTGATATTAAGGGGAGGCAAGATGAACAATAGGACACATCTTACCTAGCAGGCTGGCGAGAGAAGACTGGCCCCAAAGAAACTACATACAAAGAGATAGTGGTATGTAGTAATTCCTCGGGCGTGCGGAAGTAGCGCCTGTCTGTTGGGGCCCACCAAAAACGTAACTTATCAGGGGTAGCTTTACTATTTTTTAAGTACCTGCCACAGCACCCTATCCAGCCTTTACTTGTTCTTTTCATTATTGTAAAATGATTTACTAATGGGGTAAAGAAAATATATTTGTTCTTATGTTTTATTAGGTATTATCTACACTATATCAATTTGTTATTTTAGGAAAAATATGGTGTAGAAAGCATTTGCTAATATATATATATATATATATATATATATATATATATATAGATATATATATATATATATATATATATATATATATATATATATATATATATATATATATATATATATATATATATATATATATGTGTGTGTGTGTGTGTGTGTAGCAAACATATCCAGTGCTTGAAATACAAGCAAAGCATACATACTATGCATGCTAGATTACTATAATGCCTTTGCAACTGTGGTAACCCGGATGTCACACTGGTCCTGTGTCCCAGGGTAATGGGTTCCCTAACACCGCAGGCTTAAGGGCCAATGTTACAGAGATGAGCACCGAGGCCACGCGCTGCTACAGCGTATGCCCCCAACCGTACCTTTACCTTTTGCAACATGCTCTTAGCTGAGTAAAAATATCATACTAACTGTACAAGTGCCAGATAATGGCAAGCATTGCATACTTCTTGACAGGGCAGAGAACAAAAGCTTATAAGCATTACAACTGAAATAAACAATGGGAGACACTCAAAGCTTGTTAACTCAACATGACCCGATTTATAACAGGCAAAACCAACAATGGTGCATTATATACAATGAAAACTGTATAAAAATGTTGCAAGGCACATCAATATAAGAGCAAAGCATCATAAAACATGCTGAAATACATGACGGAGGACATCAAGAAGGTAACACATGAGTTGTCTTAAATGGAATGCAATAACTTGGTGGTCCTGGGAGACAGCCAAGCCTGGAGGTGAAAATGGGATGTAGGACACGTTATTATCTCAAGCAATATTTGTTAGGGTCATGAAGATATTAAGCTCAGTAGGCACAACTATGCAGCGGAGGCACATATGATAAAAGCAAATGAGACAAAATAAGGCAACTCATAGTGTAAGAAAATAGCAGGAAAGTTATGCTGCAGTATGTGACACACCAAATTACAGGACAGAGTCATATGTATTTCATAGGCTACATCAGTAAACATGTAGCATTTATTGCAGGAACCACACATTAAAGTTGGATGTAATAAAATATATGTTTTTAGCACACATTAAAGTTGAATATAATAAAATCATTTGATATGAAACTCCTTGAACTGGCCAACCAAACAAACCACTCTCTGTCCACCCCTCTCAAAAAGCATTGTTTTTCACAAGGTTTATGAGGCATTAGTCAAGAATATCAACTGCCATTACATTTTGTCAAAAAAATCAAACCTAATGTGATTATGTATATCTTATAAAGCAGAAAAAAATTTGCAAGCTGTAATTCAAAGAAGATTACTCCTGGAATCCACATTAATGATGCCAGACACGTGATGATAGACACTTAGTGTGATGAAATTACTTGCTGTATTTCACATTATGAAACCAAGCCAAGTGTCACTGCAGCACATATTAGGTAAGGCAGACACCAAAAGCTTGTTACCTGAACAAGTTTAATATAACAGGCAAAATCCACAATAAAGTATTGCATACTGTTGGGTAGGGAAGAGAACAAATGCTTCCAAGCATTACACCTGAAATAAACAATGGCAGATATTCAAAGCTTGTGAGCTGAACAAGATCTGATTTATAACAGGCAAAACCAACAATAGTGCATTACATGCGATATCTGGCAGGGGATTCCTTGCACTACAACTGGAAAATGGCAGACACCTAAAGCTTGTTAACTGAACAAGATCTGATTTATTACAGGCAAAACCAACAATAGTGCATTACATGTGATATCTGGCAAGGGAGATAAATGATTCCTTGCATTACAACTGGAAAGTGGCAGACACCCAAAGCTTGTTAATTGAACAAGATCTGATTTATAACAGGCAAGACCAACAATAGTGCATTACATGTGATATCTGGCAGGGAAGATAAATGATTCCTTGCATTACAACTGGAAAGTGGCAGACACCCAAGACTTGTTAATTGAACAAGATCTGATTTATAACAGGCAAGCCCAACAATGGTGCATTACTTGCAATATTTGGCAAAGTATATGGAAAAAAATTCTTGGCGTAAGAAGAGTAATACTAAATGATGGCAAATCCCACAAAGTTTCTCTTCTTTTGACAAAGCCTGTGCTCTTTGCTGCAGGGCTGTCAGAGTCTGTTTGCTCCAGCCAACATGTACTGAAATACCCCTGAGTGATGAGTGAAGTGTTGAAACTGAGGGCAAGTGAAATACTGTGCTTAGAAATTTATTAGCATTTGGACTTTGGTAGTATAAGGCCAGAGCAAACCTCCTCTCTTGTAACCCATATCTCCTACTAGGCTTAGATCTTGGCATCTTGCAGCATGTTGAACCTGACCTTGGAAAAAATCCATCCCTATTGGATCTAAAAAATTGCTGGCTCTGGGCAAAAACTGCCCAGGAGTTGTAACAGCCTGGCCTATGAGCTGCCTTGCCTCCCGGCGCAGACGGCAGACTGTTGTGTGCAGCAATTTTCACTTTTCATGTCTGAAAATACATGCAAAAATATTTAATCACAATTCTAAATAATAAAATATGTGCATGTAATTGCATTATTTTCAGTGCTATAAGGACAGTGAATCTAAGCATTGACATTATGTCTGCACGCCAGCTTCGATGGAAGGCTTCACTTAGATTGCCTGACAAGAGTAATATTTTCAGGAGATGGGGGAGAGGATACAACTGGGGACTCTTGACAAATATAATGTCAAGATCTACAAGCACCCATTTTCCATATATATATATCTTTGATGTTCAGGCCATACTAAAACATTTGTCAATGTTTTGCCACACTAAAAATCTAAAAATTCCCTGTTTCTGCAATGTTAGTCATACCTAAGCCCTGCTAAACCATCCAAGTGAATCAAGAATGAGTTCCTGGGGGCAGCATGAGCCAAGAATAAATGGCGCCACCATAAAAAATTGCCTGCGCCATGACAGGACTGGGACGACCGCCAGGCCCCTGAAGAAAGCCTACCAGCGCTATAGGCGGGTGGAAAAAAAAAGATAATATCAGAAGAATGGACAAAGGTTTGTTAGTGGCACTTCAAGGTTATGCTACCTCTTCAAAGATTGGCCAGTCATGGTTTAAAGTGGAACAGGATAAACAAGAAACAGACAGGTATATTACGAAACTACAGTTACTATCAATTGCCAGCCCATGGCAAAATTTGAACCTATGCTATCAAAAACATAAGACCCATATGCTGATCACTCGACTAATCGTAACGGTACTACAGCCATAGAAACATAATAGAGTTTAAATATATCATTCAAAATGTCAACCTTTTTACATACCTTTTTTTTAAGATATGAAGCCTACTGGTGTAACAGTTAAATATTGAACTCAATTTGTATGCAGAGATGTGAGGTATGTTATTAAGCTGTAATGTTTCCAACACATTAGTTGTGATTAAAGCAACACGGAATAGTAACTAAAGAGGATAAATTATCACTGAGAACAAGAGGTTCCTTACTATATTGTGGTGAGCTTGATGGCCAAGTCGAGTTTCCTCCAACCCCATCAAGTTCACACCCTGTTGAGAGGCAATTTTCTAATCAAAGTGAAAAATGGATGCAAATGGTCACTAAAATTAGTTATTATACTTGGTGTCACAAATTCGGGGAAAGAATTTAGGGAAGGACTCCCGGACTTGGCGTCACGGTTCCCGGACATTTCACCGACGGACATTTGGCCGACGGACATTTCACCGACGCACATTTGGCCGAAATGATATTTGGCCGATTGACATTTGGCCGAACGGACATTTGGCCGAACTGACATTTGGCCGACAGACATTTGGCCGAAGAGAAATGGAATTATTTTTGTTTCTTTTAATACATCTCTTGATTCAGCGCCACTAGGTTTTCAACTGTATACAATATTATATGTTATGCTAGATGAGAGCCATACTATTACCGTAGTGTACTGCATTGCCAAGAACAAAAAACAAACAACTTATGACTTGATTTTTAACACCCTGAAACAAGTGAGATTAGGTCTTGATCCTGTGTCAGTCACCATTGATTATGAAAAGGCGGCTCTTAATATCATTTCTGTATGTTTCCCAAACACAAACATTTATGGATGCTTTCTTCATTTTGGGCAGTGTTTGTGGAGAAAAATACAAAGATTTGGACAACAGGCTTGGTGTAATGACCCCTAAAATGCACTGACTCAAATCTGTTTAAGGTTTAGCATTTGTGTCAGTTAGTGATGTTGTTGAAAGCTTCGATGATTTTGTCTCATCTCTAGATGATGAAACTTATGAATAAGCTTTTTTTTTTCTCTCTGACTTTCTTGGGTACTTTGAAGCGACATGGATTAGTGTTATACAACGTGGATGGCGACGAAGACCAGCGTTTGAACTCAGTGTGTGGAACACAACAGAGAGAACCACAAAAGGCATTCCATGGACAACAAACTCTCTAGAAGTATGGCACAGGGCGTTTGAGCAGTGAATGGCAATCACCCGCCACACTCTTTGCCGTCTAGTTTCAAAGCTAAGAAAAGAGCAGTCGGATTGGGAGTTAACACCTGAGCAGGTAGTATCAGGAGTAGAGTTAAGAAAACCAAAGAAGAAGCACCAGTTATTAAACACAAGACTGAAGTCTATCACCGAGAAGTATAATGAGTATCAGAGAATTGATTTCTTAAGGGCTTTAAATCTTAAAATACGCCTCCGTGGTCTAGTGTTCAGCGTGCCTGGCTTCTACTCCGTGGGCACGGGTTCGAATCCCGGTCCGGGCAGTCGGCGTGCAGCTCACTCAACAGTTCATCCTCCCTCTCGGGCTGGTCGATAAATGTGTTCCTGGGGAAACCTGGGGAAGGTAAACTGTGGTAATCCGGATGTCACACTGGCCTGTGTCCCGGGGAATTGAAGCCAAAACTCCCTCCCACCACAGCTCCAGGGGCCAATGTTACGGAGATGAGCACTGGGGCCGCGCTGCCTACAGCGTATGCTCCTTTGCACTTTACCTTTAAATATTACGAACTTTAAATTTTATAATACATCTTTTTTTTAACAAATTTCCTTACAATTGATATCATTTAAACTTTTGTCACGTACGAATTTTATCGAATTCTCTTCGGCCAAATGTCTGTCGGTCAAGTGTCCGTTCGGCCATATGTCGTCGTTCAGCCAAATGTCTGTCGGCCAAATGTCAGTTCGGCCAAATGTCCATCAGTGAAATGTCGTCGATTCATCTGTCCGGCCGATGCGTCACTGATGGGGTAATGACCTCGTGCACTCATTGACTATAATATATACAGTGTTGTGTATTATTGTCTTATTACTATATATTACCTACTGGTAATGAAAATACATGTCGGATTAATCATCAAATACAAGAAAAAAAAATCATGTATGGAAATTGTGAACTTTTAAGTTCATGTAACAAACAAAGGTTTATTAGCCACACAAAAGGTTAGATACTTCTGATGTAAAGATTTTGGATATAACATCACCCCTTCTCCATATTGGTTCTTTAAAGCAGGGTTGATACAGCTGATTATTTGCAGCAGGTTTCATGACACATTTTTTTAGTGCAAAGCATCTGGAAATCAATGATCATTAAAGGAATACTTCTCATGAGTAGCTACTAAAACTTGACAACCTAGAAGGATGCCATCAGACTGTAAGGATAGATATATTATAGACATACCTAAATTGGGTGGATCCAAGGGGCTATTTATAGTCCTGAGTGATACAGGAAAACTAGCTCAGCGTGCTGCAGCTAAAACAATGCTTTGGCACAAGTCCAGAGCCGTTATACCCATTGATTTAAAGTCCAGTCACCAGTTTTCAAGACCAGGACTGCCGAGAATGGCTAATCAGTATGCTAATGCTCTTCCACCACCAATAAGTCTGACGTCCCCCAAAACTCATTTCCTGGTTGCAAAAATATACCGTAACATGGTTCCGGTGATCATGGACAAAAAAAAAAAAAAAAAAAAAAATGATAAACAATCAATATTCAATCATTTCAGGATACAAATCAACATCCATATGAAGGAATTCTACAACTTAAAAGTGATGTTGAGAGCGGGGCGTAATGTTAGTGACTTGCACAATCTATTTTATTGAAGTCATAATTGAATTAATAACAACGAAAATCAACAAACATAGATGAGCATTCATATCAAAATCAATTACATACTTTGGAGGCTGGTGCACTGCAATGGGGAGACACATTCACGCAGCTCAGCAAGAGGGTTGGATGCTGCCACGTACTTCAGGGGGTGACTAAATGTCTTTACCCATAGCCCCTTATCAATTGGGGGCAATGTGCAGGCTGCTCACCACCAGGCTGTGCAGTCTGTTCCAGGTTTTCAACGGCGAGTCTTCACATCTGTCTCGCCACCTGTATTGGATTGGTGCTCCACCGCCAAGCCCCTTTCTGGTGACCATCGATACCGCCTCTACCTGCTCTCCGACCACCTGCTGCTACCCTGACCCAGCATTTTGACCTGAGGATGACCTCGGATTAACACCTACTCGCCTTCTTCAAAAAGAGGATTAGCTTTCCTGCCTCATCACTCTACCACACTGCACTCCACCACCTCCTCACCCTCAAACATCACAACAACGTTCCCTCCGTTACTGTAAATTACCTACCCCACACCCCTTTCATATTGTAATTTTTTATATAAGTTACACTTGCCTTAATCTTAATAATACCATTTTTCAAACCTAATGGCTTGCCATCTCCAGATTAACCGATTATTATTATTATTATTATTATTATTACACACACACACACACACACACACACACACACACACACACACACACACACACACAAAAGCCTTGCTCCTAGTCAGCGTCTTAATCCTCCTCTCATCGCCTTACTCACGGAACAGACAAACACAAAGGATCTTTGCTCGCTTTAATCTCTCTTCTCTGTGTGGGAAGTTTCTCGAAGACTCCAGTTCGAGAGAAATGAAGGAGACAAACAAATAGACAGAAGAAATAAACAAACAATATATAAACAATGAATGAAAGGGAAAGGAGAGGAAGAACTCAGGTATAAGTACTAAATCAATTAATGAAGATAAAGACGGAAGGCAGAAGGAATGTAATCGAAAACCTATCCAAAATTTACCTTGAGGGCTTCTGCTAAGTGGTGAATATTAATGGCCTTTTAAAAGTTTTCCTAAGCCGGGGGAACCCGGGGTATATCTTTAAACAGCTCTGGGCCCAAGAACAAATATTTGACAAGACTTTCGTAGGGGTTTGGGTCATTTCCAGGGGTAGTTTAATGACCCTAGTGTAACAACCCTTCTTCTGTAGCATGGACCTACAAAACACGCATTAGAACCAGACGTATCTTCTTTTCGGCCTTTGGAAATAGTTGATGTGAGGGGCGGAAAAGTCTGAGAATATCTAATGCCGAGGAAAGGGGTGCATTTCGTTTTCTTTCCTTTGAATGAATAAAACATGCGATGGTAGGGCGTATAGGACGATACTCTTTCCTAATGTAATGTGGCGTTTGTGGTGATGGTGGTGGTGGAATAAGTCTTGAAGTAATGGTGGCAGAGGCAATCGGCCAATAATCAGTTAGCGCATCGGTCAGCACATCGGGTCTTGCTTCAGTCTTCTGCGATAGTGAAGACAAAAACTATGCAGGATTTTTTTTCTTATCTTCAGTGAGTTTGTCGTGGTGGTGTTCATAAGGGTGGAAAGGGTGCGACAGATAGCTTAAGTAATGATAGATTTATTTAACATGGAAGTGGGTTAGTAGTATCGTTTAGTGTAAGTATATTAGAATCACCGGTGCTGTTTCAATTTAAAGCATGTCAGCAGGACCTCAAAGCCCATCCAGTCGTTCATCCTTCCTCGTGGGCCGATCAACAAAGAGAGAGCTAAGGAAACATGTGACAGGATATAATGTGCTGGGAAGGTTCACAGTCGGCATGGCGGTGGTGGTGGTGGTGTTGCGGGCGAAGGATTTTCCAGATATTATATTCATAGCTATTTATTTATCTATATCTACATAAACACCGCAAGGAGTACAGTGTGTGTGTATGTGTGTGTGTTGTGCAGGTCTTCGGTCCGTGTAAGAAAATTCGAGATGCAGATAAAGAACAGTGAAAATAAAGAAGAAAAGGAAAGAAAGCTCCATCTCTCCCCTTTATAATAATACTTCCACGCCCTCGCTCAACGGGAAAACAATTTGTATTGAGTTTGTCCATACGCCTCCCTTCTTCCCTCCTCCTCCTTCTTTTCCTCCCTCCCTCCACTCCCGGGAAAGTAAACAAGTGAACGACCTGAATATGACCTTCCCTTACCTTCTTCCCTTCCATTCTAACTTCCGCTGTTTTTCCCTTCTTCTATCCATACCATGTTTACCTTTTCCTTCATTTATTTATCCCCCCTTTCTCTCTCTCTCACTCACTCGCCTACTCACTCACTCACTTTCTCATTGCAGTCATTCCCGTCTCTCCTTCCCTCCTGTTTTTTACCTTCCCGCTTTCTTTACCTTCTTCCACCGTTAATTAAGCCATCAAACTCAGGTGGCATCGGGGATGGTTGGCAGGACCGTCGAGATAAGCTTATAGGGAAAATTTTGCTGCCTGTGAATATTGACTCTCCACCAAGGGATTTGCATGATGACTTTCCGAGGCCCGGCTGAAACGCCTCTCCCACCCATACCCAAAGTCCGCTCACCTATTACCAAGTTCACACCGTCCACGCTTTTCTCTCTCCCACCCACTGTTCCATCGCACCACCACCACCACCACCATCGAATGATTTCGTTTGAAATAAAAATCAAAGAGGACATGAAAACGAGTGAAGAAAGATTACCTGACTACGGACGTGCGGATTTTGAAAAACTAAGAAATTTACGAGCGAATGCAGACTGGAGCGAAATTTCTGCAACCTCTGATATAAATAAAGCTTGGGAAACATTCACAGAAACCTTAAGTAGAACCGTGAATTTATGCATACCATTCCGTAGAAGACGACCAACAGCCAACTGGAAGCCTAAGTAGTGAAACAAACAACTCAAACGCCAAGTTGAGAGTAAAAATCGAGCGCGTCGCAAATACTTGATTACAAATAATGAAACAGATAAAATTGAATTCCAAAGATTACGCCGAGAAACAAAAATAATCATACGTCTCAATAAAAGAAACTAGACCTTCATATTGCAAGCGCCAGCAAAACAAGTCCTCAAGAATGTTTTGCCAACGTAAGAAATTAAAAAGTTCTCACCCCTAGTATTGGCCCAATAGCAACTGTAAATGGCGAGTCCACGAATGATGATAAAGAAATTGCTGACATATTGAATGATATTTTTGCCTCCGTTTTTACAGAAGAAATCTTATCCGCAAGGCAACCGGAAGCCCCTAGATATATTAATGACACATCCTTGAGTAGTATTAGCGACATTGTAGAAAGTGATATAGTACAAATTATCGATAATATTAAACTAAACAAAACGCCCGGCCCAGATAAAATATCCACGCGTATTCTTTAAGAGGCAAAGCATCAGATCGGCAAGCCCGTCTTGAACATATTCTCAAAGTCGCTAAACACATGAAAAGTACCACTAGAATGAAAACTCGCTAACGTAACTCCTATCTTTAAAAAAGGCGACAAGTCGCAACCAGGTAATTATCGACCGATCAGTCTAACGTCAATCGTGTGCAAAATTTTAGAGACAATCATTCGCGAAAAAATGGTAAAGTGTTTTTAAGATAACAGACTAATTAAGGATTCGCAACATGATTTTCGAAACAAACGTTCCTGTTTGACTAACCTTCTCGATTTCTTCAACTACATATTTAATGTGTACGATGAAAGTCAATCAGTAGACATTGTATATTTGGATTTTCAGAAAGCATTTGACAAAGTCCCTCACAACCGCCTCCTTAGTAAATTGCAAGCTCACGGTATAACTGGAAATATTCATAAGTGGCTCAAGGACTGGCTTACCGACCGTAAATAGAGAGTTGTTATGAATGGTATATTATCTGACTGGTGAGATGTCAAAAGCGGTGTTCCACAGGGGTCGGTGTTGGGACCCGTTCTGTTTTTAGTGTACGTAAATGACATTGACGAGGGGCTATCGTGTAAAATATCGAAATTTGCCGACGACACAAAAACAGCCAGCAGAGTCACTGCGACAACGGACAAAGAACACTTCCAAGCTGATCTCGAACGTTTAAGCAGTTGGGCACGAATATGGCAAATGAGTTTCAATATTGAGAAGTGCAAGGTTATGCATATCGGAATCAACAACGATCGTATTTATTATCAAATTAAAGGAGTGCGACTCTCTGAAGCCGGCAAAAAAAATATCTTGGAGTAATAATTTCGAACGATCTTAAACCGAGTCAGCATTGTACAGAAATATTAAAAACTGCCAACAAACTGATCGGATTTATTGGTCGTGCATTTGAACACAAATCAGGAAAAAGTAATATTGACACTGTACAATTCGTCAGTTCGCCCACATCTTGAGTACTGCGTTCAGTTTTGGTCTCCCTATCACAGAAAAGATACAGATAAGCTTGAGAGGGTGCAGCGTCGAGCTACTAAAATAATCCCTAGACTGCAAAACAAGCCGTACAAACACACACTTAAAGAACTTAGCTTATTCAGATTATCAAATCGCAGGCTAAGAGGTGACCTTATAGAAGTGTTTAAAAATAACAAGAAACAATGGATAGACAATAACGAGGAAGCGTTTCAACTCAAATGAATCAAAACCCTTCTTCTTCAACAGTGTTATCAATGTATGGAATGGTTTTTTTTTTTTTTTTTTTTTTTACGTCGCTGCCTGTTGCGCCGGTAGGCATCTTACTGGTGGGGCGTGATGGTCATTCAGACTTCTTCCATGTGGGGCCTGATGGTCGGCCCAGCCCGTTCTGGCGCAGGCGAGTGTTTATAGTGGCGTCATCTTGCCTTAAAACGTCGTCGAAAGCGAAATTATTTGCACGTTAAAAAAACGACAAGACAAATATTTAGAAGCTAACCCAAACATCCACTATTTTGCTCCGGTCTAACAGGTGTTAGCTTCGTTGTTGTATGTGATCTTCCTTCTGTCCATGTAAAATTCCATTGTAGTTTTTCTATACTACATGGTATTCTTCCTTTTCGTGCCAGCCTCGGCTGGAGGGACTGGTGGGAGGGGAGGAGCCTTCACCTTGGCTGTCCTGTGTCTCTGACTCGTACATTAGAGTAGATGGTAGCAACAACAAACAGCCAAGTTAGGACCAAGAGGTCTGTTGCTGTTTGCTTTTCCTTTGTACTCTTTTGCACCACCACCACCACCACCACCATCACCATTGGAGGAGTTGTTAAGATCATGAAAGGACAAAAACAAATATTCCTTTTAACTCATCGTTATTTTTCCTGCCATACGTTCAAGCTTAAGTGTTTTTAGACAGGTTTATTTTGCGATATTTTGGATTTTTTTTTTTTTTTTTTTTTTTTTTGTCTTTCCCTCCTAGTGTTTTTTTCTTGTTTGGTTGATGTTATGCATGCTGTTCGTCAATCGTTTGTGTCTTTGTTTGTTTTGCAGGTATGTGCGATTGCGTCTAAAAGTGTGTGTGTGTGTGTGTGTGTGTGTGTGTGTGTGTGTGTGTGTGTGTTTATACTTACATGAATGGAAATTGTGATCAAGATTAGTTGAACACAATTCTCTCTCTCTCTCTCTCTCTCTCTCTCTCTCTCTCTCTCTCTCTCTCTCTCTCTCTCTCTCTCTCTCTCTCGAACCCCCCCCCTAACTATAGAAAAGCGAATTTTACGGACCTAAGAAGATAATTGGCATCAGCAAATTGGAATCATTTGCTCGATAATGTCAGCGTTCAAGAAATGTATAATTGTTTTACTGCACAAATCACAGCGACCGTAAATAAATTCATCCCACTTAAGCCACGAAGGACAGAGAAACAAAAGCTGTTGTGGATGACTAATTTCCTGCAGAAAATCAACGTCGAAAAAAGAAAACTGTATAAGAAATATAAACTGTCACACAATTCATAGGATAATACTAATTCTATCAATATCAAGAGAGTGCGAAAGGAAAATCAGAAAACAGAAACGCGAATATGAGGTAAAATTATCACTTGATGCTAAGAAAAATCCCAGGTTATTTTTCAGTTACACAAGAACCAAAAAAAAATAATAATATCGGCCCACTATTAGTAAAGTAGTTCCCTCCTACTATCTCTATCATAAATTTTAATCCAAAGCTGGATGTTGCGTCTACGTGCGCAACGACATCACTTGCTCTCGTGCCCACGACCTTGACTCTTCTGAATTTTCCACCATCTGGCTAAGACTACATTGTCATTCTATTACTAAATACATCTGTGCTGTTTATCTGTCAACTATACTAACTATGTAAAATTCTTTGACTATTTGAATTCTAAAGTGAAGCACATCTTGACTCACTCTCCCTCCGCTGAAATCTCCATCTTGGGAGATTTCAATGTTCACCACCAGCTTTGGCTTTCATACTCTTTCACTGACCAGCCTGGTGAACAAATCTACAACTTTGCTCTCCTCAACGACCTAGAGCGGTTGGTTCAGCACCCTACACGTATTCCCGACCGTCTTGGAGACAGGCCCAATACTCTAAACCTCTTCCTAACCTCTAATCCTTCTGCTTACTCTGTCAAACTGTTCTCTCCGTTGGGATCCTCCGATCATAACCTTATTTCTGTTTCCTGTCTTATCCTGTCTTAATTTCATTTCTATATCACATCAGAAATCGCTAATTCAAAGGGGAAAGGACTTAACAAGTACGGCCATAGTCAAATTTTAAGATGCATATTTAATGGCAGAGTCGCATTAATTAGTATTAGTCACTCCATTATCGGTGAATGTGTTGTTACAGGAAGTGAGGGCCCTACACTTAACCTAACCTGACGAAACCACAAAAAAGTTATCATACGTTCATACTCAGAAAAGCTCATATATGCTTCCTTACTAATGAGACTTTCTATACAAGTGAATTTTTTTTTGTTGTTTTTAATTTATGCTATAAGTTTCTGGATATCATGTGTTTGAAAATTTCAAAGACTTAACCTAACCTGGCAGGAAACAGACAACCAGCAACAGAACGAGGCCCTGTCAAGCCCAGCTGAAATCCTCCGAACAGTAAAATCCTGACCAGGAAGGACTGGGTCACGTTAAACAGAGCACGTGCAAAGGTTGGAAAAAACAAGTGCAACCTCCACAAGTGGGGATTAGCCAACAACCCCGAATGCCCATGTGGAGAAGTGCAAACTTTGAACCACTTACTCCAGGAATGTCCAATGGGGCCTCACTGCACCGACTAAGATCTTATGGTCTAAGAGATGACCCCCGTTAATTCCAATATTTCCTTGGAAAGGTTTTCACATCTTACCCTAAGTAAAAAAGTATGCTGAAAACGATGGTTGAGGGCTTGCAAGCCTAAACCATTGCGTTTTTTTCAGATTTCTGCAGTTTTTGCAATTTTTTATGCTTTTTTTGCGATTCTCCGTTTTCTATTTTTCATTTATTCTAGAATCATTATGTTGATACTAAAATCATTTTAAATGTAAAAAAGTCTGTAAAATTCAAATATTGCATTTAAAAAGCTATAACGCGAATATTTTGCAAGCTATAGGTATTTTCTAGGTGCCAGATGACCCAAATGTGAAGGAACGAGACTGCAGGGGCCAAATGTGAAGGAACGAGACTGCAGGGGCCCAAGGCTGTTCCGGGCTAACACTTTTTCTCCTGAGCCAGGTATTTTGCTCCCCCCTTACACAGTGTAGTCAGGAGAAGCGATACACAAGATGTAAACTCCGTCTTTAATATGCACTTCAGCTCACAGAGCCCACGGGAGACAGGTAGGACGACCGGCGTGGTAAGGCCGATCACACAGCCCACGGGAGACAGGTAGGACGGCCGGCGTGGTAAGGCCGATCACACAGCCCACGGGAGACAGGTAGGACGGCCGGTGTGGTAAGGCCGATCACACAGCCCACGGGAGACAGGTAGGACGGCCGGCGGGGTGAGGCCGCTCACACAGCCCACGGGAGACAGGTAGGCCGGCCGGCGGGGTGAGGCCGCTCACACAGCCCACGGGAGACAGGTGGGACGGCCGGCGGTGAGGCCGCTCACACAGCCCACGGGAGACAGGTGAGCCGGCCGGCGTGGTAAGACCAGCAAGGGCGGCCTGGGTATACGGTCTCGGGGCCAACAGCGTCTTCCCAGGTAGACCGGAGCGGTGCGACGGCGGCGTGATGGAGGGCAGTGCCGGGCTGGGCGTTACGCGGCAGCAGCCTCGGCACTTGGATGACTCGTTAGGGGGTGACGAAGAGCCAGTGCCTAGCGAGCGGGCTCACTGAGTCCTGGAGTCGTCTCCCCTCCTCAGCTCACCAACGTCCGAGGTTGCTTCGGCTTCTGACGTCAGGGCCCCCATTCGCGCCGGTTGGAGCTCGGGCAGGGCGTTCAGAGGCGTTCCGCTGCGGGAAGTTCCAAGCCTCGCTCGGGACGAGTGTAGGTCGAGCGGGGTGTTCCGTAGCTATAACAGGGTCGACGGGTTTATAGTTGTCTTCCCTTTACACATCACCACCGACAAGACTCGATACAGAGTATCGAGCTAGAAATCGGAAAACAAAAATAGCTTCATATGAATGTATAATACCCAAACCAAACCGACCCAAGAGAAACCATAGAACCAAACCCCAAGAGATTCAACTGTAAAAGAAAACCCATTGATCTACGTAGCATCCCACAATAACTAACATCTGCTTAAGAAATCTGCTCCAATATTATCCTTCCCAGGAATATGTACAACCCTGGAATGATACCCTTGAAGACACAGTGCCCATCCAAGGAGACGGTCATTATTACCCTTGAAGTGGGTCAAGTAGACGAGAGGTTTATGGTCAACTTCAAGCACAAACTCCTTGCCCCGCAGATTGTAGTCAAAATGCTTAATCCCAAAAATGACTGCTAAGCATTCCTTTTCAATTGTAGCATACCTGCGTTCTCTGTCTAGGAGCTTTCTGCTAGCGTAAGCTACTGGGTGCGGGTAGTCCTGAACGTACTGCAACAACACAGCTCCCAAACCTTGATTTGATGCATCGGTCCGTAAAACGAAGAGACGTGACGGGTCAGGCAACTTGAGGACCGGCTGAGAGTGCAGTGCTGACTTGAGTTGTTCGAAACAGGTCCGCATCTCATCTGACCATACCAGTGGTTCGGGGTTCTCTTTCCGCAGGAGGTCTGAGAGTCCACTGGTGTAGGAGGCTACTTGAGGTATAAAGACTCGGTAAAAGGAGATCATGCCTAGAAAGGAGCGAAGCAACTTTTTAGTTGTAGGAGGTGTGACTGAAGATATGGCAGATACTTTACTTTCCTGAGGCCGTAGTGTGTTACCATCCACAATGAAGCCTAGATATTGGATGGATGTAAACCCGAATCGACATTTCGAAGGTCGAGCCGTCAGTCCATGTTTTCTGAGACGGAGGAGGACAGCGTGGAGGGCGTCCAGGTGTGTTTCCCAAGTTGAGCCTGATATGAAGATGTTGTCGAAGTAGAAGGTGACTCCCTCCAGACCGGCGAGGACGATTCGCATGAGCCTAATGTAGGTTGCACAGGCTGTGACGAGTCCAAAAGGGAGGCGACAGAACTCCATTAGTCCCACGTGTATAAGGAAGGCCGTCAGTGCCATGGCTCGGTCCGTCAGAGGTACCTGGTAATAGGCTTTAGTTAAGTCTAGTTCAGAGAAGTATTTACTACCGTAAAACTTGTGAAGGTCCTCCGTGATGGTGCTGATTGGCTCCGCGTCAAATATAGTCATGGAATTCAATACCCTGTAGTCCACGGCAAGGCGGTAGCTGCCAGACGTCTTATTTACCATAACGACCGAGGAACAATGAGGCGACCTTGAGGGTTTGATGATTCCTTGACTGAGAAGTTGTTCCACTTCCTGTTGGAAGAAAGGCCTGATATGTAAAGGAATGGGATAGAGTTTAGCTTGATTCGCTCGGAGGAGCATAGATTGACGTCGTGCTTGATAGTGGAGGTACAGCCCGGAATTTCTGATAAGACATCGCTAAATTTGTCCGTGAGGTAGAGGAGATCGTCCTGCTGATCAGGAGCGAGTTGTTCTCCTACTGCAGGCAGGGGATCAGAGACGTCGCGGTCCGCACGGCCATCTGGGGTTATCGGAAGGTCTTCGGCTGGGTCAAGACAGTCATCCCGGGACGGAGAGAAGACTACTTCACAGATATCTTGTCCGTCACTAGGGATGGAAGGCTCATCTAGGATAGTAGCTTGGTTTATGTGGGCACGTCTGTGATACAGCTTCAAGAGGTTAGCATGATAAAACTTTTCTTTACCATTCTCATCGATAAGATAATTCACCCTGTTTTTACGCTCTAGAACCTTGTAGGGGCCACTCCAAGCCATTAGTAGCTTACTGGAAGTGTCAGGGAGGAGGACGAGAACTTCATCACCAGGTTTGAACTGACGATCTTGAGAGTTCAAATCGAAGTAGGCCTTGTATCGGGTGGCACTAATGTTGGAATTTTGGGCAGCGATCTTGGAACAGTCGGCCAACTTGTCCTTCAAATCGATGACATACTGGAAGCAAGACCTTTCATGCTCTGAAAGCTTACCGTCTTCCCATAGATCCCGTAGAACTGAAACTGGCCCCCTTACAGCCCTTCCATACAAGAGTTCGAAGGCAGAGAATCCTGTTATATCACTAGGCATCTCCCGGAGAGAAAACAATACGGCCGGTAGATAGCGATGCCACTCTCGAGGCTTGTCAGAGCACAGCTTCCGGAGGGATGACTTCAGTGAAAAATGGAAACGTTCTATTCTTCCATTCCCACTCGGACGGTAAAGGGTAGTGAAGAGCGGCTTCACTCCAAGAAGCCTGTGCAGTTCGGCCATCATTTGATACGTAAACTGTGTGCCCCGATCAGACAGGATCTCACGGGGAATACCCACTCTGGAAAATATGGTCAACAATGCTTCGGCGGTAGAGATGGAAGTGATGTCCTTAAGGGGAACAGCCTCGGGGAAACCAGTAGAAAAGTCAATCAAGGTAAGGATGTAACGGTGTCCTTCTGATGTGGGAGGAGACAACGGGCCAACAATATCGACTGCTACTCTAGCAAACGGCTCAGTAATTATGGGAAGCTGTTTAAGAGGGACCGGCCTAAGGCGTCCTTTAACTGACATTCACTGGCGCTTGTCACAAGACCTACAGAAGGTTCGTATATCAGACCACATACCTGGCCAGTAAAAGTGCTCTCCAATCTTCATGCCAGTCTTCCGATGGGACAGATGTCCTGCCAGGGGACTCTCATGGGCGACGGTCAACACTGACCGTCGGCACTCCGCAGGGACTACTAGATACTTCTTCCCCAGCTGGTTGCTATGATGTGAAGACTGACAAACCCTGTAGAGTAGTTCGTCCGAAAACTCGTAGCCGAAGGTGGAGTCGGTGCAAGTGACTTCTTCTTCACCCGTAGAGGCCTTGTTACGAAGTGACGCTAGAGTAGGGCACGAACTCTGCAATTTAGAGGAGTCCTGAGGAATAATAGCCAGGGGCTCCAGATGAGGGAGTACCAGAGGGTGAATCTTGCGAGCGGCGGCGGACCGGGTCTGGACAGCTTGAATACTTTTCCCGGGAACCTGGTCGGAAGAAACCGGAAGGGGTGTAGGTCGTCACATGCCTTTGTCACGTCTGGGTCGTCAGGTGCACGTACTCCCTCAATGTTACCTACCAGCACTGTGCAGAACTTAAGTGGTGCCCGGATGGCATCAACCCAACCGTCAAAATAGGGGCACCGGAGGTAGCATCTTACCACAGTGAAGTAGTCAACACGACCCAAGTATTCGCTGCAGCGAAACTTCTTACCGTTGGAAATATCCGCGTCCGGCAGTGCCTCCTCGGATACTAAGACACTTGAACAACCTGTATCGCGAACAATGGTGGATACCCTAGAGCCGTTGATGGTGCCTGAGGTGTAACACTGACAAGACGGTGATCAGGAACGGCAGAAGCCAATTTTGGGAGACTCCTTGGTTGGTTCTGGCTTGAACTGTTGGTGGTAGCGAGTGTTCTCAAATGCTAATAGGTCCCCGGATAGAGAAACTCAATATCCGTCAGGGTTACTTTATTTGGACAAACTTACAGAGGTCATCGACATAGACAAGACACTAAGAAAAGGTGTTTGTTTGTGTATGCGTTTGTGTGAATGTTGTGAAGTGTGGTTTAACATTTAAGTGTTGGTGTATGTGTAAAACAATGTGTAAAAGTGGACAACAAGAGGACATGGACGGGCAGTAGAAGGTAAACGAGAAACAATAGATAAACAATTGAGACGCAATACAAATCAACGGACGACGATAACAAAATACATAGTTTTGCTTGTAGCGCCATCTTCTTTAGTGTCACTAAGGGGAAGGAGCACGCAATTTGATCGGTGACTGCTACAGAACCTCTGTTTAAAAGATAAGGATTCTGAGGGCAGTTAGGTCTAAGGTGGCCGCTCTGACCGCAGTTATGGCAACGAACCACCGAGGGCGTCTTTCTTGTCGTAGCTGGTGAGAGCTGGTCGTTTTCCGCGTTCCGACGCAGGGTTGCGTGGGTAAGAGTGGTGTGCTGAAGCCCAAACATCAGCTCCTGTCACTACCTCCTCTATGTTCTGAACGTTGTTTTCTTTCAGGAACAACCGTAATTCTGTGGAAACAGAGGCTAGAAATTGATCGAGGATCATGAAGGACTTGAGCGAAGCAAAAGAGTGGTCTAACTCGCTCGCGCTGAGCCAGTGGTCGAAAAGGCGAGTCAAATGGGTAGAGAATTGCTGGAACGTGTCACCAACGTTGATCTTGGCTGAGCGGAAGGTAGTGATCACTCGTCCTATGGGAGTGCTGCAGAATAGCTTCTTTTAGCTGACTGTAGTCGCCTGTGACCTCTTCCGACAAGGTGGTATAAAATTCATCCAGCTTACCTGTGAGTAGGCTTCCCAAGTGGACTGCATAACCGCTCTTATCAATGTTGAGGAGGGTAGCAACTCGCTCAAACCGGGTAAAATACGAGGCAATGTCCTCACCTTCTCGATAAGATGGTAACTTGGGACGAGCAGCAAAGTCGACACTAGGGACGCCTAAGGCCGCCGAACCGTCAGCAAACTGGAGATTAAGCCGTTCGAGGGCGAGAGCATGTTTTCTCTCCCGTTCACGTTCCTCGCGTTCCCGTTCCTCCTTTTCTTTTCGGTTTCTTCTCTCCAACTCACGTTCGTCCCGAAGGCGTGCCTACTCACCGGACACAAAGCATTTTAACTCGTCGCCGTCGTACCCAAGCTCGCGACCGAGCTTAACTAGTTCCTGGATGGAAGACATGCCGAATGGGAAAGACCAAAATAGAAGGATACACAGGTCAAATACAAAATCCCAACACTGAATCCAACAAAACCCCAAACGATGAAGAAACCAAACCCAAAGCAAATAGACAACAAAAATAGAAGACCCAACTTCGAATTGACACTAGGGAGGCGCACACGGCCTGACGCCCACAAATAGCACGAGTGGGGCTGAAGGTTAACAATAATGTGCACACACGCACAACAAAATACCCATAACCGTATCCCCGTGTGAAACACCACGAACACAGCGCGTATCCGGGAACGGGAGACATCATATCAGAGGAGATGAACTCGCACCTGACTTCCGTGAGATCCGGACCCGAGTCTCCTAAGACGCACCTAGCCTGGGCGGTGGAATGGACCTCAACACAATCCAATCGCCAAACACTCACTTTCGCCTTGAACAGCAAGTGTCGGTAGGTTAATCCTGACCGTCGATGGTGATTGGCTGGTAGCAATGGTCTCCTGACCAGCAATGAGGGGGGGGGGGGGGAATCCTGGCGAGGTCGCCACTTGTGAAGGAACGAGACTGCAGGGGCCCAAGGCTGTTCCGGGTTAACAGTTTTCCTCCTGAGCCAGATATTTTGCTCCCTCCTTACACAGTGTAGTCAGGAGAAGCGATACACAAGATGTAAACTCCGTCTTTAATATGCACTTCAGCTCCCACAGCCCACGGGAGACAGGTAGGACGGCCGGCGTGGTAAGGCCGCTCACACAGCCCACGGGAGACAGGTAGGACGGCCGGCGGGGTGAGGCCGCTCGCACAGCCCACGGGAGACAGGCAGACCGGCCGGCGTAGTAAGGCCAGCAAGGGGCGGCCCGGGTAAACGGTCTCGGGGCCAACAGCGTCTTCCCCGGGTAGACCGGAGCGGTGCTACGGCTGAGTGATGGAGGGCAATGCCGGGCTGGGCGTAACGCGGCAGCAGCCTCGTCAGTTGGAGGACTCGTTAGGTGGTGAAGAAGAGCCAGTGCCTAGCGAGTTGGTTCCACCGAGTCCTGGAGTCGTCTCCCCTCTTCAGCGCACCAACGATCGAGGTTGCTTCGGCTTCTGGCGTCAGGATCCCCACTCGTGCCGGGTGGAGCTCGGGCAGGGCGTTCAGAGGCGTTCCGCTGCGGGAAGTTCGAAGCCTCGCTCGGGACGAGTGTAGGTCGAGCGGGGTGTTCCGGAGTTATAACAGGGTCGACCGGTTTATAGTTGTCTTCCCTTTACACCAAAATAGTGTAAATTTTTAGTATATTGTTACATTAATAGGTAAGTAATTGTGGCATTTATGTGCATATCATTTTTATTTTGCAAATTATATTCAATTTGTTGCAGTTGGTGATATTATGCAATTTACAGAAAATTGGAATGTTATTACTAATCACATAAGAAAGTTATTATATAAAGTGCATGGACTCAATGTATACACATAGGTTTCTCATTTTATTTTTATCGGTATTCTTTATTGAGCATTACACATACTGTACATATTCCATATCTAGCTCTTAGTCTACAATACTTTCATATTATTCTTATTTTAATTACTGTATCAAAAACAAAAACTTCACTACACAATTAGATAGTTATCAATTAATTATCAGTACACAATTGATAGTTATCCTTTCATTCTTTTGATGGCCTTATATCAAAACTTTCATGATCTTCATTCATCTGATTCTGAATCATCAGAATCAGAAGAGTTAGCATGAATGTCGGTGAATTCATTCTCAAATTCATCAATATGCCTCTCTTCAATATGCTTGCTAAGATCTGTGGGCAGTTGATCACCCGTGAACCACACTGGTTTATACACGCCATCTTTCTCCTTCCATCCTTGTTCAGTTGGTGACGGAGTACAATCTAATGGATCTTTCACTGATGATCGCCACAACATACGCGCGATGTAGTTTGTCCTCTTGATTTTCTGCATAAGGTAGTCATGGCATGGGGGTAGCATTGTGGTATCTAGCCCAGTAATGCTGGATAGTGGCGGTTCAAGAATTTGTTGAGGGCTGCACCAAAGACCCTGTCAGATTCGAGAAACCCATAAAGAGAAGGAGAGTGAAGAATCTAGCAAATGCAGCAGTTGCAAGAAAAGTTAAGGGAAAAGATGCCAAACTAGTTGTACTGAAGACAACAACCGATTTAATGATTCTAGAATAAATGAAAAATAGAAAACGGAAAATCGCAAAAAATGCATAAAATTGCTAAAACTGCAGAAATCTGATAAAACGCAATGGTTTAGGCTTGCAAGCCCTCAACCATCGTTTTCAGTATACTTTTTTACTTAAGGTAAGATGTCAACACCTTTCCAAGGAAATATTGGAATTAACGGGGGTCATCTCTTGTACTATTAGGGAAGCAAGTGAAAATGCCATTCAATGAGTACGTTTTTATCGCGACAGGATATGATGATGACCTAACCTAATCTAACAAAACTCCGAACAGTTACCACATGTGTTAACTAATAAAAATAACCTATTCTTCCTTACTGAATGAGACTTTCTATATAGCATAAGGAGTTATTCCATTGTTAATATTATCATAATGTGCAGTCTATCATGTGTTTGAAAATTCTTTAATAACCTAGCATAACAAAACCCCGAACAGTTAATATACGTCTTTACTCAGAAAAATCATATATGCTTCCGTATTCTTCCAACACGAGGCAGGTTTTTAATTAACCTCCCGTGACCCGAGACTCACTAATGCGTGTAATCAAGGCATCGGAGACTTGAAAGACGTCAGCGGCCTTTGCTCCCTTAGATATATGACGCACTTCTCCCCCCCCTCCGCTCCGCTGCCGATTGAGGAACAGAATCGATATCCACTACAGTGTGCAGCCTCATTTCCGGCCCCTTTGCTGCCAGCCTCATTCCTTAAACACACACACACACACACACACACACACACACACACACAGTGCAAGATGGCGCCACTATAAACACTTGCCTGCGCCACAACGGGCTGGGGCCGACCATCAGGCCCCACTACGAGGGCCTACCGGCGCCATAGGCAAAGACGTAGCACACACACACACACACACACACGCGATTCTTTCAATGACAACAATGATGCACACTAATCTTCTCGAGCTTCGTATATACATGGTTTTCTTTAAAAAAAATCGTGGCTATTTTGTTTCTGAGCATTGAAATGGAGCGGCTGTTTTGGTATCTGTGTTTTTATTCATCTTGTCGTAACCTTTCCGCCACCACGCTCCATCCAGGCGCCACTCCATCATCCGCCTTCCGCCAGACATTCTCCACGTGACACAGGAAGGAGGACGCCCCGCTAACATTCCCGCTACTGAGTCTTCATGAATACAAGTCAGGGTGAGTCATGCTGTTGCTCGGGTGAGAGAACGGAAGAGTGAATGACAAGTGAACAGTCGAACAGGTATTTTATAGAAGAGTTTAAAGTGAAAAAGGCAGACTTGAGAGTTATACAGTTTTCTAAGATGTGTATGTATCTTCCTATCTATCTACCTATGTACAGTCGCGATATGAAGTGATGTCGTCGCTCTCAAAATGTTTCGTACGGGAGCATTTGAAGGTAACGGAAGCGATGTGTATTTATTGTTTATGTTATAATGTTCCCTTTTAATGATAATATATAATACGTTGTAATGTAAAACACGGTAAAATAACATAGTAGTACCTGAATTACAATTATACATTCATTTGCTTTAAAAATGCAACTGCGAATGTCATGTTGTCTTCAGTGCTGAAATACTGAAGACAACCTTGAAATGATTTAGCTCACGTCGTGTGCTTATCTTTGCAAAACAGTTGTTATACGTTGTTCAGATTTAGGTATATATATATATATATATATATATATATATATATATATATATATATATATATATATATATATATATATATATATATATATATATATATATATATATATATATATATATATATTCTGGGTCATTCCATGAATTGTCTTCTGCAGTTATTAATACACACGCACAGTATGACACGAAGCGAATGGACAGTTGCTGGCATTACTTTGCGTTTTATTGATTAAGAAACGATCAAATAATAAGGTTTCACATTAAACACCTTTTATTCACTATTGTGGCTTCTTATCATAAGCATGGGCACTGAAATATAGAGTAAAATTGCTCAGTGACGATGATGAATGAAGAATGCCTTCATAGGTAGGGTTGCCATATCTGAACTATCAAAATTACGGACGCCTCTACGAACACTTGACCATAGCCTAATGTTTGGCAGCGCTGCGATTAGCCTACCCGTCCGACCACCACCTCCATTTCAAAGCCATATTTTCTTATTTCCCCACCCTCCTCGATTATTCTATGGCACTTATAAGCTGTGGACATGTTCCACTGATCACCTCCAAGCATTAGAAGTCTACATGAAGCTTTTGTCATCGTTATATTGACCAAGAAAGGCAATGATGTTTGCAATCGGCGGCAAAGAGTGAGGAGCTTGGAGTTACAAAACACGACTATTCTGAGGCTATTTATTCTTATTTTTCCATCTCCCACTATCCCTTGGTAGTTATAGGCTGTGGGCATCTTCCCTTTATCACTATCATGCTTTAGAAGTCCACGGACAGCTTTTGTTATCGTTATGTTGACCAAGAAAGGCAAAGAATGAGTCAGGGCTGAATAATAGGTATGGTGCGCGGGCAATGACGTCATCATCATACGAGAGTATAAATTAAATCAATACGTCATCCTAGTTTAGGATATCGACTAATTATGCATGTCCTATATATTGTGCATATGATTTAGTGTTGTCAACAATGATCATGAAAAGATAATTTTACTTTCTGTTTGAGTAATATGTCGATATTTGGACTTCATTTGACTCTTTCCTTGGTGAACGAAAACACTTTGTGTCAAAATATTTCGACAAGTCTTCGTAAGACATCATTGAATATTTCTTTTTAATTTTTTTTCTAGCTTCTAAAATATATTTACTTAAGTTATGATGAAGATGCAGGAAAATAATGGTACTCTTGAAAATATATAACGATACTTGGGTGATCGAAAATAAACGTACACGGCGACATCACTTCATATCGCGACTGTACTTGTGTATCTGTCTATCTATCTATCCATCTCTCTATGTAAGTTGCACAATTAAGACTTAAATGGCAATTGATATTCAAAGATGTATTCTGGGAACTCTCACAAATGTTAATAATTTCAAGCTAGTTTTTTTTTCTTTTATTTAAATCAGATTGATTTGATTTAAATCATTTTTTTTATTGATGAAAATAATTATATGAATGTAAACCTATATATTCTCTACATTAGTCTAAAACACATATTGGAGTATTATTCTAACATATTCCATCACCATAACTAATCTGGTTGGCTGTTTGAGATCCAAAGACTGACCAGCCGCAGCCAGCCAGCAATGGGCCAGCACTACATCACAACTCTGTCTAGTGCCTTAAATGTCTAACCAGATCATGTCATGTTTTGGACATGTCCTCACTGAAATTGCACAAAGAAAAATGACGCAGCTTCAAATGCAAGTATCAGAAATAGCTGTGGATGATCCATGTATGTATGTGAAGTGATTCTTTGAAAAATAAGGGTATATATTTCAAATATTTCCTTTACTGCCACTTCCTCTATTTGGTGTTTTTTGTTCACTTTAATAGCTTTTCTTTTGATCATTTGATTGTGTGGAGGGGCCAAGACTACCCACATGCAGTCCTCATGATTGCCTATCAACCCAGACTCCAGTGAAACTCTAAAGAGGATCAAATGAAGTTCGTTGGTGGGTGGGGGGAGTAGCCAAGTAAGATAGCGACACTATAAAACAGTTGCCTGCGCCATCAATTGGCTGGGGCCAACCAAACGAGTAAATATGGGGGCATACGTTATGGTTGAGTGTGGCCGCAGTGCTCATCTCCGTAACATTGGCCCTTGAGCCTGTGGTAAGTTCCAGGGAGCCCATCAACTTGGGACACGGGTTCAGCGTGACATCCAGGTTACCACAGTTTGCTTTCCCCAAGTTTCCCCAGGTATCCATTTATCGACCAGCCCGAAAGGGTAGATGAATTGAACAGCTGGGTGAGCAGCACGCTGACTGCCCAGGTTGGGATTCCAACCCAGGATCGCGGATTCGTAGCTCGACACGCTGACCACTAGACTATGGAGGCATAAAAAAAAATCCAAGGGGTGAAAAACTTGCTATATGGGGACAGACTTATGCATCTAATACAGCCAATGTCAACAAGATGAGAAAACAATTACAACAAGAAAATGAACTGAAGTTGCTAACCCTTGGCTGCCCTGCAAACATTCTAAATGTTTGGGCTCATGATCTGGAAATTGGTAACATAAAAGAACATGTGGCTCACGTTAAATACTTTTGAAACCATCACCCTGCCTCAGTAAGATAGTCAGAAAGGCGGCCAGTGTCTTGTTCTGCTAGGATAGTGGATGGACCATGTATGGCTGATAGAAGATATATATATATAATGAACTTAACTCAGGAAAATTTGTGAAGTTGTCAGGGAAAATACTGATATCAAAGTTAGAGTGTTTTTTTTTCTTTTTTTCCATTCTATATTGTTGGCCTCCAATAAGATCAAAATTTAAATCAATGACATTAAAACAAATCAAATAATATAAATCTTGATATAAATCAAAGATTTAAAAAATCATTTGATTTAAAATCTTCATTTAAATCAGTGATTTAAATCAACTTGATTTAAATCAAACAACCCTGATTTCAATATTTCATCATTGCTTTTGGTGGAATGAAAACTGCGCATTTGTATTTGTAGTTAATCATTGGAATCCAGTGATTTGAAGAATAAAATAAATTCATGAAAGAATAAGAATGGAACGATTATAAACACTTTAATTAAAGGCTTTGTACCGCACACACGAGTAAAAGTTACGAAAACGAGTTTGTTGTAATGAAATCAATTATTGGATTTTTCCCCACTCTGGCGGCTCAAATCTGAAAATATAGCCAATCATCGGAACAATTTTCATATTAGAAGTAAATAATCGCATTACAAACTAAAAAGACAAATAGCGCGTAATGCCTAATTTCTGTTCATTATCTTCCATTTTTTAGTCCCCCTTTGTACTCTTTCTCCTCTCTTCCTCTCCCTCACACACGTTACACAAACCCCCATTTTTCCGTCTTGTATTATCACGTTACGTAAGTACCGGGCTGGAGTTTTACAGGCTCATGATATCGCTCTTGTGCCCCATCTCATTACTGCTATCCCATATTAAAGAAAACCTGCCTGAGTGAATATTAATAATCTTATCTCCCTACGGCTCCCTTCTTTTTCGCTAATATTATCTCTCGCTTCCTCTTACTAGTAGTCTCTTTCTCCACTTATTTTCATTCCTAATCTTCCTTTTCCTCCTCCTCCTCTTCCTCATCTTTATTCTCCTCCTCTTTAGATTATCGTGAATCTTAATTTGAAATACTTCACTCATTTTTTTTTTTTTTTATTAATTACTTTGCCTTACTCAAACTTTAATATCTTTCAAGCCTCTTTATTTGCCAACTTCTAGGGAGTCTTTTCTTTAATAGCAGAAGGAACGCGTGGGTTTGTTTTCTGTGTCAACATAATCCAGTTTGTATGCATTAACCTAGCCTATTTATCGAATCTTTAAAAAAAATGAAGCACTACTTAAAATGATATACTATGTAACAAACTTTTTTTTTTCATTCGTTACAAGTGTCGTTTTATTTATTTATTTATTTTTTTGCGCCTAGGAGAGCTAGCGAACTTTTTTCCCTCCTGAGCTGCTTTTTTTGCTTAAAAAAAAAAAATCGGCCGCTATTTCATGTTTAGTAACTCACCGAACGTTTGTATACACAGGTAGAACACTTTTTTTGCCTCGTACAATGAAGGAGGTCAATGAACATTCCAATTCATATGTACAATAGCTTAATTAAAGTCAATTTACTTTCTGAATATAGCCATAAAGTTACAATTTGAAATGTGTTTTTATGTAGGCCGAAACATAAATTTATACATCTGCAGATAATCGCGGATTTTGCAAGTTTTTGAAACCTCGTTACATGTTAAACCATTGTGAAGCTTCTGGCTGACGTGTTGGGCAAAAAAAAGTAATAAACGAAACAAATTTTAACGACAAACTCTCGGATCAAAAGCAGTTGAGTTGGCTTTTGAACACAAGCATTCTTTCTCACCGTCATCACACACACACACACACACACACACACACATACACACACTCGGTTAAACATGAGAGATTGCGCCCTTCTGTGCTCACGATACGCCATATTTTCCCACCCATCATCTCGTACTCTTACCTTAAAGTACGCAGCTCATATTACATCCCACTGACGACCTTCCTCAGAACCTCTCCCTGCAGCCTCTTTATACTTCTCCTCTTACTCCTCCTTCATCCTTTAGTAAGATCTCATTTCTAAGAACACAGAGGTAGCGGCGTCTTCCTTCTCCTCCTCCTCTTCCTCTCATTCTCCTTGAGATACACGGTTAAACATGAGAGTGTTTAACCATGTGTGTATCTCTCTGTATGATGACCAAGTGCAAAGTTATATTTTAATCAGATAATCACGTCTGCATTCAACGAGTTTATTCAGAGGGACAGGCGGAGTTTATCAAGACAGAGACAGGCGGAGCAGACGGCTGAAGAGGAGGAGTAGGAGGAGTTTGAGGAGGAAGAGGAGGAGGAGAAGGAAGACGCCGCTACCTCTGTGTTCTTAGAAATGAGATCTTACTAAAGGATGAAGGAGGAGTAAGAGGAGAAGTATAAAGAGGCTGCAGGGAGAGGCTCTGAGGAAGGTCGTCAGTGGGATGTAATATGAGCTGCGTACTTTGAGGTAAGAGTACGAGATGATGGGTGGGAAAATATGGCGTATCGTGAGCACAGAAGGGCGCAATGACGTGAAAAGCAAAGGGATAAAATACATACGTTTACAGTTTCATCTACAGGTGTTCAAGCATTTTAACATTATGAATCGAATGCGGATTGAACAGTACGACATTTTCACTCTTATTTCCCGAACTAATATATTTTTCATCCGGCTAAATATGCAAAATTCTTATGATTAATTATATAATCTACGTTAGGGACACTGAAAGGATGAATACAACACTGAATACGCTATTTTGATATGCATATTTGTAGAGGAAAAAGTCGTATTAATGTTTGATTTACTTTTGCCCTCTAATTTATACACGGAAAGCAAAATGAGGAAAAGTCAATGTGTACACGACAAAATAAATGTGTGACTACTGATGGGAGCGTGGCAGAAGAGGTGTGTGAAAGGAAAGATAAAAGGGTGAGGAACGATAGAGGAAAAAGTTAATAAGTGAGAGAGAGATGGAGAGTAAAAGAAAAATTTATTAGGAAAAAAAAAACAAATAATAAAACAAAGACTAAGGGCAGCAAAAGTAGAGGAACGGGCCAAAGGGGGACGAGAGAGAGAGAGAGAGAGAGAGAGAGAGAGAGAGAGAGAGAGAGAGAGAGAGAGAGAGAGAGAGAGAGAGAGAGAGAGAGATTATGCCATTGTTCCTCGTTCGCAAAGTGTCATCGATCATAAACAATGTTGATCTGTCTACATTCGTGAAACCATTAAGTATTTTAAAACATTCGATCAGTTTTCCTCAGAGGCGACGTTTCTCAAGAGAGAACATATTAAGGGTGGAAAGCCTTTCTTCGTAGGATTTGTTGCGGAAGGAAGGGATCATTTTTGTTGCCCGACGCTGAACACCTAATTCAGCAATGTCCTTTGCATGGTGAGGAGACCAAAACTGTACCGCATATTCCAAGTGGGGTCTGACTAAACTATTGTAGAGCGGAAGTATTACATCTTTATTCTTGAATAAAAAGTTTCTTTTAATGAAGCCCATCATTCTGTTCGCTTTATTTGGTGCATCGATGCATTGATGTGAGAATTTGAGGTTTGACGCGATTTTGACCCCCCGGTCCTTAACGCATTGAACGCTTGTGAGTTTAACGCCACGCATTTCGTAATCGAACTTCTTATTTCTTGTTCCAGCTTGAAGGACCTGGCATTTGTGTACGTTAATTAAAAGGCATCTCCCCTCTATCCGACCAAGCTGAAATTTTGTGAAAATCCTCTTTGAGGCCTTGCCTATCTTCGTCAGTGAGAACCGAGTTACCAATCTTTGTGTCGTCTGCAAATTTACTAATGCGATTATTGAGTCCAACATCCATGTCGTTGGTGTAAATAATGAAGAGCACTGGGCCAAGAACCGACCCCTGAGGAACGGTACTAGTGACCGGCGCCCACTCTGAGTTAAATCTGTCATTCACTACTCTTTGTTGTCTGTTGCTCAACCAATTCGCGATTCATTGGTTTACTTGACCGTCAATACTTATTTGCTTTAATTTATAAAGTAATTTATGATGTGGGACTTTATCAAACGCTTTCTGGAAATCAGGATAAACTACGTCCAATGATTTGGTTACGTCATAAACTGAGAAGAGGTCGTTTGATAGACAGGATCTTTTGTTACGGAAGCCATGTTGTGAATCCCCAGTTAATGAGTGGCTTTCGAATAACTCACAATTTTGTCTCTAGTTATGCTCTCAAGTAGCTCACCTACAATTGAAATTAAGCTAATGGGGCGGTAGTTACCTGGTATTTTTTTATCTCCTTTCTTAAAAATCAGTGTCACGTTAGTCTTTCTCCAATCCGAAGGGACGATGCCTTGTCGTAAGGACATATTGAATACGGCTGTGAGGGAGGAGACTTTTTAGCTCTTTGTTTCTTTAAGCAGTATAGGATATACTTTATCGGGTCCAGGACTTTTATTTGTTTTAAGTGAATGAAGAGCTTTAAGGACTTCATCGGTTGTTATTTCAAAATTAGGCAATGCATGCTCGAGATTTACATTAGTACTGGTGTTGGTGGTAGTGGGAGGAGGACTGTAAGTATTAAACACCGAGGAAAAGTAATTGTTTAAGAAGTTTGCAATGTGTTGGTTGTCAGTCATTAGTGCACCGCCGTTGTTTGTTAAAGGTCCAATTCCACTTCTGATCGCCTTTCTGTTGTTTATGTAACTGAAGAAAGATTTCGGATTATTTTTACAGTTGGCTGTAATATTTTCTTCATATTTACGCTTTGCCTGACATACTAATATTTTTACTCGTCGCCTGGCATCATTATAAAGTCTAATATTTTCGGGCGTGCTTTGTTCTTTCTTTAACCTGTAAAACAGTTTTATCTCCTTGACTGAGTGTTTAATTTCGCTATTAAACCAAGGTGGGCTTTTATTAGTGTTAATTCGCTTCTCGCACAAGGGGACGAATGTGTTTTGCTGAGTGAATAAATGATTTTTAAAGCTTAGCCAGGCTTCCTCTACATTGCCGTCATCTGATAGTGTTATTTCTGTTAGTTTTTGTCGGATTTCTACGAAGTTAGCTTTTTTTAAATTGGGCACCTTTACTTTATTTTCAGTCACTGATGTTTGAGCTCTAATATCGACGCGCACTAATTTATGATCGCAAGAACCGAGGTGTTCACCTACCGTGACATTACTGACTAGGTTATCTTGGGTCGTTATAACAAGGTCGAGTATGTTATTTTGTCGAGTTGGTTCAGAAGCCATTTGGATTTGATCATTTTATTGTAGAAATTCGATCATTCTATGTGACTCGCCTTTGTACCTGACAGTGTCGCCCAGTCGATATGGGGGAGATTAAAGTCTCCTAATATCAGTGAGTCGTTGTTATTGACTGCCTTAAAACGCTGTACATTTCAAGGTCGGCATCAAGTGATTGCCCCGGGGGCTTGTAGGTAACATATATGTTTAAATTGACTTTTGCAATGTTTACTCCCACGCACAAATGTTCAACGTTACTGTCTCTTGGTGTTTTGTCAGTGGGCTGCAAATAACTTTTGACAAAAAGGGCGACACCACCCCCTCTACGGTTTACACGATCTTTGTTGAAGAGTCTGTGGTGTCGATAAATGTTTCGGTTATAGCAATTATGTCAAAATTTTCTTATCACGGTTACGGGTTTGTTGCGATGCATGGCGTCTATTTACACGGCCGGGGTGAAGGGACGTGGCTGAGGGTCGTTTTTTGATCGGGTGTCAGTAGTAACGAATGTACGGAAGTGGGGGTAATTGGGAGTTGGGGGGGGCACGGAAGTGGGAGGCGGGGGGGTGGTCAGCGGGGGGGTGACGGAAGAGGGGGTAGCTGGACTTCCTCCCCCCCATCTTTCACTTTTTTAATATACCCTATCACCCCCCCCCCCCACGCGGGCTAGCGTACGGAACCGGGGGTAGTGGCGCGGGGACGGTTACGGGAGCGGGGGGAGGACGGTCAGCATGAGGGTGACGGAAGAGAGGGTGGTCAGCATGGGGTGACGGGAGTGGGGGTAGGATGGTCAGAGGGCGGTCAGCGGGGAGGTGACGGAAGTGGGGGCATACACAAAGTGTGGGAAATTGCTATTGTTGTTGTTGTTGTTCTTGTTGTATATACACACACACACACACACACACACACACACACATATTATGTGCTATATAAGCATCATACTTTAATAATTACCATTATTAATAGAGTTTCCGCTATGGCTGAGACATATTCAGAGAACCTTCTTGATATTTTCCAATACCCTGCGCGCATAATAGTTGCAGAATATAGCAACTCCGGAAAATCGGAACTTGTACAGCAGCTTATACTGAAGTATCATGAAAAGTTAAAAAAAAATGTCATATGTGGCTTAGCGTCTCATCCTCTTCAAAGAAATAAAGAAATAGGACCTAAAGTTATAGTGTCGTCTGAAATAATTGATCCAATTGCCAACGAGGATACGTTTGATCAGAGAGGGACATTGTATGTACTTGACGATATTTTCATTGATGCTGTAAGGAACAAAATTGTGGTTGATGCTTTTACTTGCTGACGGCACAACAATATTCCATGCATATTTATCACTCAAAATCTATATATAGGTGGAAAGCATGCAAGGAAAATTATCCTGAACTATTCTCATTTCCTCTTGTGAAGACAGCGCGATTTATCTCAAATTCACACTCTGGGCAGACAAATATTCGGAAAAGAGAAGGCAAACCAGTTTGTAGATATATATAAATATGCTGTATATTCACGTCCTTATGGATATTTGTTTGTTGATTTGGGTATAAATACTCCTGAATCCCTACAGTTTCGCCCAAACATTGTTGGAGAACCCCCAGGTGAACGCGTATTTCAATGGTGAACTCCAGGAAGAAGGAACTCTTACACGCTCTATACTCCGAACATAACGAACCCTATGGTTTAAGCTCTCAGGCGAAATTATGGGAGAGAGCAAAAAGTATAAGTCCGGCAATAAAACGTGATGACGTATTCAACTTTTTCAGAAGCAATAAAAACATATACATTGCATAAGCTACAGACTAAAAAAATCCCCGGCAAAAGATAATATCCTCAAAACCCAAAGTAATCATGGCTGCCGATTTAGCAGACGTGAGACATATAAGAAAGGAAAATAATAACATAGGCTACTTGTTAGTATGCACAGACGTGTTTTCTAGATATATTCAAGTTGTCCCGTGTCGGAATAAAGACGCAAATACTACGCTCGTGGCCTTTAAACAAGTGGTGGAAAATAAAGATTCTGAAGGCTTACGAAGATTAAACACCGACTTGGGCACAGAATTCTGGAATCGAAAAGTAAAAAACTATTTATGTTCCCGGGACATTAAGCTGTACAGTGTGTACTCAAATGAGATCAAAGCACCCTTGGCAGAGCGGGCCATTCGTACACTGAAAGCACGCATCTACAAGTTCATCACGTTTCAAAATTCTTCAAGATATATTGATCACCTGCAAAACATGGTCAATGCCTACAACCGCTCGCCCCATTCTGGACTGAAGAACAAACAAACTCCCATTGATATTCATAACTTAAAAGACCCATCTGTAATCAAACGGCAATTCCACGCAATGTATAAAAACCCGAAGCAACCAGCGTCTTCTATCAGTCCTCGACTGGCAGTTGGGGAAATAGTTCGCCTTGTTGGAAGTGCTCGTTCCTCTGTATTCCATAAAGGATACACGCAGGAAAATACTCCCGAGCTCTTTCGCATAAAATAAATTAAACACAAGAATCGCCCAAGAACTTATCTCTTAGAAGATTTGTCTGGAGAACCAATACAGGGGATATTCTACGCCCCAGAGCTCGTCTTTAGCGCTCTGCCTGTGTCATACGATATTAAAATACTACGTTCACGAAAAATTAAAGGAAAAAAAACAGTATTTTGTATCGTGGTTGGGATACCCTACTTCATTCAACAGCTGGATTGACGCTAATGATAATGCAGAAAATTAATAAAAAGACACCACTCCTCAGTGCACAGAAAAACTTTGTCTTACTTTTGAAGAAATTAAAAGTAAAAGCAAGTAGCTCGAGAACAATTGAACTGTATATCTGAAATATTTTCAAATTTGTTAAAGAAGCACCTTACTCAATAACAAAGTTATCAAGACATTACGTAACTATCGGGAAGACATACGTTGCATAGCTAGAAAGAAAAATCCTTTCCATAAGAAAAGACTTATATTGACATCGAGACGGGGCGGTAATATATTAGCTGCTATATTACCTATTGTCGCTTCCTTGATCGGAAAATTATTTGGATAATGCGCACGTATTATCTTGTTCCTGAGTCTACCGCTGAGCGTGTTTTAACGGGTATTAAGCCTAAATGCGCCAACTCCACGAGTCCGGGGGTCAACGGCCAATCGTGTTTCAACCCGCAGTCGGCCTATACCGATCACATGCCGGTCTCTGAACATGTACCAACAAGCAGCAGTAGTACTGTCTTGTCGTCCCATGGTACAACACCAAGCACTCCTACAAGATTGAACCCGTCATCTCGCTCTGTAAGAAAGAAAATTTACAAAAAAAAGAAAATATCGCGATCTGGTGTATACAAAACCACAAAACTGCCACCCGTGCAACTTAGAGTCACAGGGATTAGGGAGAACAAGATTTCCTCCAATCCTGAAATAAGTAGTTTAATACCTCTGTATGCTAAAAGTATCGACGTGCCATACGTCAATATGATGCTAGAACGAATAAAAGACAATCCCATCGTAAAATGGGATAGCAGAGGTACCATATTGTCTTCTGTTCGATCCTCCAATACCCTGTACATGTTGAATTTACTCTCTAATGCAAGTCAAAAACAAACGATTGCTGACATTGCTGATATAAAATACATCATTGACGCCACGGGTGTATTACCTAGCGAAATAAAAAATACGCGCGTGCGGCAAAAGATTCAGGGATCTGGTTTCACCAAACAACCATCGTGTGCAATGTGCTAGTGCAGTCCTACATTGTGATTCAAGAAAGAAATAGAATCATGGACGTGGTAGATACTGAGCCGTGTTGGACGCGTGGCTTATACAGAGGGAGCGGCGACGTCATGGAGAGAGAAATGCCGGAGGCGAGGACGAACACGCTTGGACATGGTAGTATCCCGAGCGGGCTTATAAGAGAGAGCAGATGGGACGATGGTTCGCTACTCGTCCCTCGCCATCAGCTGAAGCGGTACTATTCATCGCTCACCAGTATGCCAGAGGACACCATGTCGGACGCCTACGTGTTCAACTATAAAGACGGTTCTCCTGGCGATGACAGCTACCGCAGCAACAAGACCATCATCGGTTATTCCCTCAACTGCAGTTCCTGCTACGAAAAGAGGGGGTTTACTGGACGCCTACATGTATTATACCCGCACAGTAATCTCTACCAGGAAAGAAGCCCGATCTATCAACTGAACAGGTGTCGCTGGGAAGATCGTGGTATTCCCGGTAGTCTGCATATTCGCTATCCTCCGAGTGAAAATCTTCCTTATGTGGCGTGTATCCTAACCCAATATGCTCCTGGCCGCGAACTGGAAAATAACCCTATAAACCAAGGATATCTTCAGACGTCAAGAGATCAAAATTTCATTCGCGTGGTAAAGGAAGACAGTTATGATAATGCAGTTATGATATTGCAAGCGCTGGAATTATTTACGTGTTGTGGAAAGCTGACTACCAACCGCATCTTCAAGAGGCTGCGGCTGAACTCCAACTGCATAATATATCGTGCGTCATCCTGGACAGATGGACCTGCGATGAGCCTGAAACAAAATTAAATCTATATGTGTCTCCCGAACGAAACAGGAAGAGAAAACTGGTGGATACAGAGGACGACGCTGTGGCTGACGAATGGAAAAGAAAACGGGACGGTGCTGTAGTCGACGTGGATCCTAAATAACTATAGCTCCAGACAATTTCCCAATAATTATGTACATCACTAAATGTAAAATATGTCAATAAATAACAATGTAATGATGTTTAGTATGATTTACCTTCAATATGTAATTGGCATCTCGTCATGTCTACCTCTATATAATGAAATAATTATAATATTTTTGCTAGTGTCTTGCTTGCTCTAAATGGAGTCACAATATATATATGTTACTAGCATTGCGGATGGGGAAATTTACCCCAATTCCAGCACTTGCTTTACTAATAATATACAAACTCTAACGTTAGACAAGGACGTGGAATATGAAATCGGTCTACTGAACGTGTTGCTTCCCCGTCGGTATTACATTGTTAAACCGGGTGAACCAGAGTGTAGTATACATCTTGAATGTGGTATAAGACCAACGCCAGATTCAGAAGCTATTGAAAGACGCACACTGTCAGAGGCTATTAATGCTAATATCTTATGTAATGACACTGGGTATTTGCTGATGTGTGTTAACGGTATAATAACGACATTGTTAAAGGAGATGGTCGATGGATACAACCACCATATACTAGCGTATTCTAGAGAGGTTCTTGCATTTAGCTCAACAAATGAGCATTTAACTTTGTTCTGCTACAATGGTTATCATCCACTAGTTGTATTTATTAAGGTTTCCTTTGATACGCGACTGGCCCAGGTTCTCGGTTTTATCCCCAACTTAGGTTATGCTGTGTTTTCTTCATTGGGTACACATGAAGAACAAAAAAAAAACGTTCTTGTTGACGTACAGTGTGTTCTCATTTACACTGACCTTGTCAATCCCTCTACGTATGCAGGGAAAAATGTAAATATTCTTGATGCCTTTTCGGTCTCCGGAGGTCTTACAAAAGGCGTGCATCCAACTATATATAAGTCCCTTAAATCCAAAGTAAGCAGCGGGGATCATGTTTCTTAATGGTCCCTCCAAGTGAGAAAAATTGGAAAAAATCACCTCTCACACAAACCATTTCATAATATATATCAAAGCATTTGCAATCAGATTATGTATCATCTATTTTGGGGGGTTTATATCATGGCACAAATTTGGCCCGTCGCTGCTACACGGTAAAGCCACAAATTTGCCCCGTCGCTGCTATCAGGTTAAACTCACAGATCAAAAAGGTCGTACTATGCATTTCGAAGAAGGATACCCTGTTACATGTTTACTTCATATCCGATCGCGTTGAATCTTTGAGTACACTTTGCTGTATTAATAGGAATGTTGTCCATTTGAAAAGAGCGTCTCCTCGTCGCCACCATGAGGGTTACATTCATCCCTCCTTCCGTAGCAGAATATCATACCCTGTTTTCGAATGGCAAACAGATATCCCGAGGGAGTGGTATTGATGATATAGTCACACTTTCTTATGAACCAAGCTATCACAGAGGCGGGGGTTTATTCTCGGTTTTAGCAGGACTCGCTAAAAGAGCTTTCCCTTTCCTAGTGAAAAATGCCATTGTGCCTTAAGCCCGAACATTTGGAAACAATATTCTAGATGATATTTCACAGGTAAGCAACTTGAAAAGCTCTATAAAAAAAAGCATGGAATTAATTCCTTAAAGCAGGCTGCAATGAAATTGACTAGAGGAAGCGGGAAAAAGAAAGTCAAGCGAGTCGGGAGGAAAAGGTGTTATAAGAAGGATATCTTTACCGAGTTGTAATCATTGTTGAACGAAGAACAGTATGGCGAGCATCACCAACGCGTTTGGTGTCGGGGACCCGCGTTCTCCCCTGGGGCAATATGCCGCCGGTGTCAGTGAATTGTTTCCCCGCCCCAACAAAATGAGATTATTGGAAACAACGATTGCCTCCCGTTATGATGCTGATGTTTTACCTACTAACCTTGGATTCAATATGAAATTATCCGATAGATATATAGAATTTCTCATTCCTGGAAAACTTGGCAGATTAATTGATTTGGGAAAATTTGTGTTGCACACCTCTTTACGCTTAACTAAGCCAGACAATACTACTCCTCTCGATGACGCTCAACATGTTGAATTTACAAATAATACCGCGCACAGTCTATTCAAATCAGTGCAATGTTTTTTGGGAGATGTAGCTGTTGACAATAATGTACTCTATGAGTACACGTCATACGTTAAAATGCTGAATACTTTGTCGCCCAACAAATTGAATACAATTGGAGCCAATCCTAATATTACCATCCCAGAGAACGGTTTTATTTCCAAAGTAACAGCAGAATTCTTTGACAATGCCAGCGCGCAACACAAGACCATTATGAAGCGGGTTAAGACTCACGGTATACAACTCTGTACCCCGCTTCTTCTGGATATAAGTTTTTTAGACAATTACTTGCTCGATGGCGTTTCGGTTAGACTCCGAATGGAACTATCTAGTAATGCATGGCTGCTAAATTCTCCAACTGGCGATAACATTCGTCTGCATATAGATTCAGCCAAGCTGCTTTATACGTGACTGTTTCCTTATCCTAATGCACTTCATGCTTTGAACGCGTCTCTCGCCACAGGTAATCTTTTGAAATCGACATTTACCAAAACCCTCTTGAAAACCTATGTGCTAGCCAAAGACCAAACCTCAGGAACGTATGATCAACCGTGGGGTAATGTTATTCCGGAAAAAAATCTCACTTATTTTAACGAGCATGGAAGCTCATTCTGGCGACTATACGCTAAATCCATTGTATTTGAGCCATGGCGATATAAGTCAAATAAGCTTAAGTGTTAATGGTAGAACCATGAATAATATTCCTAGTAAATCCCCGCATGACTATGCTGAGCTCTACCATCGTACTTTGGATGCACTTGGTTTTCACAAAGACCATTTAATCGGAAAGGATATTTTCGGCAAGGGGGCAATGATTTGCACATTTGATTTGCGTGCTGAAAACTTGAGTGATAATTTCCCCGTTGAAATGAATGGGGGGGCTTAGACTTAGCTTGAAAATAAGCAAGGGAGAAAACGAGAACCGTCTGTTGATACTGTTTGGCGAAACAGGGTATAATAACATTAAACCCTGAAAGACGACTGCAGTGTGATGTACGCGCTTGAAGCGGCTGTGCGATGAACAACATGGAGACTGAAAGAGGATTGAGGGGGCACATAGGAAAGCAAGCCTTAGTTTTAGGCGTGTTATTGGCAGACGAGGTAAAATCTATACCTCGATATAGAAAACCTATAGTGTGCATTGTCAATATGCTACCAAGTTATTCTAAAAGAGAAATGGGACACTGGATTTGTCTCTACTATGAACCGGGCATGACAGTGTTCCTAGATAGTTATGCTCTCGATCCAAAATTATACTCTGATCATTTCAAATATATTGATTACCCAGGGCTCAGTGTGTATAAAAATGCATTTCGACTTCAAAGCACGCGAAGCGATGTGCGCGGGGCTTATGCCATGTACTTTGCCTACAATGTTTCACACTTGGGTGTAAGAGAAACTCTTGAAAAAATATGTATGGAGTTATCCAAGACCGAATATTCGAGGAATGATGAACACGTGATGAGATTCGCTTACAGCAAGTTTATAATGCCCGTATATCATCAAACATATAACACGTGTTCATAAAAAGTAAGTATTGACTTTACTAATATTTTCATATTGAAGTGTATTACATTCCATGAAGCTATTCTAAGCATAAATAATTTTCTAGTTCCTTTATCGTGGTTTGTATACCATGCTTAAATCAGTGGTCTGGCTTCACACAGGTCCTCACTCGTCACCACCATTACCCCGTGCTGCCGCCCCCGCCCCCGCCCCGCCCCGAGCCCGCGCGCAATCCTGTCGCATCCTGTCGTCGCACGATGTCGCCGCACCGCCCGCTGCTTCCGCTGCCGCGCGAATTTCGCGAGTCATTTTTTTATATATGAGCCGGATCGAAACATAAATGCTTTTTATCCATATGTATCCACCAATCGAATAAATTTTAAGACAATTAATGTGTTTTTTTCATCCGTTTTTTGATAAAGGACATATAAACAAGTCAAACAAACTCAATGTTTATTGGAATTTGGTCAAATTATGATTCCAGATTTATCATGTGCAATTTTATAATTTCATAGACTCCAAGGTTCCAGAGCCTTCGAACTCCCACTAACTTTGATCTATACATTTCAGCCCGGAATCGTGCCGAATCTATTCTCCGACTTACCAAAACTTCTTTTATAAATAGAAAATGTCAACACCTTGCTTCTTCTAATTCTTCCCGTGACTTCTGGCATCTAGCCAAAAATATCTCCTCCAATTGCACTTCTTCCTCTTTCCCTCCTCTCCTTAACCCTGCCGGCAGCACTGCCATCTCATCTGTCTCTAAGGCTGAACTCTTCGCTCAAACTTTCTGTAAGAACTCCACCTTGGACGATTCTGGGCATATTCCTCCTACTCATCCCCCCTCTGACTCCTTTATGCCTATTATTAAGATTCTTCCTAATGATGTTTTCTATGCCCTCACTGGCCTCAACTCTCAGAAAGCTTATGGACCTGATGGAGTGCCTCCTATTGTCCTTATAAATTGATTCTGTGCTGACACCTGCCTGGTCAAACTCTTTCGTCTCTGCCTATCAACATCTATCTTTCCTTCCTACTGGAAGTATGCCTTTGTACAGCCTGTGCCTAAGAAGGGTGACCGCACCAATCCCTCAAACTACCGCCCAATAGCTTTACTTTCATGTCTATCTAAAGCTTTTGAATCAATTCTTAACCGGAAGATTCAAAAGCACCTTTCCACTTCTAATCTTCTATCTGATCGCCAGTATGGATTCCGCATGGGGCGTTCTACTGGCGATCTTCTTGCTCTCTTAACTGACTCTTGATCATCCTCTCTTAGCAGTTTCGGTGAAACTTTCTCTGTTGCGCTAGACATATCGAAAGCCTTCGATAGAGTCTGGCACCAGTCTTTGCTTTCTAAACTGCCCTCTTTCGGATTCTATCCCTCTCTCTGTTCCTTTATCTCCAGTTTCCTTTACGGCCGTTCTATCTCTGCGGTGGTAAACGGTCACTGCTCTTCCCCTAAACCTATCAACAGTGGCGTTCCACAGGGCTCTGTCCTATCACCCACTCTATTCCTGTTATTCATCAATGATCTTCTTTCCATAACAAACTGTCCTGTCCACTCGTACGCCGATGACTCCACTCATTATTCAACTTCTTTCAATAGAAGACCATCACAACAGGAAGTACACGACTCCAGACTGGAGGCTACAGAACGCTTAATCTCAGACCTTGCTATCATTTCCGATTGGGGCAGAAGGAACCTTGTGTCCTTCGATGCCTCAAAAACTCAATTTCTCCACCTATCAACTCGACACTATCTTCCAAACACCTATCCCCTATTCATCGACAACACTCAGCTGTCACCTTCTTCAACACTAAACATCCTCGGTCTATCCTTAACTCAAAATCTCAACTGGAAACTTCATATCTCCTCTCTCGCTAAATCAGCTTCCTCGAGGTTGGGCGTTCTGTATCGTCTCCTCCAGTTCTTCTCCACCGCGCAGTTGCTATCCATATACAGGGGCCTTGTCTGCCCTCGTATGGAGTATGCATCTCACGTGTGGGGGGGCTCCATCCCACACAGCTCTTCTGGACAGGGTGGAGGCTATGGCTCTTCGTCTCATCAGCTCTCCTCCTCCTACTGATTGTCTTATACCTCTTAAATTCCGCCGCGTTGTTGCCTCTCTTTCTATCTTCTATCGATATTTCCACGCTGACTGCTCTTCTGAACTTGCTAACTGCATGCGTCCCCCCCCTCCCGCGGCCCCGCTGCACACGACTTTCTACTCATGCTCATCCCTATACTGTCCAAGCCCCTTATGCAAGACTTAAGCAGCATCTTTACTCTTTCATCCCTCACGCTGGTAAACTCTGGAACAATCTTCCTTCATCTGTATTTCCTCCTGCCTACGACTTGAACTCTTTCAAGAGGAGGGTATCAGGACACCTCTCCTCCCGAATTTCACCTTGCTTTTGGCCACCTCTTCTGATTCTTTTATGGGAGCGGCGATTAGCGGGCTTTTTTTATTATTGTTTTTTTTTGTGCCCTTGAGCTGCCTCCTTTGTTGTAAAAAAAAGAAAAGAAACATTAGTCCTATATATATAATATATTTACATGTATTCTATATTTAACATAAAAATAGCAGACAAATTCTTACACTATAAACAGTATATACAACATTCACACCAGTCCTTATCTTATAAACAACTACAATTTATTCTGAAAAGTCTGTATCTACTAGCATATATTCAAGGGGGGATGATGAGCATTTGATTTATTTCTTCCTGTTCCGCGGCTAGCATTAACATGTCATCATCCATCGCTATCTGTTTTTTCGAGGGAAAATATTGCTCGGCCAGCACATCCTGTTCTCCCTACAACTCATAGGTTTCTTCTTCTTGTGCTCCCATTTCACCGATCTCTTGTCCACCCATTACCTCGGCTAGTCTCGCTTCTGTTATGTCTCTTTCATCGCCTTCCTCCAAATTTTCTTCGTTTGACAGTGTCATGATCTGGGCTACCTCCTCCTCCTCCTCTTCCTCCTCCTCCTCTACCCCTATAGAATTATCGGGATGACCGTAAGATCGTGACTCCAAGGTGCTAATGTTGTATCTTTTGTCCTCAACTACAAATATCCCTCTCTTGGGATATTTTACTGTAGTCATTCGTCCATTGCTCACTTTTGAATCAATGATAGTCAAAGGTAAATGTTTGCTTCTGGAATAGGGCGTCTTTGTATCGCTGATGAGCAATTTTCTTCTTTATGAACTTTGGAACGCTCTTAGCTGAACTCGACCGGCCACCGTCTGCCAAGAGGATGGAGTAGCACTTTGGTTTTACACCTACAAATTCTGAGATTGTTCTTTCCCCCACTTCAGACTTGAGAAATCCAAGCTTTCCTTTGTTGTCTGTGTTCTACAAGGAATGTGAGGGGCTAAAGTTACTTGTGTCTATATAGCTTTTGAAAGGTTCCTGCAAATACTCTGTTAATAGATCAGGAGTTTCAATTTCTGTTATTAAGGAATCAGTGTCACAATATACTAGTTTCGCCCGATCTCCGTAATGAACCTTCAACACATTGCAATAGAAATCATATAGTCGCAGCTTGGACAGCTCTAGGATGTAGTAGCCAATGTAGTTTGGATGATTCACCCGTGAATATTTCTTATGGCGAACTACAACTACATGACCATCATTGAGTGGTACAACGCGTTTAAAGTAAGGACTTCGGGCCAGCTTCAAAAACTTTTCGCGGTTGGTGACAATATCTATGTCTTCACTATATTTGGCCACGTTCATCAGGAATCGACCAAAAATGCTGTTTGAAATACACTTGATTGCATTTTTCTTGATAGGGCAAATAGCACTTTTGCGGGCTTCTATGTTATCCTGAATGAAGTCCGCAAGAAAGTGCTTTTGCTTAAACGTATAAATACCATGCACTTTTTTAACAACCAGACCTAGTTGAATAAGTAGTTTAAGGAGGGGCAGAGCAAACAGCATTTTCTCCTGAGCAGCATGTGTTCCAATCGGTTTTATGTTCTTACACCGTGCTGGACGTTTTTCTTCTTCATACCATTCGCGTGTGACTGACGATATATCTCTGTTGGTGATATTGTGTCTTCTGATGATCAGTGGGAGGTCATCCGTTTTCTCAATGACTTCACGTGAGACAGTCTCAGTATCGCACAGAATGAGATATCCAAAATCGCCATCGGTTGCTTGATTGACCAAGCCCCGCTCAAAATCGATCGCATTTCTGTCTCATCTAGTTTTCTCATATCCCCACATGGCAACCTCTCTTGCATTACAGTGGGATAAAGACTGTTGAGGTCAAGATATGAAAGGAAAGTGCTTCTATCATGTTTTGGATTAGACTGAGGGTTCGTGTAGATGTTATTGGCGCGTACAAAACGACGCACAACACTTGTGTAGCCCCCACGCACATTTGTTTGAATGCAATGATACATGTCTGGGCTACTAAGCACCTCCAATTCCTGCTGTGTTTTTAGCAGAAAAGAGTCATAGGCAAATCCTGGCAGGCTAACATAATTTACAATATCTAACCTCCACTGGGTTTTCAAAATACCTCTCCACTCTAGGAAGACATCACATAAAATGCCAACATCCACTTTTACATAAAGCAACAAATAGTCCTTCAGGCTCTGACACTCAGCTACTTTCCAAACATTCTGAGCATGTTTATAATCACTTTCGGAAAGTTCTGCTTCTTAAAGCGAATTGAAAAAAATCTTCGCGGGATGGAAGACGTGTCTCAGAAAGTCGTTCCATCGAATCCATATAGTCATAACAAAAAACCTGCTTACCCTTGATCAATAATGGCAACGCAGGTGTTGGCACATCTTTCAACATCTGTTGTGTGCATATGGGTTCGTTCCCATTACTGATGAATTGTTTCGCTAAAGCCGCGAGTGAACCAGACATAAAGGCATACGAGTCAATAAATCTCAAGTCATTTATGATGACTTCATGGTATTTGTGAACTGAACGTTTTGGTCTTAGTTTGATTTTCAAGTCAGGTATCGTTAATTCACGCAGGATTAACGACATGTCATAATTAGCATTATGTGCAATGAGACTGAGCTGCAATTTGTGATTTTTCATTTGAAGATTGCATCTATTACAATAAGCTCCAATGTAATTGTTTCCTGATTTTTCATGGTCATGATGTTTTACTCCTTTACCTTTTAAAAACCCTGTTTGAAGAGAAGACAGTGAGTTTGCTCATTGTGACGTGTCGTATCTTCATCGGTCATGTTGATTTTATTGTAGCCTTTAGAAAATTTTAACTTTTTCCAGGCACACTGCATTGTATGAATAAAATGGTTTACAGCATTACTTCCACAATAGGATCCGCTTTGAACTGTTTCTCCGTTTCTATTCACTATAATGTAAGCATACGCTATGGCAAAGTGATGTCTCTTTACACATCCAGACACATTCGAAGAAGGCTTTACGAGAATACTCTCAAAGTCATAGAATGCCAAATAAGATGGCTCATATGCTTTGGCATGATTAATAAATTTCACAGTAGAGCCCGCGGGTGGGAATCTTAGTCTTATGATCATCGTTGAGCAAATTAGCTTATATTCAGCAAGCGTTGTCTTGTTTTCACAGGCGCACAGGCAGATATCGCAAAACATTTTTTTCCCGCGACGTTCACAGGTAAAAAGGTTCATGTATGCGTCAAAGTCTTGGATAAGAGCTAGGTGTCTGTTCCCCAACAACAGACAATGAACAACTTCTTGATCTTTGAGCCCCTTTCTGACTAGAGTTAGTTCGCTTTTTTTGTCTTCAACGTTGTCTAGACAGTAAACGAGAATACTTATGTTGTTTGATCTTTCAAGCCGACCGAGGTCTTCCCAGGATACCGGGGTTTGAATGTTACTTGTATTAATAGAGGCCAAGCAAGCATTCTCACATTGTCTGCCTGATGGAACTACATTTCTTGACTTTAGATAGCGATTAGCTGTTAGAACTTGGAAAACACAGTCCGTGGGTCCTGAAGGGTTGAGAACTAGTGTTTTCCCTGGAACACCCTTAGGATAGGGTACATACTCTCCAATACTATTGTGTAGCATTATAAGAGAGAAGGAAAATTTTACGCTAACTATTTCATCTAACGTAAATCCACTGCCCTCTTCGTCTGACATGTCATGTTCAAACCGATTAACAAAATATTCGGATAGTTCACGTACATATGAATCTATATCATCATAGCTAATTACCTGCATATGACTTCTCATATACATATCTCTATATTGAACTCCATCGTCGGGGTCTTCTCTGACTCAACACAGATGCAGGTCAAGGTACACTTTAAAATGAGGTCTAACCAGCCTTGTAATACAGACTCTACTGCCTCGCGAAGAAGGTCAGTGTTGTTGCTGAAATACGGTGCAATGTCTCCGTTGTCTGCTGATGGGATAGGCACGTCCATCGTTGTTAACACCCCGTTGAAATGTTGGCTTATTTCACCGGGTGTTGGTGAGGGTGTTTTTGCTGGCCGACCCGGGTTATAACCGCTGGGCCCTGGCTGTGGAGAGCTGTTTGTTTGAGAGAATCCCTCACGACGGGCCTGCTTTTTTCCTGCAGGTGTCTGAAGGAAGGTAAAATAATATTAGAGGGACCAGTGAAATTACATTTTTTTCCTTACAACAGAGGTGATCTTCATATAACTATCTACTTGCAATATGGCCTGATGTATATATATATATATATATATATATATATATATATATATATATATATATATATATATATATATATATATATATATATATATATATATATATATATATATATATATATATATATATATATATATATATATATATATATATATATATATATATATATATATATATATATATATATATATATATATATATATATATATATATATATATATATATATATATATATATATATATATATATATATATATATATATATATATATATATATGTGTGTGTGTGTGTGTGTGTGTATGTGTGCGCGCAATAAAAAAAACGTAGAAACCTACCGCTTGTTCCTGTATTTGTTCGTTTTCGTTTTCATCTACTACCGATCGCTGAAGAGGAGGGACAATGGCTGAGCCTACCAGACCCGCCTTCTTCGGAGATAGCCCTTAAGGATTATGAAACACATAAATGAAATTTTATGAACCTTTCTACCCCGCACATATTTGACTGTGTCACTTATAATACAATATGGGAATGTGTCTCTTGTACAACACATTTTAAGAGTATTGCGTTCCAGAAGATATTAGGTTTTGACCTACCTTTGGTTTTGACTGGCTTCATCGTTGAAACCCGCCCGTTGAGAACAACTCCCAATATCGCTGGGGCCTGGTTGAGAGAAACCAACATCTGATAGATCAGAGCTAGACGACGGTGTCTCTTCTGAAAAGATAAAGACTAAAGACAATATTGGACATGTTGCCCAACTCTCTACCCCCCTCTCATCATCCACATCTGCTACTGTTTTTTTATGTCAGTCATATAAAGTAACGGGAGCATTTAAGTACTTACCATTGTTTCTAGATATATCTTTCGATCCAGTCCCAAGGCCCTCTGGAAGACAAGTCGCCCTGTGATTTGCGAGCGTGGACGGCGGGAAGTAATTATTCCACCATGAACATTTGATACAGGTGTGTACAGGGCTCCTCATGTTTGCGAGAAACAAGAACAGGTCTAGTCGTGAGGCGGCCTTCAGAAGCTATGAAGGAATCGTAGGTTTGGCGGTCAGTCCTTAATGACCTGAGGTTTGTTGTAATGACTTGAATCATTAAGGAACGGCCTCGTGAAGGCGTGGCCTCAGATTCATTTTCAGAGACATATGTCGTTTCGGAGATGTCAATCAGCAGGTCGTTACCCAGATGTTTTAACTCATTAATATTGACCGCGCTGTGTGTGTGTGTGTGTGTGTGTGTGTGTGTGTGTGTGTGTGTGTGTGTGTGTGTGTGCGAGTGTGTGTGTGTGTGTCAGTGTGTGTGTGTGTGTGTGTGTGTGCCTATGGGAGAGAGGGAAAGAAAAGAGATTAAGGAAAGATGGAGGAAACGATAAAAGGGAGAAGGAAAGAAAAGAGATTAAGGAAAGATGGAGGAAACGATAAAAGAAAGGGATTTCCTAGATTTTAATCTGATACCTGTATGTGTGTGTGTGTGTGTGTGTGTGTATGTGTGTGTGTGTTTGTGCGTGTGCGTGTGTGTGTGTTTATGTATGTGCGTGTGTGTGTGTGTGCGTGTATGTGTGGGAGGTAGTGCCTTTACCCTTTTCCATGATTATAATCTTGCGGTCATTCGAGCCCTTTTTTCCTCGATTTTATCTTAACCCTTCAACTAACCCCTCTTCCGCCATCCCCCCTCTGGGCACCCCCACTCCCGTCACCCTCCCGCTGGTCCAGCACCCCCGCTTCCGTACGCTAGCCCGAGAGGAAGGGGGGGGGGGGGAGGTATGTGAAAAAGTGAAAGATGGGGGGCAGGGGGGGGTAGGGGGGTCCAGGTACTCCCTCTTCCGTCACCACCCGGCTGACCCCCCCGCCTCCCACTTCCGTGCCTCCCCCACTCCCAATTACCCCCACTTCCGTACATTTGTTACTACTGGTGTCACGTACTGCGTCTTTGAGGAGCCTTTCGAATCTGGCTGCTCCGATGGGAGATAGGTGTATTCCGTCCCTGCGGAAGAGCTTACTTTTTCCGTAGAAATTGTCCCAGGCGTTGAAGAACTCCACGTCAAGCTCTCTGCAAAGAGTCTGTAAGCAGTTGTTTAGGCTGAAGGCCTTACTGAAGAAGTCGCTGTCCGCCGACGTCCGTAGTAGAACTCCTGAAATCAAACTGTTAGGGGGTCTAGACTTATACTGCTGGATGAGCCTACGGTACTTGTCCAGGAGTTTCTCAGACCGGGTCGTGGTGACGTCGTTCGTACCTGTGTGAATAACAAACAATGAATCATTAGTAGCCTGGGAGGAGATCTCCTCAAGAGCAACAGTTATATCGTCGATCCCAGCACCAGGATAGCAATAGTTCCGTCTTCGACGAGGAACTCTGCCGCAGAACTCAACTACCTGCTGGCGAATCATAGAGACATCCACTAGGAAGGTGCTCTCCTGCTCGTCCTCCTCCTCCAGAATGGCAAACCTGTTGAAGTAATGAACAGGATAAATTGCTTGTCTGGCTGGTTTGGCTCCTCCATTCACGACGGTGAAGCCATCATGGGCGGTGCCACTACCACCCTCCAGCTGCGTGGTGTTGTCTGCTGGTGTCGACGGTACCGCTGAGGGCAAGAGGGCGGTAGGAGAAGGGTTTGGCACCACGACAACATTAGCCTGGATGAATTCCTGCAAGGAAGCAGCAGTGCGAGAAAGCTCTATTATTTTATTCTGACCTGCTTCCATCTTCTCTTCTTGCTACTGCAGTCTTGTCTCGAGATGCTGCCTGGAGAGACACAGTCGACAGACAACTGAACGCCCTGTAAAAAAAGTGAGCTGAGAAGCTACCGTTAAAAGTACTGCACTTCTTAGGTGCTATCTTAGCTGAAAGTGATTAATGATTGCCTGAAATGAAAGAGATAAAAACACAGAGTGAAGGGGATTAGGATAGGAGGTGAGGTGAGTGAGAGGGGGTTTAGGAAAGGAGGTAAAGTGAGAGAGGAGTAGGAAGGGATGTGAGGTGAGTGAAGAGGAGGAAAGAGAGGGGGTGAGTGAGATGTGTGAGATCAAGGAGTGTTAGGAAAGAGGCGAGGTGAGCGAGGGGGGGGTGGGCTTAGAAATATGTGGAGGTGAGTGAGGGGTAGGAAGGGCTAATCCTCTAGGGGATTTGAAGTGAGGAGAAGCAGAGAGGAGGTGAGGTGGGCGAGGGTGTGGGGGCCTAGGTGAGGTGAGGGAGAGGGGGGTAGGAAGGGTTAATCCTCTAGGGGATTTAAAAAAGGGTGTACTGAGGAGGAGCAGATTGAATCCTCAGGGGAATTCAAGGGGTGAGGTGTCGGCAAGCACAACGCAAAAAACACTCGAGAAACACACGAGAAACTCACGCAACCCGACACACCCAAATCACACGTGAAAACACTCGGGATCACACAACAACACACCCGAAACACATGAGAAACAGTCAGAAACTCAAGCATCAGCACGATTCAACACCCCCAAGTCACTAGCAAAAACACCGGAAACACAACAACAGAAGGAGGAAGGAGAACAAGAGATGGAAGCGGAGGAGAATACGAGGATGAGAGGATGTAAAGAAAATAAATCAAATAAGAGGAGGAGGAAGAAGAAGAGGAGGAGGAGGAATCTGCTGAGTATGTGGAGTAGTGAAAAAAAACGGAAGATTACATGAGAACGAAACGAAAATAAGGTTTAAAGAATGAGAAAAAACGCTTGAGAGAGAGAGAGAGAGAGAGAGAGAGAGAGAGAGAGAGAGAGAGAGAGAGAGAGAGAGAGAGAGAGAGAGAGAGAGAGAGAGAGAGAGAGAGAGAGAGAGAGAGAGAGAGTTCTGCCTAGGGAAAGGAATAAAGTAGAAGAAACCTTGGAATTGGGTGAGGAAAGATTGGGTGAAGGAAATGCGAGAAGATGAAGAAGAATAAGAAGAGCAAGAATAAATAAAAGAAGAAGAGGAAGAGGAAGAAAAGGATTAAGAAAAGGGCAAAAAAGAAAACAAAAGAAAGTTGGTTAACCCTAAAAGAAGAAAGAAAGAATATCACGGAAAGAAAGACTCGTTCACGAAAAAATAAAGGTGAAAAAATATCGGGGTGTAAAATGAAAAGAAATCTAAATTAAGATCCAGTGGAAAGTTTTTAATGGAGTGCCGTGTGGTAGATGAAAAAAAAAAAAAATCTCACCTTTATTTTCATCTGCCACCTTTATGAATCGGCGGTAATTAATGCTGATTGATGAGATTTAAGATAATGATGACGATGATGATAATAAAAGTAACAGTTCTAATAATAATGATAAAAAAATAATAAAAGTAACAATAGAGAAAATGATAATAAAATAATAATGCTTCCCCGAGAAATTGTCAGTCAGAGTATTAGGACGAAGGGAAGTGTCAACCGCTATTTTCCTTGGAGATATTTTAATTCAATTTAATTTTATTTAATTTAATTTTAATTTAATTTAATTCTTCCGAAAACAGTCAGGAGATCTGTTTTTAAGTAATAGAAAAAAAACGATAAAGAAGTAATAGGAAACCAAAAATAAATAATAGACACGATAGATATATAAATAGATAGATATAAAAAAAATAATAGAAACGATAAACAAATAACAAAACGATAGATAGATAGATAGATAGATAGACATAAACAAATAATATAAACGATAAACACATATAGAAAAACAAATAATAGAAAACAAATAATAGAAAAATAATAAACAGGAGACAGAAAGAAGAGGCAAACAGCTTTCCTCCGACTACATCTCTCGAGGGCAACGACAAGGAAGAGGGAAGCGAGAAAGAGGAGGAGGAAGAGCAGATAGAACAAAATTCTGACTACAACTAACTACAACACAAATCATTTCATCCGTTCCCATGACACGAACATCAAGTATATGAAAAAAAAAGTAATTATTTTAGTTGTAGTGACATTTCAATACAACCATTTTTTTTAATGTTTTAGCTATTCTTCCCCCGTTAATTAGTCAGGCCACTGTTTTATTTTCAGCAGAGAAAGTGGATGTGGAAGTGGTAACGCGGAAGAGGCGAAGCTGGGTCGAGGAGGAGGTGGCTGTGATGGCGACGGATGAAGCAAGTCGCAAGCAATGAGAGTGAGTGGTTCAGGGGAGGCGGAGGGCGAGGCGGGAAACGGTGGACTGGTGGAGAGTGATCAGGTCCCATCACTCAACGCGTATTTATGGAGCCATTTCTTTAGGTAAGAGAGAGAGAGAGAGAGAGAGAGAGAGAGAGAGAGAGAGAGAGAGAGAGAGAGAGAGAGAGAGAGAGAGAGAGAGAAAAATAATTACATAGATTTACATATAAGATCAGACCACACAGACCCCATGGTCCAGACTAGGTGGTCTGTCCTTAAACCTAAGTGAATCTACACTAATCAGATGGCTCCAAAACGTTGCTTTACTACTCTAGTTAATATTAAGTTCAAGGAAGTGACGGTCGAGCTTGTTTTTAAAGGAGTCAGTCGTGTTACACTGGACCACTGACGGTGGGAGCTTATTCCATTCTCGCACTACAACATTGGTGAAGAAAAATTTGGTGCAGTCTGAATTTACTTGTCTACATTTGAGTTTTATGCCATTGTTCCTCGTTCGCAAAGTGTCATCGATCATAAAAAAAATTTGTTATGTCTACATTCATGAAACTATTAAGTATTTTAAAACATTCGATCAGTTTTCCTCGGAGGCGAAGTTTCTCAAGAGAGAACATATTAAGGGTGGAAAGCCTTTCATCGTTGGATTTGTTGCGCAAGGAAGGGATCATTTTTGTTGCCCGACGCTGAACACCTTCTAATTTAGCAATGTCCTTTGCATGGTGAGGAGATCAAATCTGTACCGCATATTCCAAGTGGGGTCTGACTAAACTATTGTAGAGCTGAAGTATTACATCTTTATTCTTGAATAAAAAGTTTAATAGTCTTGAATAAAAAGTTGAGAGAGAGAGAGAGAGAGAGAGAGAGAGAGAGAGAGAGAGAGAGAGAGAGAGAGAGAGAGAGAGAGAGAGAGAGAGAGAGAGAGAGAGAGAGAGAGATTTACATAGAAAATCAGACCACACAGACCCCATGGTCCAGACTTGGTGGTCTGTCCTTAAACCTAAGTGATTTTACATTAATCAGAAGACTCCAAAACGTTGCACTTCTACTCTAGTTGATATTAAGTTGAAGGAAGTGACGGTCGAGCTTATTTTTGAAGGAGTCAATCGTGTTACACTGGACCACTGATGGTGGAAGCTTATTCCATTCTCGCACTACAACGTTGGTGAAGAAAAATTTGGTGCAGTCTGAATTTACTTGTCTACATCTGAGAGAGAGAGAGAGAGAGAGAGAGAGAGAGAGAGAGAGAGAGAGAGAGAGAGAGAGAGAGAGAGAGAGAGAGAGAGAGAGAGAGAGAGAGAGAGAGAGTTAGGGGAGAGGGAGACGGAGGAAGGGACGGGCATGCAGGGAGGAAAAGTGTGTTCGGGATATAGGATTAAATATGGGAACAATTATGTTTGGAGAGCAGATTAACGCACTGATGTGATTGCAAATTTATATATTCAGTGCACGCGTGATCAAAATGAAATGAAAAAATAGAAACGCATGGTGGAGCCGCGGATTATACTTTTGGCCGAATGTTGGCAGGTGTGAAATGGATCCAAACATGCAGGAGTGGGTGACGGGTGAGAGGAGGAAGAGGCTGATGAGGGGAAGTGTGTGCGCGCACGTGTGTGTGTGTGTGTGTGTGTGTGTGTGTGTGTGTGTGTGTGTGTGTTTGAAGAAAGTAGCAAAGTAAGGGAATAGTATATATAGTTTCAATAGGTCACTAAGGAAATTACAGAACACACACACACACACACACACACACACACACACACACACACACATAAGAACGTTGGAGTCTGCAAGAGGCGGGTAGGCCTATACAAGGCAGCTCCTTTGACCCTAAGCTCCCGTGTATCTAGCCCCACCTAATATCGCTGTCCATGAATTTATCTAATATATTTTTGAATGTGACAATTGTATTGGCACTCACCAAATGACTGCTAAGCTTATTCTACTCATCCACAACCCTGTTAGTAAAACAATTTTTGCCTATGTCCCTGATGAATCTCAATTTATCCAGTTTAAACCCATTACTTCGTGTCCTACCCGGTTCTCTTACCAACAAAATCTTATGAATATCTCCCTTATTAAAGCCCTTCAACCATTTATAAACCTTAATCATGTCTCTACGCACCCTTCGCCTTTCTAGAGAATGCAAGCTTAACTGTTTGAGTCTTTCCTCGTACGGCAAGTTTCTCAACCCCTGAATCATCTTAGTCATCCTCCTCTGCACTGATTCTAACATTTTTATATCCATTCTATAGTAAGGTGACCAGAACTGAACCGCATAGTCAGGATGAGGTCTAACTAATGCTAAATATAGTTTGAGGAAGACTTCGGCGCTTCTGTTGCTTACGCTCCTTGAAATAAATCCCAGTACCCTATTTGCTCGATTTCTAGCTTGAATGCATTGTGCCCTTGGACGGAGATCAGAGCTCACTAAGACCCCTAAATCTCTCTCGCACCCAAATCTGCTTATGAGAGTGTCATTTAAGCAATAGTTGTGAGAGGGGTTGTTCCTATCTCCACTCAGAATACTGCACTTCCCTACATTGAACTCCATCTGCCATTTATCCGCCAAGTCATACAATCTGTTTAGTTCATCCTGGACAATACTAGTGTCCTGATCCGACTCAATTACTCTACCGATCTAGGTATCATCTGCAAACTTACTGACATCACTACTAATTCCTGTATCTAAGTCATTGATATAAATAATAAACAAAAGTGGACCTAATACCGAGCCTTGTGGGAGCCCACTCGTAACACTTCCCCAGTCAGATCTTTTACCATTGATTTGCACTCTTTGCTTCCTATTGCTAAGCCACGCCTTGACCCAGTTCAAAACTTTACCCTCTACTCCGTGAGCCTGTAAGTTAAGCAACAGTCGTTGGTGAGGAACTTTGTCAAACGCTTTACTAAAATCAAGATAGATTACATCATAATCTTCCTCTCTGTCTACCGCCTCAAATACTTTATTGTAGAAGGACAAGAGATTGGTCAGGCATGACCTACCTTTCGTGAACCCATGCTGCGAGTCGTGAATTAAGCTGTGTTTCTCTAGGTGCTCCCGAATGTTCCTGGCTATTATGGACTCCATCATCTTGCCTATAGCCGATGTTAAGCTAATTGGGCGATAACTTGAAGCAGCTGACCTGTCCCCCTTTTTGAAAATCGGCGTCACATTAGCTACTTTCCATAGGCTGGGCACATAACCAGTATCTACCGACATCTTAAAGATGTCGGTTAGTGGGTTACTGAGTACATCACCTAATTCCTTTAATAACCTCGGAAATATCCCGTCAGGACCTGGCGACTTATTCTTCTTAAGCTTATCTATCTCATCCTGAACTATTTGTATGGTAATGATTATATCCCTCAATTTATCGCCATCCCCGCCCTTGTACACGTGAACCCTTTCCGGAATAGTCGTTCGATCCTCTTGTGTGAATACTGAAAGGAAGTAATCGTTCAACAACACACACACACACACACACACACACACACACACACACACACACACATATATATATATATATATATATATATATATATATATATATATATATATATATATATATATATATATATATATATATATATATATATATATATATATACATACACAAAACCAAAGTTAGTCAAATTCTTCGTCAAAAAGACCTTGACTAATGTGTTAGTCATTTCACTCGATCCATACTTCCTTGTAGGTATTGATTAAAAGCGTTTAGAATACTTGCATTACAAAGAAAATAACGGCTCGCTAAATGTTTGTAACATACTATGCAAAAAGTTGATTGAGGATATGATTATATAGTGCATTAGGTTCAGTATGGGGCATTTTGAATCTGGCGCCTCATGTGAAAGCGTCGCCGCTAGAGTCCGCCACGATCGGAGCAGCAGCAACAGCCAGGGCGAGCGCATGTAAACAAGACGTCGGTTCACTGTGTGTAAGTTATTTTGTTCCTGAAGTGATTTCTGTTAGATAGTTATGGCTGAAGTGTGTGAGCAGAAACAGCTACATGCAAATGTAAGGCAGTTTCATACCGTAAAACTCCACATATGCACGTGGAGGACTACTGAGAGGGAAATTACGGGACCATGGGCAGTGTTCATTCCTGTGTACACGTGCAGGACTACTGAGAGGGAAATTAGGGGGCCATGGGCAGTGTTCATTCCTGTGTACACGTGCAGGACTACTGAGAGAGAAATTAGGGGGCCATGGGCAGTGTTCATTCCTGTGTACACGTGGACGACAACTGAGAGAGAAATTAGAAGGCCATGGGCAGTGTTCATTCCTGTGTACACGTGTAGGACGACTGAGAGAGGTAATAGAGGGCCATGGGCAGTGTTCATTCCTGTGTACACGTGCAGGACTACTGAGAGATAAATTAGGGGGCCATGGGCAGTGTTCATTCCTGTGTACACGTGCAGGACTACTGAGAGAGAAATTAGGGGGCCATGGGCATACTGAACGTCCATTGATGTATGGAGTTAAGGCCTACGTCCCACCAAGGCCCCATTCAGAAGATGATGACTCATTAGAGAGACACAGACAGTGCCTTGCTCTAGAATGGTTGAAGAGAGATCCTGATTTAGATAAGGTATGTGATATATTTATGCTAGATTTAACTTTTATATACTTAGATATTTCTATTGACATTCTCTTTAACAATGCCATCCCATTACAGTGGTACTGGTGGAGGGTGGCCTCTGATCACCAAATGATGTCTTAAGTGAATATATATATATATATATATATATATATATATATATATATATATATATATATATATATATATATATATATATATATATATATAGATATATATATATAAGAACATAGGAGTCTGCAAGAGGCCGGTAGGCCGGTACGAGGCAGCTCCTCTGAACCTAAGCTCCCGTGTAGCTCCCGTGTATCTAACCCCACTTAATAATGCTGTCCATTATTCTTTTCTTAGGTTGAACGCCTAATGCAGCAGACTCTCTCTGAAAGACGCAAAATAATATTCAGGGGTGGTATTTCTGTAGCAGAAATCATCAAGTTGTACCCCTGGATTCAGAGTTTTGACGGCGTAAGTGTATTTACTTAGTTTATAAATTTTGCTGCACATGCTCATATATATATATATATATATATATATATATATATATATATATATATATATATATATATATATATATATATATATATATATATATATATATATATATATATATATATATATATATATATATATATATATATATATATATATATATATATATATATATATATATATATATATATATATATATATATATATATATATATATATATATATATATATATATATATATATATATATATATATATATATATATATATATATATATATATATATATATATATATATATATATATATATATATATATATATATATATATATATATATATATATATATATATATATATATATATATATATATATATATATATATATTATTTAGATAATCAAGGAGTTCCTGAGACTAGAACCTCAAACCGATGAACCAGACCCAAGAAAAGCCATTCTGCAAGGACTGGAGAAATTCAGGCTCCCAGTAACTGCCCTTCTCAAGAAAAGAAAGGCTCTTCCCCTATATTTCAAAACTTTACTTGAACTCTATGAGCACGATGAAAGTAAATGTGAGTAATAATATCTAATTCACCGTATTTATTTCAGTAGCTGGTAGCTAGTTAATATATGTTCTTTTCTTCGTTGGCCACTTTCACTTTTCCAAACTTCATCATTCTGCATACTATTCAAGAAATTATGTTGCCTGCAAAATCCAAACATTGTATTAAACTGGCATGACTTGTCTAGCTATACTGCCTGCACCATTCTCTCTCCAGATATTAACTCTTTGATTGTTCAAGTCCTGCTCCTCTACCAAATTTCTGGCTAAATGTCATAAAGAATTATGTGACGGCAAAGATATTAATAGGTGTACAGAAGATCTCTCTCTCTCTCTCTCTCTCTCTCTCTCTCTCTCTCTCACACACACACACACACACACTCACACACACACACACCCATACATAATCTGTATGGCAGACTGCTGTTCATACATATATACCTATTTCATACAAACAGATGCTTCCGAACGTCATTAATCTTTTGAAATTGCTCACTGCAAGTTTTCCGCACTTTACCTACAGTCCAATTTGATATGATCATCTATTCACTCACATCCTTATGCAGTTAAATTTCCCTTTAACTTTAGTTTGATAGATTCACCTATTATTATACACCTATGTATTTTTTTATCACTAGATGCAGGCTTAGTTGTATTGGGGCTACTCCTTCTGCTTGGAGAAAGGAAGGATTCCATCTTTACCCAGGTAAATTTTTTGTGTCGTATATATTGAGATTTCTGAATATGTTGAATTTATCCATTTGTATACTGGTCTTATTAATGTTAAAATATCATTAATTTTTACACCATTATTTCTTCCTTAAGGTACCAGACGAAGAACTAAGAACAGGGCAGTCCAGCGTTTCCATTAACCATGTTGGGGACATACATGTGTCCGAGAGATTTTGTGTAATATTTGACGGTGCACCTGTAGCTGAGCCAACATGCATTGCCATGGCTGTAGCTTCATTAGTAGCAGGGCTCTATGTCCTTAACATTGAACATCCAAAGAACTGTCAACATTTACTCAATTTCACATCATCATACGTTTTAGGTATCAAATATAACAAAGGAAGCACTTCAAAATCAAAATCCCTTCTTGTAAAACTCAGTGAAGTAAGTGCACAATGTAGCTACAAAAGTCCATAAATCTGGTTCCACACATATTGCTCAAAGACTAACTCTAATGCAAGGATTATTACAAAGTTACATATGCCCATGATAATTAATAAATTTTCCATTTCTGACTTTATTTTGTACTTCCTATGCTTCTCTCTCTCTCTCTCTTTCAAAAAATGTATGAAATGCCCTTTATGTAGCATTATATAATACATAATTTTTACTTTATTTCATATACTGTATTACGTTTTCTATCATTTGCTTCTTTGATTGTTTATTACTCCATGGTATTACAACTGATACAGAAGGAGGAAATCAATGATTCTGGCAAGTTTTGTAGACCTATTAAGTTAATACATGCTATAGAAATGCTCATTTTCTTCCATTGCGTTACTTTAAAGGATTAATAGTGAGCTATCATTATGATATCAGTTCCAAGCTTGTACAAATGAGGGTAAATGGCTATTTTTGCACTGACTATTGTACCTAATTGCTTGAAGTACTGTGATATAATGAGTGGCAGTGAATGGATTAAGTATTCTTTACAGTTTGTTTCATTGATTGCAGGATTTGATTTATGTTCCTAACTTTGCTCTTAGAACTTGTTTTTTTTATATCTTATGAATGTGAAAAAGGCTTAATTTACATGTCTTACAAAGGTGCGTATTTCTTTCCTCACTTGATTGATGCTCAGAAGTGTATGTTTTAGTTAATGACTTCTACAAACAGGTTATTTTTTTACTGCTTCTCGTTTTCTCAGGTCGGGATGAAGTGCTAGTATATGGAGTTATTTACATCCCACCTTTATCTAGTGTTTCAGTTTAGAGAGGAGGGCTTTAAAAGTCTTAAATATGTTAAGTACAGAAAAATTATCACATAAACCTTTGAGCATATTTTGCTTAAAATGATTGTACCCTACAAAAACCAGTGTTTTTTCAAACACTTGAAATGGCCCATATTGGGTATTCGGCGGCGACTCGGAAAAAGTACTGTTTTCACTTAACTCGGTTCTCCTTTCAGGGAAAAAAATAATAATACTGGCTGTCGTTTGGAGCCAAATGTCCAAAAGTGGTACCTGCTGGTAGAAAAAAATGTATTTACCATTTGCTGGTAAGGTTTTAAGGTTTGCGTCTGTGTGTGATGTGTGTGACCACTGAAGGGCAAATGTGCCGCTGGCCGCAGTCTCCTGAGAAAGTTAAATCACTCATAAGCTGCTGAAGAGCAAAATAAAGCCCCGGACGAAAAAATACGAAACCTCCCACCTGTGTTTTGGATGTCTGGGCCGCTCAGGTAACTGCGGCCCGCGGCACATTCGCCCCTCAGTGGTCACACACACCACACACAGATGCAAACCTTACCAGCAAAGGGTAAATATTTTTTTCTACCAGAAGGTACCACGCTTGGACATTGGCTCCAAACGACAGCCAGTATTAATTCTTCCCGAAATAGAAAATAGGAACTAAGTTAAGCCAAAACCGTGCTTTCTCAGAGTCGCTGCCGGATAGCCAATACGGTCTATTAAAGGGATAGCTATTTGCTTGTCTGTTCCTTTTCATATTACAAATGATACGACACGATTTGTATTGTTAAATGTGTAATTGAGAAACATTAACTTCACTTCATAGGTAATGAAATGGCAGGTATATTTTTTCCAGTTTTGTAATGCAATGTGTGAATACAATATTTAATTTTGTTCATTAATATATTGAATTTCTCACCCCTTTCCTTTTTTTACCTTAAGACAACACTAATTTGTTGCTAGTATCAAAGTTACTAATGACTAGTCATATGCATAAGAATGACTAAGTGATTAGTCGTTTATCTGACTAACACCTCTGGTCCAGTTTACTAATGCCGTTAGTAAAAGCAGTGACCAGTCCGAAGCGGTTAGTCATTTTACTTTGAATAAGGCCATACTCAGCTTTAATAGTCAGTTAGTCATAACTTGACTAACCATGTTGATCATCGTGACTAATCTTGCCACTCCGTTTGGACACCAAGGACTTTACTAAGAAAGTTAGTCAGCATGACTAACTTTGGTTTTGTGTGATATATATATATATATATATATATATATATATATATATATATATATATATATATATATATATATATATATATATATAGATATATATATATATATATATATATATATATATATATATATATATATATATATATATATATATATATATATATATATATATATATATATATATATATATATATATATATATATATATATATATATATATATATATATATATATATATACAACTGAATGGAGGTTCACAAGTATTTCACCCTAACAAGTGCTGTTTCAGGAAAAGTCATTGTAGAAAGAGCAAGATTTTAACAATGAAACGTTTGAGTAATAATTCGATAGAGACGAGCTTGCTCGTCCCACACAAACTCTGAAAATACTTATACTCTTTTCATATCAACACAAAATTCAATCTCAGTCAACTCTAGTTCAGCAATTAACTACAAACGAAAGTATTTTATCGGCAGCCACTAGTAAGATTTAACTATACCCAGCATCCACGAATGGTGCGTAGCCTGAGTCGGAAAGGCGTGGCTTACTAGTGGCTTGACCAATGACATGTTTATAAGGGGAAGGGAAACGAGGTAATCTTATTTCAAATCAGATGTGAACAACGTATGCTCACATAGTCTATTTATATACTCTACATCTGAGGAAATAAATTTTTGTCTCGTCTGAGAGCATGGAAACTAGACAAATGACATATAAAACAAGTCTCCATATATAGAAAATAAATATCAGATCATCACCTCCATAAAACAATCAGGGTCATTTTCAAGAGGTAGAAGGAATGTGAGATGATGCGGAGCGTTGTGTGTACTTATGTGGCAAGTGATATTTACTCCTTCATACCCCACTAAGCAGGAACCTCGACCCCCCTCCCCCTCCATCCGCTCGCCAACCTTCAAAGGTACATCAATGGAGATAGTAATGAAATCCGCCAGTTATAACATTTTTGCGTGCAATATAAATGACTGTGGGGGAAAAAAAAATCTTAATTGCATTTCCAATCAGGCTTTATTGCCAACAGATGTGATTTCAAATGAACACACACACACACACACACACACACACACACACACACACACACACACACACACACACACACACACACACACACACACACACAACGACCTGGCCTTTGTTCATTTTCTTGCACGTAGTCACAAATAAAAATCTAGAATAATGGTCTCATCAGTTTTCTAGTACAAGCATGAGGACACTGAGCTGACGGAGAAAGGAAGGAAGATAATGAGGTGTAGGAGGAAGAAGGAAAGAAGGGGTGATGATGGGAAGGAAGGGACGATAAGATGATGGAGGGAGGAGAGGAGGAGTAACAATGGCATATGGGAGGGGGATGAGGAAGAGCTGATAAGAGGGAAGAAGAGGGAGACAATGAAGAATTTTTAGAGGGACCTTTGAGAGAGGAGAGGAACAGGACTGAGTGTGGGAACATGAAAACGGCAAAAAAGTAAAGAGGGAAAAGGGATGGGGGAAAGTGAGGGGTGAAAAATGAAGATAAAACGTGCAAGGGAAAAGCAGATTACGTGGGAAGAGAATAAATAACGGATGTAAGGGAAGCAACACAAGCCATTTTTGAGCAAGGGTTAAATCTTGTATACTTCTTTTACCACGTTCTTAAATTTACAACTGCTACTACGTACTACTACTGTCACTGCTGATTCTGTAATTACTACTACAACTACAACACAAACCTTTTTAGAACAGGGTTAAATCTCTTATATCTCTCTTTTATCACTTTTTAATTTTACAGCTGCTACTACTATTGTTGCAACTGCTGATTCTCATATTACTATTACTACTACCCACGCTGGTCCAATCACATGATTCTGAGAAAGCCACCTTAGAATCGGTTTCCAGTTTGGGTTTGATGAAAGCGTTCAGGTGATTGGATTCAGTTTGACAGAGCGAGAACGGAAAACGTGAGGGAAAAAAATATGGGTGAGGAAGGGCCAGAGTCAAAGATACATCGAAAAATGGAAAGCCTTTAGAGCGATACTTGTTAGTTGAGGCGGACCAGAATCATATGTTCTTGTGACTAACTTTTGTTGAGTGAATATTTGTGTTTCCTTCCAATTACGACACCATTACTTTGCTCTCCACATTTCTTCTTTGAAATTTCCGTATTCTCCTTTCCCCTTTCATAGTTACCCCTTAAATTACTCTTCTAATCCGGTTCTTCTTGACTTAATCCTTTCCTCCAACTCTATTTGATTCATTTCCTCCCCTCCGTTCGCCTTTCACCTGTGAGTCGTCCTACGCACCGTCTCCCTCCCCCTCTATCACTGAATCTGCTTCCTTCCCTTCTCTTTCTCCTGCACGAGTCTGTCTGTTTACATGTCTGTCTGTCTGTCTGTCTGGATGAACCTTCCTTCGTTTTCCTATGGCTTACGTTCCTCTCTCTGCGTGATGGTGTTGCTCGGGACGACTCCTCACCCCACTCACTTATCGGGCTTCTCTCAATGACATTCAATATCGCCAGCCAAAGCCTCTCGGAAGTCGGTAGCCTGCGGCACCCCATGGATTGCTCCCGCCCACACTGACGCGACAAAAGAAACAGCAGCAGCCACTCAGACCACCGCTTCCTTTGGGTGGTGCCCTTGGTGCTCTCAGTGGTTCGGAAAAGAGGAAAAAGTAGGATATAAATGATCTATGGAAAAGGAACCAGTGAAGGGAGGATTAGGATGAAAATTTTGGAGGTCAGAGCTGACACTCGAGCCTCTCCTTCCTTTGAGTTGAGTTAGAGGAAAGTATAGGATTGTAATGACCTAATAGAAGGAGATAGTGAATGGGAAATAATCATAAGAACTTGGGCGTCGTCAATGAAGTCCCTTTCTTCCTTTAAATGGTTTGGTATGGCGCAGTCAGTGATTTAGGAGTGGGGTAACAAATAAGATACTATATTTACTTTCTGTAGTAAAAAACAAGAAAATTAATCGCCTCCGCTCTTGCCAAAGCCCCGCAACAAAAAGCAAGATCCACTCACGTGATATTTTTCGAAATCAGTTTCAGAATAGTTGTTTTTTTATCCAAGTTTCTCCCATTCTCTATTCCTTGGGAGGGGTCTCTCTCTCTCCATTTTCTTTTAAATGTCTCGTTTATTTTACCTCCGGACGATGTGTTCTTTCCCCGTAAACCAAGACTATAAGGAAGGTGAACGCCATGAGAAAGCCATATAATTTGATGTGATGTCAAAGACGCCATCTACAGACTGTGAACATAACTAATTTGAAGTATCAGGGAGAACGGACCACAACAAAGCGGTGAAAAAGAGCCATGTACAGGGTTAACTATGTCAGTTGATGACATGCGTTTGCCGTGACTATGTGGCTTACAAATACAAAGATGTATTGAGAAATGAAACCGGAGAACAAAATTCAAAGTTTAAAAAAAATACATAGATGCACGTATACTTACAAGCAGCACGGTACGGAAACACACACGTAGCAGAGCAGCAACGCACTCCAGACTTCCCACATTTACAGTTATCAGAGCAGCAGCACGTGCCAGGTGTCTGTAAGTAGTAGCTGCCATGCATCCTCATTTACAAGTAGTTCAGCAGCAGCACACACCAAACATCCGTATTTGCAAATAATCCGGCAACAACACACATACACTCCCGTCACCGGCGCCATGACAAACCAAGCAGAAACATTTGCAGACGACAACTCACAATCACAGTGGCGCCCTCTGCAGCCCGAGTCACAACTAAAATGATACCAGACACCACTATTCAACTGTCATCACCAAATCAAGGGAGATCATCGTCCTCCCTACATATTTCTTGCTCTAAATAGATTCCTCCTTCAGTGTGCATGTGGAGTGGAATGGAGTGCTATCGTGAGTGCTAACCTGCCACTCACCAGAGGCTAAGGGTCTGCTATCAGTATATCCTGTCATTTCAAGTTAACAGTTCAGAAACTTGGAAGCACCTCGCAGGGGATCTCGAAAAACAAGCAAAGAAGCGCACATAAAACATCAAGCACAGTCAGTGTCGCCTAATGTGTTCAAGATATTAATTCCATCACACCTCTGCGCTTCCCCTCGGTGACTCAAACCCTCATTCCCAGAACTTTTTCCGCCTACAGCAAAGGCAGGCAGCTGTACGCACTGTGATTATCGAGGCTGGATCATTACGCCGGAGTGCTTGCCTTGGCACGAGCTCCTTTTTATCTGGATGTGACGAAGTGCTTTTTTTATAAGTGAAACCAACGCCGCTTAAAGCTGACATCGCTATTCACCGGCACTGTTAACGGGTTCATATTTGATGTCCTTTATGATTTGCCGATACTTTTCGTAAAATGAACAACTTTAATATTAGGCATTGGTGCGTCGCTCAACTATGTCGTTTTCCAGGCCGTTAGAGAGAAACAGGTGTTGATTATTGATCGAATTAGAGATACAACCCTGAGAGATACCTAGCAATGTAATCCTGGGGCGAACTGATTTTTTTTTCTTTAGTGAGTTTTTGTTATTGCCTCGACAACTGCTTCAAATGCTGCCCCGGGTGAAAATATTTACTACAACGGTTTGGCGTTCCTTTGATATCGTTACGTACAGATAAAGGACACCACCAAGTCAGGAAAATCGGGACTAAGGGGTGATCATCTCTGTTAATCCATGTAGGTATTCTTTTCCTCTCTCTCCTATACCTATAACAGTTCTGCTAATTTACGTTTTTTTTTCTCACCTTTTGTTTCTTCTTTTTTTCTTCAACTCCTCCTGTTCGTTTACCGTCTGCTTCTCTTCCTTCCTCCTCCTCTTCCTTTTTTCTTCTTTTTCTCCAATTTCTCCAACTATTCTCTTTGAGCTTTCTCTTTTATTACATTATCTTTCTGTATTCCTCGTCGTTTACCTCATTATCATCTTCCTCTTCCTCCTCGTCTTCTTTCTCCTCCTTGGGATATTCCTCTCTCCTCGTTTTCTTTATCAACGCCACCACATTAATGACATCTCCCCTCCTTACTTCTCCTCCTTCTTCTTCTTCTCCTCCTCCTCCTTCCTCCCTCTCCTACTCTTCCACCTCACATAATTACCATCATTAATGACGTCTTATTATGCCTCTTTCTTCCCATCTTTTTTTTTTCTTTGTTTCCTCCAAACCTTAGTGTCTTTCCTCCCCCTCCCACGTTTTTTCCCTCTTTCCTTCCGTCACACACACACACACACACACACACACACACACACACACACACACACACACACACACACACACACACACAAACAAACCAACAAACACTCAAGGTCAACGCTTGGGTAATTTTTGGGAACTTTTATAGATTAAATTCCGTTCCACTGACTCGCTCTCTAGCTTTGTTTGTCTTGAATTCAGGAACGAGAGTGAGAGACAGACATACAGACAGACACAGACAGACAGGCTGTAGGACAGACACAGCAGAACACTTTCCCTTCCCTTCCCTTCCGTCTCTCCCACACGCATGCCGTCTCATTTTTCTTTGCTAACTCTCGCCGCCTCAAGTTGCCACAATAACACAACGACTCGGCCGCTGAAACTGAATGGCACCGAACAACTCTGAGGCAAGTCCATCCTCAGCACGCCAGGAATCTTTTTGCACCCGACTCGCCGCACTCACTCAACGCCGCAAACTCGAGTCAAAGAATCATGTATAAGAAAATAAAAATAAAACTTAGGAAATCTGGGACTGATGGAACTAAGGAAGGAATCCTTCACGTCGCAACTGCTCAGGAGATCTACTTTATTATATGTGATGGAAACTTTATCCTCCAAAAATCTATGAAACACACGATATTAGCTTAAGACCCGTGTGGATAAAATCATAGCCAGAACAGACGTTAAGTATAGAGAAAAAGGCGGAAAAAAAGATAACAGAAGAGAATGAACAAAAAAAGAAGATAGGGTGAAAAACGTGTATATAGACAACCAGTTATACAAACAACAAACAATAAACAGAAAACAGACCGACAAGAAAACGGGAAGACGAATCTATAAACAGGACCATAAAACAAATTAAATATGCAGGCAAACAAACAAGTACGGAACAAACAGGTAGACAGACACATGCATACACTGAGCAATCTTTACCCAAGCACACAGAGACAAACAAGCAGCCAGGAGGAGACAAACTAGACGGAAGGACACGCTCACGGGCGCCAAGCTACGTGCGAAACATGTTGAGGATGGGAGGGTCCGCCGGGAGGTAAAGGATAATGGATGTGGTTGTCTGAGTGGCGGCAGCGGAGGAGGAGGAGGAGGAGGAGGAAGAGGAGGAGGAGGAGGAGGAAAAGGGGGAAATATAATACAGGACAAAAATGAAGAGAAGAAAGATAGTCAGAGTAGAGGGGAGGTATTTTATTCTAAAGAGAAGGATGAGGAGAGCGATCAGGAGGGTATGTTTATTTTTTTTTTGTGTGTGTAAACTTACAAACACCTGCTGTACACTTCCCACACACTTGCGTTCACTTTACAAATTATTCCCCTATGCACATCACTTTAATCCACTTAACACTACTATCTCTCTCTCTCTCTCTCTCTCTCTCTCTCTCTCTCTCTCTCTCTCTCAAGCTCTATGTCTAATGCACCAAAACTCCGCGAGGTAATGAGCGACACGACATTCATCTCAACTACACTACAAAAAGCTTCCATTCTCAGGAACTCCACAAAGCGAGGGAGAATGTGACGTGCGAGAAGTATGTGCGTGCGTGCGTGTGTGTGTGTGTGTGTGTGTGTGTGTGTGCTTTGGAGGGGCGGGGTAAAAGTAAAGTTTAGGGGGGGTTGGACTAGGTGGAGGAGGAGCGGTTGCTTTGGACTGTGTTGGTTGTGTCGTGCCGCCTGGAAAAAAAAATAAGGTTCGGTCCGCTAGGCACCCACAGGCACTCACTCTAGGCACCCACACGCACTCACTCAGGCTCTCTATATGCATTCAGAAGGACGTTTTCGTTAGTAGGTTTGCTAGATTTGAGTAGAGTGGTGGAGGTGGCAGGGAAGGAGGAAAGTTAGATAAGTAGTAGAAGAAAGTGAAGGAAGAGAAGAGGGAAGATACCGTAGTAAACTTCTCTTTTAGAATGTGCGCTTGGAATTCCACAGAGAGTTTGGGTCCGGGTAAAAGGAAATTTGAGAACTTAAAATGAACTTCAGTGATCTATTGTGCGGGTGAGGATGGAAGAAGAGAAGATAAAAATGGTATAGGAGAGGAAGCGGAAGAGGGAGAGGAGGAAGAAGAGGAGGAGGGGAAGGAGGAGGAAGAATAGGAGGAGAGGGGGAGGAGGGGGAGGAAGAAGAAACATGGAAACATTGAAAAGCTTGCAACAGAATGCCTTTAGCTTTATCACAAGGTTGCCTGTCTGCAGAAAAGATCAAAGCACTCGCTATACGTATTTACAGGAACGTTCATTTCATCCAGTGAGAGAGAGAGAGAGAGAGAGAGAGAGAGAGAGAGAGAGAGAGAGAGAGAGAGAGAGAGAGAGAGAGAGAGAGAGAGAGAGAGAGAGAGAGAGAGAGAGAGAGAGAGAGAGAGAGAGAGAGAGAGAGAGAGAGAGAGAGAGAGACAACAAATCAGTATGTTACCCCCCCGGGGGCTGGCGTACCTACTCACCATATATAATGCGATGTTAACAACAGGTTACTTCCCTCAACGATTCAAAGCAGCCACTCTCACCATGATACCTAAACCAGGCAAACCATCCACGGATCCCAAGAACTACAGATCAATCTCACTCCTAGAAGTCCCTGGAAAAATCTTCGAAAGAATAATCAACTTACGACTCAGATGTCACCTGGAGGAAAACAACATAAGAACATAAGAACATAAGAACGCAGGAGTCTACAAGAGGCCGGTAGGCCTGTACGAGGCAGCTCCTTTGACCCTAAGCTCCCGTGTATCTAACCCCACCTAATATCGCTGTCCATGAATTTATCTAGTCTATTTTTTAATGTGACAATTGTATTGGCACTCACCACATGACTGCTAAGCCTATTCCACTCATCCACCACCCTGTTAGTAAACCAATTTTTGCCTATGTCCCTGTTGAATCTGAATTTATCCAGTTTAAACCCGTTACTTCGTGTCCTACCCGGTTCTCTTACCAACAAAACCTTTTGAATGTCTCCCTTATTAAAGCCCTTCATCCATTTATAAACCTCGATCATGTCTCCACGCACCCTTCGCCTTTCTAGAGAATGCAAGTTTAACTGTTTGAGTCTTTCCTCGTATGGCAAGTTTCTCAACCCCTAAATCATCTTAGTCATCCTCCTCTGCACCGATTCTAACATTTTGATATCCATTCTATAGTAGGGTGACCAGAACTGAACCGCATAGTCAAGATGAGGTCTAACTAATGCTAAATATAGTTTGAGGAAGACTTGGGCTTCTGTTGCTTACGCTCCTTGAAATAAATCCCAGTACCCTATTAGCTCGATTTCTAGCTTGAATGCATTGTGCCCTTGGACGGAGATCAGAGCTCACTAAGACCCCTAAATCCCTCTCGCACTCAGACCTACTTATGAGAGTGTCATTTAAGCAATAGTTATGTGAGGGGTTGGTCCTACCTACACTCAGAATACTGCCTACATTGAACTCCATCTGCCATTTATCCGCCCAGTCATATAATCTGTTGAGTTCACCTTGGAGAATACTAGCGTCCTGATCCGACTCAATTACTCTACCGATCTTGGTATCATCTGCAAATTTACTAACATCACTACTAATTCCTGTGTCTAAGTCATTGATATAAATAATAAACAAAAGTGGACCTAATACAGAACCTTGTGGGACCACACTAGTAACACATCAACAGTCAGATCTTTTACCATTGATTTGCACTCTTTGCTTCCTATTGCTAAGCCACGCCTTGACCCAGCTCAAAACTTTACCCTCTACTCCATGAGCCTGTAATTTAAGCAACAGTCGTTGGTGAGGAACTTTGTCAAACGCTTTACTAAAATCAAGATAGATTACATCATAATTTTCATCTCTGTCAACCGCCTCAAATACTTTATTGTAGAAGGACAAGAGATTGGTGAGGCATGACCTACCTTTTGTGAACCCATGCTGCGAGTCGTGAATTAAGCTATGTTTCTCTAAATGCTCCCGAATGTTCCTGGCTATTATGGACTCCAGCATCTTCCCTATAACCGATGTTAAGCTAATTGGGCGATAGTTTGAGGCAACTGACCTGTCCCCTTTTTAAAAATCGGCGTCACATTAGCTACTATCCATAGGCTAGGCAAATAGCCAGTATTTACCGACATCTTAAAGATGTCGGTTAGTGGGTCACTGATTACATCACCTAACTCCTTTAATACCCTCGGAAATATCCCGTCAGGACCTGGCGACTTGTTCTTCTTAAGCTTATCTATCTCATCCTGAACTACTTGCCTGGTAATGATTATATCCCTCAATTTATCGCCATCCCCGCCCTCGTACACCTGAACTCTTTCCGGTATAGTCGTTCGATCCTCCTGTGTGAATACTGAAAGGAAGTAGTCGTTCAACAATATGCTCATATTTTCGTAATTTTCTACTAGCTCCCATGTGTTTGTTTTCAACGGTCCAATTTTCTCCCGTGTTTTTGTTCTATACATCTGAAAGAAGCCCTTAGGATTACTTTTCGTCTCATTTGCTACTTTGATCTCATAGTTCTTTTTTGCTATCCTGGTGTTTTTCTTAACTAATCTAGATAGTTCGACGTACCGGCCCCTGAGATGTCTTTCCCCATTCTTTATTTTCTGATAAATTCCCTTCTTTAACCCAATCTCGTGTTTTAGTCCACGAGTCATCCACTTAGGATCATTGTTTTCTTTTCTAAGTGTTCGCTGTGGTATATGCTGTTCTTGTCCCTCTACTATTACTCTAACTAAATTATTGTAAGACATTTCTACCTGGTTCTCCTGGCTCTCCAATCCGCAGTTCTGGCCCTCATGAATCCCTAAATTATCCCAGTTTACCCCTTCAAGATGTCTTCGAAGCCCCTCGTAGTTTGCTCTTCTAAAATCTGGCACTAACACTGGGTTTGGTTCGCGGGTTACCGCCCAGTCTAAGCTAAAACGAACCGTTCTGTAATCACTATTTCCTAACTCTCCGCCCACCTCCAACTCACGTAGCAAGTTCCCATTATTGGTTAGGACTAAGTCTAATATGTTATCTCCTCTGGTAGGCTCAGTAACTACCTGCTTAAGGAAATTATCTTGTATAACTTCAAGAAAGTCCTCGGCTTCCAGGTCACCCACTAGATCTTCCCAGTCTATATTCCTATAATTAAAGTCCCCATTACGCAGACATTTCTCATACTGCCCTGCCAATCTCCTGTAGTAATATACTCGTGTCCTGCCTGTTAAGGTTGGGTGGCCTGTATATAACTCCTAGAGTTAGTTTTTCTTTCCCTTTGTAAACGTCCACCCAAACTGATTCTGAATCCATGTTAGTTTTGACTGAGTTGTTAACTAAACATTTAAGTGAGTCTTTAACATATAGCGCAACTCCACCTCCCTTTCTGCCCCTTCTGTCTTTGTGAAACATCTGATAACCCGTTATTTCAAATTCTGATCTAAAATTTCTATCAGCAGTGTCTATCCATGTCTCAGTGATCGCTATTATGTCAAAATTTTCTGAACAAGCTTCACCCCTAAGTAAGTCTATCTTGTTTCTGAGGCTCCTGCTGTTAGTATAGAAGATTCTTAGCCCGTCCTCTGTTACTCCTCTAGAATTACATCTAAGCTGCCTGGTTATATTATGAGCTAGATGTCCCCTCCCATTACTCCTCCCATTGCTCCCATTACTCCTCCCCCCCTCGCCTATACTAAAAAATCCCTCAGGGTACCAAGTGCTCGCTCAAGGGAGTCTGAGAGAGCCTCAACACCCTTGAACGTCAAGTGTATCCCGTCCCAATATGGCTTCAGGGCAGGGAGGAGCACTACGTCAGCTATCTCCATCGCCAGCGAAAAGGTAGCACTCACTAAAGGACAAGGACTAAACTGCACTATTATCCAACGCGACATCAGCAAAGCGCTTGATAAAGTCTGGATACAGGGCCTGTAATACAAAATACTTCAACTCGGACTGCCAGAGCTAACGGAAAAACTGTTATGTAGCTTCCTTGATCAGCGCTCAGCTTCCATTCGAGTTAAGTCAGCAATATCCTCCCCGTTCCCCCTGCACAGCGGCGTGCCACAGGGCAGCGTGTTATCACCAACGCTCTTCATCACCTACACCTCTGACATGCCCCGGTCTGATAACAGAAGCTGTATGGATATATATTATGCTGACGACGCGACACAAATAGTGACCTCCAACGGTACCCTAGACCACCATGACGCCCTGGTCGTGCGGGAGGCGAACAGACTCAACACATTTGAAAAAAAATGGAAGATCAAAACAAACATAGACAAGTTCGCTGTGGTCGCACTCGGCAGGAAAAAATTAAATGACATACAAATACAGGGCAACACCATCTCCCACCAAAAACAATGCCAGATATTAGGCCACACAGTGACATCCACCGGCCTGATCGTTAAACATGTCAACGACAAAACCATGAAAGTTAAAACAGCCCTCACATCACTAAACAGATTCTGGCACTTCACAGAGCGGCTCAAACTGTATCTGGTAAAGACTAAGATACTTCCTATACTAGACTACTCACCCACCCCGACACACATGGCTTCCCACACCAAGATGTAACAGCTTCAGAGGCTGCAGAACAAAGCGCTGAGATTTGCCACCGGACAGAAGTACCCGTACACGGAAAACACAGCAGCACAACACCGCAGACTCGGAGTACAACTAGTCAGCACAAGGCTACGGGAGGCCGCCGGAAAGATATGGGAGAAACTAGACCAGCAAGACGACGTGAACTACACCCACGTCAAGGAGCTTGACGGCAGCACGAACTTGCTCCACCCCTGGTTTCCGCGCAATTTAAAGTCACTACGAGAACAACCGCCCACACATCACTTCACACAAGTGACGCCATAGCTTAGCTTAGCTTTTTATACACAAACAATCCAAACACACACACCCCCAGCACGCCGGGGGTATACAAATAAGGTGCCCGATAAACAATAACTACACCAGAACAACTAACGAACTTACACCATACAACTGTACACTCCTACTGTCTTTCCTATTCCCCACCTGCACCTCACCACTAACCCACTTCCTCTTCGTACTATACCCTTGATTAAAAAAAAAAAAAGAGAGAGAGAGAGAGAGAGAGAGAGAGAGAGAGAGAGAGAGAGAGAGAGAGAGAGAGAGAGAGAGAGAGAGAGAGAGAGAGAGAGAGAGAGAGAGAGAGAGAGAGAGAGAGAGCTCACAAACCACGTCACCTTACCCACTCATGTGCGTGGGGGCTCGTTGGACCCTGTCTTGACCGACTTGCCCGGGGACTCAGTGCACTGCCGCCCTCTGGAGAGAAACGGCAGCTCCGACCATAATGCTGTGCTGACTGAACTCGGCCGCATCCCCTCGCGTGAGGAAGCAAGGCAACGTGTCATCTGGCTATGGCAGCGGGCAGACTGTCAAGCCATGAAGGGGGCCTTAGCTGACACTGACTGGGACGCCACCCTTAGTGGTGACGTTGACCACAATGTGTCAGCCTTCTCTGCCACTCTCCTCCAGGGCCAGAGGCAGCATGTCCCTCACAGGGCATATAAAGCCGACCCACGCGACCAGCCGTGGTTCGGCTATAGGTGCCGACTGGCTGTAGAGGATAAGTACAGCGCCTGGAGGCAATACAAGCGCCTTAGGCCTTAGACTTAGGAGTCCTAGTGAGGGCTGACCTTCGTCCTAGGGCTCAATGCATTCCGGCTAAAAATCGGGCAAACAGAGTACTTGGTTTTATCTCAAGGAGCGTAAGCAAAAGGAGCGCTGAAGTCATCCTCAAATTTTACTTAGCACTAGTTAGACCTCATCTCGATTATGCAGTTCAGTTCTGGTCCCCCTACTATAGAATGAATATCAAGATGTTAGAATCTGTACAGATGAGGATGACAAAGATGATTCAGGGGGTGAGAAACTTGCCTTATGAAGACAGGCTGAAGCAGTTAAATCTACACTCGCTAGAAAGGTGAAGGTTGCGAGGAGACTTGATCGAAGTCTATAAATGGATGAAGGGCTTTAATAAAAGGGATGTCAAAAAGATTTTGATAGTAAAAGAGCCAGGTAGGACGCGTAGCAATGGTTTTAAGTTAGACAAATTCAGATTCAACAAAGACATAGGCAAGAATTGGTTCACCAATAGAGTGGACGAATGGAACAGGCTTGGGGGCTATGTTGTGGGTGCCAATACCATAGATACATTCAAGAAGAGGTTAGATAAAGCCATGGATGGTGAGGTAAGGTGGGGTTGAGTGTACAGGAGCTGCCTTGTATTGGCCAACCGGCCTCTTGCAGACTCCTTACGTTCTTATGTTCTTATGTTCTTTGTACTTCCCAGCGCAACAAGGCTCTGCACCGCGCTGCATGCAAGGCCATGACAAGGACAGCAGCGTGGGCCAGGAAAAGGTGGGAAAACAGCCTCAGGAGGAAGCTGGCGTCCAACCAAGTTGACCCCAAGCAGTGGTGGTCCTTGGTGAAGGAGAGGCAAGGCACCGTCACTCAGGACCGGATCCCGCCCCTCAAGACGCCTTTAGGGGGCCTGGCAGTAAAGAACCAGGATAAAGCTGACCTTCTGGCAACCCACTGCAGCAGCAAGATGACTGTCGAGGAGCCAGACAGGCAGCCCCCCTCCTCCTCCGTCTGGGTAACTTTGTCCTGGAAAACCTGGAGATCACGGAGGGCACAGTGGCCAAGCTCCTCCGAGACACCATCACCTGGAAAGCCCCAGGGCCGGATGACATAAGCCCTTTCCTGCTGAAGCACTGTGCAGGGGAACTGTCTCACCCCTCACACGTATCTTCAGACAATGCCTAAGCGCAGGGGCCTGGCCAACCCTGTGGAAAGAGGCTCGTGTCACACCGGTTTTCAAGAAAAAGGACAAGACAGACTCAACCTACTACCGCCCAATCTCGCTCCTGTCGGTTGTTAGCAAGATCCTGGAGCGGATTATAGCGGAGCAACTGACGCGCCACCTAGAGGAGAACCATCTATTGTCTCCTCATCAGCACGAGTTCAGGAGAGGTCGCTCGGCATCAGACCTCCTCTTCCTGCTCAGCAATTCTTGGCATGACGTCCTGGACTCTGGTCGCCCCTCACTTGTTGTTGCCCTAGATATTGCTGGGGATTCGATTGTGTGTGGCACAGGGGCCTCCCGGCCAAGCTCGAACAGCTCGGCATCACAGGACAACTGCTGCAGCTGTTTTCGAGCTACCTGGATGGCCGGAGTCTGAGGGTAGTGCTGAACGGGTGCACGTCAGGGAGTTACCCAATCACTACCAGCGCTCCACAAGGATCAGTATTGGGCCCGATTCTTTGGAACGCATACTTCGACAAGCAGCTCCGTGGCCTACCTGTGGCCTCAGCCTACGCCGACGACTGCACCCTGTCCCACAGCTACACCAGGGAGGAAACTGCAGACGTGATCGAAGCCACCAACCGCCATCTTGGTGACATCATTACCTGGGGACGACGTTGGCAAGTCAAGTTTGCTGCCGAGAAGACCCAGGCAATGGTCATATCGCGTTAGGGGGAGGACGCCAGACTCCTGCAGGGACGACACCCTGGTCATCAATGACTCCATCAACATCTTGGGGGTGGAGATCGACTCCAGACTCAGTTTCGACCGCCACCTGGAGTGTGTGGCGCGCAGAGCCTCCCTGAGGGTGACGCTTCTGCGTCGCGTGCGGCACCTGCTCGACGCAGACGGCCTCCTGAGGCTGTACAAACCCCAGGTGAGGCCCGTCATGGAATACTCCCGTCTCTCCTGGATGAGTAGTACACAATGTCACCTCTCGCTGCTGGACATAGTGCAGAGGAGGGCAGAGCGACTCATCCGTGATGCCGGCAGCCTTCAGCAGTGGGTGGCTGAGTCGTCAAAGTAACGGCCTCGTGTTCAGGAGGACGCGAGTTCAATCCCCGCCCGGTGCCACCAAGCTGGGATTTTTCAGCCGCCGCCGAGTGGCTTAAAACTACCCACATGCTGTCCAGAAGACCACCTATCAACCCGGACTCTAGATTCTAGGATCAAAGATGAGCTCTGGGAGGGCAGCATGAGCCAATGCAAGATGGCGCCACTATAAACACTCGCCTGCGCCAGAACGGGCTGGGCCGACCATCAGGACCTACCGGAAAGAAGCCTTGGACCGACCATCAGGATCCACCTGGAAGAAGCCTACCGGCGCAATAGGCTGCAATGTAAAAAAAAAAAAAAAAAAAAAAAAAACGACCACATGGACACCAGTGACGGCAGCGACAACATCAACAGCAGCTACATCACCAGCAGGATGGCCCCCGCTGTATGCTCGACAGCCTCGGGCACCGGAGAAGGCTCGGTGCCATCACAGTCCTACACAAGGCCCAGGTCCAACGTACACCTCACCTGGCGGCAGTACGGGTCCCTTGGAGAAGCCAGCACACCACGAGAGCGGCGGTGGCTAACGACCTCCTTGAAATTCCGAAAAACCGCACAGCCAGATGCCAGAGGGCCTTCACTAGTGCCACGGCCCACCTGTGGAACGCCTTCACGGGTGAAGTGGGCGTTAGGGCAATGAACACCCAGCAGGTGAAGGTGGCGGCTCATGCCTGGTGTCGCATTTACCCGCCCTAGTCACATCCTCCTAAGTACAAGCACTTCACAACACTAGTGACAATGCTTTAAGATAAGCGACCTCAAGACAGAGGTCGTCTTTAGCATGGAGACAATTTTCCCTCCCCTTCTGATATATGTATATCATTGTATTTTGATGTAAAAAAAAAGAGAGAGAGAGAGAGAGAGAGAGAGAGAGAGAGAGAGAGAGAGAGAGAGAGGGCTCATTATTTCGGCCTATTTTCTCTAGTTATGAATTCGAAAAGTTAAGGCTAAACCATTCTAAAGCATATAAACTAAAGAAACCTCCCATATACAGAATCACAAACACCATAACATCCTGATACCTAATACACTAATTATTGAGCGGAATAAAGTAATATACCTGTTCTAACCTTAATTACTTTATCCCACACCTTATCATTAGCCCACATGTTATTATATGCCTCAATGATTACACGAAACGCGCCCATCCGCCATCAATTAACAAGACAAATGGTGGGCGATGCGACCATCCGGATTAAAAAGCTCAATAAAAAATGACGGAAAATAAATATATAATGTTCGGCCCTACCGATCTATTAACAAAGAGAGCAGTTAAATATATCAAAGTTCATAATGGCGCTCATTAACTAGGAATTTAATGGTAGGATAATATAGAGTGGTGTCAGTATTATTCGTTGGTGGCTCCGATGCTGACTGACAGGTCCTGGATAACACACACGCACCCGTTTCCTCCTTCCTCTCCGTCCCTCATCCTGGTCCGCACTGAATGTTTCCCTCCTCCCCTGACTGTCTTATTCCCCTCGTGTCACACTCCGTTGACTTCCTGCCGCTCACACCCCTCCGGATTTAGAGCTTAAGGGTCCTTTTTTTCCTCATGCATCATGCACGCTGTAATGAAGGCAAGGGCGTCAGTGAAAATGGTAATACGTGCATGTTGCGTGAATAGTGAACTTGAATTGATAGTGCGCAGAGGGGACCGTCTACAACTATTGTCCACTAGGTTCACCGTTCACCGATTGTCTTTGATTTCCTTTGCCTTCCCTTCTTTAACGCCTCTAGACTTCCTCTTCTTTCCTACGTTCTCAAGTTAGGATATTTTTCCCCTTCACTTCCTCTTGTACTTTCGTATCGTTTCACTTTCTTTTTTCTTTTTTCCTGCACATTGGTTTCCTCGCCCTCACCCTGTTTTTCTTCATATCGTCTCCCTTACAGCTTTTCCTCCCTTTCGTGTTTCCTTCTCCTCGTGTTCTCTCCCACTTTCAAATTCTCTTCTCCCTATATACCTCCTCTTCTCTACATTCCGGTCATCTTTTTCTCTAGTCCATTTTTTCCTTCTCTGTTATCCCTCCTGCAAGTCCTTTTCCTTCGTCCTTCATATCTCTTTTTCTTCCTCACTGTACCTTCAACTTCTAGGACTTACATTTTAAGATCCTTCTCCAATTTTCGGTTCAGTAAGAATTTGTCCAGGAAAATCCAATCTGCATCTTTCCCGAGGAGTAAATCAGCTCCTCAACGGATCAACAAATATTCTCTTCGACTTATCGGGGTCCCGCTTCCTGTCCTTTTTCGTTTTCCTATTCCTATATTTCTCCTCGTCTCTTTTTTTATACCTTCTGCTTCCCATTTCATACTGTACCCAAACATGCTCTCTCTCTCTCTCTCTCTCTCTCTCGACAGTGTTAACCACGACATTTTACTGCAGCGATGCCTTAAACTACGTATAGACCCTTTCTGGATCCAAGACTACCTATCAAACAGAACTCAATCAGTCCGGCTAAACAATCACATATCACCCAAATCCTTAATAACACATGGAGTCCCACAAGGCTCTATCCTTGGCCCTATTCTTTTTACTATTTTTGTTAATGATATCTCAGATCACATCAGCGACTGTATACTGGTTCAGTGCGCAGATGACACACAGTTTATCCACAGTGACAACATTAATAACATAGACCAGCTAATAACCAGAGCTAAAGTAACACTGTCGAATGCCAAGACTTACTTCCTAAAAAGTGGCCTTATGTTGAATTCTAACAAAACCCAATTTATATTTATCGGCACACGGCAACTGTTATCGAGCTTACCAGATGATATGACCATCAACTTTGACGGAAGTGATATACCAATAAGCAACCATGTTAAAATATTGGGTGTCTACTTTGACAAGTACATGACGTTCGACACACACATACATCAACTCAACAAAAAAGTAATAGGGGTTATAATGTTCATAAACAGAATTAAGGACATATTTGATAAGGACACCAGAGTGATTGTTATCAAGACACTAGTGTTAGGTCTAATCAATTACGGACTAAAAATATGGGGCAACACCAATGAGACCCTCATGCAGCGAGTGCAAAAACTGCAAAACTTCGCTGCCAAAGTTGCTGCTGGGGGCTACAAAAGACGCGACCGTGCTGCTCCTGTGTTACAAGAACTAAAGTGGATAAAGATGAAAGAAAAAGTGAAATTCGATCAGTGCATAATGGTGTATAAAGTGACCCATAAATATTATCCTGAGTGGCTACTAAACTTACCATATGTAACACAAATTAACGAACTTGTAACGAGACAAAACGGAGACCTATTTATCCCAAGAGTGAGAACAGACAATGGTGCGCGGTCACTATTAGTAAGTGGACCAAGAGCATGGAACAAGCTCCCCCCTAATATAAAAGAACTCCCGTCACTCACGAGCTTCAAGAAAGCCCTAACTATTCACGCTCTTCAAGGAGGCTTTTGCTAAAGAACGCGTGAAGGACATAATATACACTTATCTCGTACATATGTATTATATCTAGCAAGTTCCTATATATGATATCCCATGTAAATATTTAGTAATTAAGATAAAAGATTAGTTAAAGAAAGTCTTATATATGATATCTGTACTACATGTAAAGTATTTAGTAATAAAGAGAAAAGCCATTGTACATTGTACTTTAATGGAATAAAGCATTCTGATTCTGATTATGAATTCTGATTCTCTCTCTCTCTCTCAGTATCTTAACTATGTTCATCCACATAATCATCCTCGTCATCCTCACCCATTTATCAAGGGAAACACAAAATAAGGAGTTATTGTATTCAAAAAGGTAAAAATTGGAAAGGAAATCAGATTCTTAGACTTCTCATCGTTAGGGGACGCAGGAGGTTAATCTTTTAAATCTCAGAGACGTGCAACTCAGCCTGACGTCGCATAAATTTGAAGTCACGCCGCCTCATATATTTCCTGAGGGGAGACAGGCTGTTTGCAAGCGTTCGTCTGTGCTGCATGTGTGGGTATGGGTGTTGGGGCCGATTTTTCGATACCCTTTTATGTTTCTCATTCACCCTCATCCTTTTGGCTCGCTCTGTTTCATTTTTTTATTATCTCTTGTTGTCAATTTACCGCCGTAAATGTTGCCGTCAACATTGGACGTCTGTGTACATATTATTTTGCTAAGGAAAATATTTCATTTCTCGAGTAAAATGATTAGCCAAGAAATGATATGGTGTGTGTGTGTGTGTGCGTGTGTGTGTGCGTGTGTGTGTGTGTGTGTGTGTGTGCGAGATCGGGAGTCCAGCGCGTGATAAGATCATGGAATAACACACACACACACACACACACACACACACACACACACACACACACACACACACACACATAAACAGAACAAGCACGCTTTATTTGACTGTACTTAATATTGTAAGTATTTTGATGACATAAAACATGCGAGCAAACATGCAGTTTGTCCGCTTCTCCCCGTCCACACAGTAGAAAATGAACGAAATGTTTCACTCATATTTACGTGACAAAATCGTCCTTCACTGCTTCACAGTCAGACTTGCTAAATTACATCTTTCAATAACCTGCTTTCGTCTGCCTCGCCACTGATTCCTCGCCTGCTGTGTCGGCGTCATCACCCAGAGCGGTACAAGACTTGTATTTTCCTCTCTCGTCGAATCCACCAGAATCTTCCACCCAGCTGGTCCCAGCGGCGCTGTTACAAAGTTCCCGACTTAGGCAGCGGCGAGCGCCAGTCTCATGATTTTCACCTAAAGCCTCGTCAGGGAAGGCGTGTCGCCGAGTCCGAGGGAAGCTGCCAAAATGATACTGCATTTGTACGGTGCTGTCGAGACCATCATACAGAACACTAGCGGCTCTCTCTAACATCCAAAGTGGTACAGTACTTGTTCAGTGTTGTCAGGTCTTTCATCAGGACATAAGTGGCTCTGTAATATCACCTTCACAACACCCTCTGGCAAAGTCCCCTTTGAATAGTCTGTGTGTGTGACAGATAGGTAACTGGCCTCTTAAACCTAGAGATTGGGAACACTGTGCAAGGGCTGCGCCGCGACGCCAACGCAGTTCTCACTCCAGCCCGTCAAAGTGTGTCGCTTCTCGCTGTGATTCTTTCAAATAAAGGCTTGAACATTTTTGGATCTTCTCCACACAGCCGAATTTCAGCCTTCTCTGCATGAAATATTCACATATAATTAGCATACCATTGCGCATGGCTTTTCTGGAGTTTTATTTATATCCAATAACAAACACAGACGCTCCAGTTTCTGCCGGGCCTCGGGTGCTCAGGGATGTGGAGCTTCGCGTCCCGCCCCATAACCTTATGGGAGCATCCACGCTAGCCCGACAAAGGCGGCGTGTTGGTTACTGTCGCCGGCAACATAAGGGAGCATCGGGGCCAAGTTTTTCCTTCTTGTCCTCAAAAATATGTGCCTCCATGCAGACAATCACATGAGATAATACCCCCCTCAAGGACGTCATATATAATAATACGTAATTTAACATAATACTAACAAATACTAACGAATTACCAGTACTTTCCCAACAAAAAATCACTTCACCTGCTTTATCCCATCCTTCACTTGCTTTATCACATCTTTCACTTGCTTCATCACATCTTTCACTCGCTTCATCACATCTTTCACTCGCTTCATCACATCTTTCACTCGCTTCATCACATCTTTCACTCGCTTCATCACATCTTTCACTCGCTTCATCATATCCTCCACTCGCTTTATCACATCCTTCACTCGTTCCATCACATCCACCATTCCTTTCATCACATCCTTCACTGGGTCGCCTTCCACAGCAGCACCGTGGGAGCATGAAGTATTTTTCAACGCCTTCACAGTCAGACTGCGCCGCCTCTCCTCGGTGGCTCCCAATGAGGTGAGGTGTATACTTGTCACGCCCGAGGCAGCCCCTTCCGAGGAGGCGAGAAAATATATCTCAGAAAGCAAGGGAGATAATGGAGGAAACAGAAGCAGCTTTGTCGCCTCTTTTTATTTTGTTTAGAAATATACAGAGGTGCACCATCCTCTACACTTTTATGATATTTCTTTTGAATACTTAAGTACGGAGGCAGCGAGATGTAGCAGAATAGAGGCAAGTTAATGTTGTGGAACAGGGATGCTAGTTCTTCAGCGTCTACAAAACAGCATACAGATATTTACTTCCTCGCGCCCCAGACACACGACGGGGCAGGGAAACACTCGCTCGGCAACTGATTGGCCACGCTTTAATAGTAATGAGCCAATATGCTCAGGTGATCACGGCCAGGAGGCAGATAATGACCCTCTTAATGAGCAGGTGAGATGGGCGAGGTCACACCCTCCCCGCACACACCTTGCTAACACTCGCTTACTATACTTGGCGTTGCCGCCTTTCCCGTCTCTTTCCCATCTTGTCCTCACTGTTTTTTTCTTTTTTTACGTGTACGCCTATTGCGCCGGTATGCTCTCTTGAGGGGCCTGGATGATACCCGGCCACAGCCCGTCATGGAGCAGGCAAGTGTTTATAGTGGCGCCATCTTCTCCTTTAAGCAACAATGTCACTACTGTCACTCCTGTGCACACTGCCCTCCTTCTCTTCATTAGTGTTTGCATTATTGTGCTTTTTCTCAAGCACAATAAAACTTCTTCTGTGTAATGGGTTTCTCCTTCTCTTGCTCTCCTTCTTCCTCCAATATACTCCTTTAAACAGCTACACTCTCCTCTATTTCCTCCTTTATGCACACCGCCCTCCTGATCGCAAGTGTTCACGTTATTGATTCTTCCTTCTTACAATAACTCACACTTTCCGCTGTCTCTTGCTCTCATCTGCCGTCCGTTCCTTCCCGCAAAGCACACTGCCCTAGCTCGTTATATTCATTAGTGCTGATATTATTGGTTCTTCTTCCCCTAAACCCTATTTCCTTTATCATCATGTGCCCCTTTCACTCTTTCCCTTGCTTCCCCGTTCCCTCCGTGCTCTGTCATGACAACGGGAGGTGCAGGAGGACTGACTGAGGCTGGCGGAGGTGAGAAGCAAAAACTCTAGTCAAATTTATGGTATTCACTTTAATTACAAGTTTGACCTCAGAATTGTAAAATCAACACACTATATCTTCCCTGTTCACGATTATTTCTGAGTTTTCGTGAAGATTTTTTTTATATTGGTACTCATCACATAAATGCCTACAGATTTCATATTCCTTTAGCAATTTAATTTTTGTCTAATTCTTATAAAAGTCTGAGTACATCTAACTTAGACACATTGATAAGTGTACCACCGTGCTCCTTCTGTATCGAGGCACGGCTGACATATTCCTTGTTCAAACCACATGTATACATTCATTCAGTTTTTTGCACACACACACACACACACACACACACACACACACACACACATATGCATGTGCGCACACACACTCACATCACGGCTGCACTACGTTAGAAACACATACACGTTGGGACATGTTTGGAGAAGCACGGGGCAGGGCAGCTCTGAGCAAGTCTTGCTATCTGTTCCTTCAGCTCTGTCAGGCTTTGCGCGGACGGATAACCCTTAACAAGCCTCCATTACTCGCTGATGTCCAGGGCCCGAACGGAGGCCGCCGGTTACGGATTTCCATCAAGAGGAACCTATGCGACCGATGGGAATCTTTGTCCCTCTCTCTCTAATCTCTCTCTCTCTGACACACACACACACACACACACACACACACACACACATACACACACACACACACACACACACACATACACATACACACACACACACACAACCCACGCCCTCTTGTAAGCTGCTTTGCATGAAGAGTCACAGTGGCACTCCGGGGTGGAAATAAGGTGCAAGAGAGCTCACTGGAAACGTTCATAAACTTAATGAGGACAGCGGACTGCGTAGGATGATTCATGACTTCACGTTTAATTACCTGGTCTTGCAGATTGTGTCAGCGCGATCACTTGTGTTGTTTACTTCTCTTGAAAGCTATGCGTGATATATTATTCTTGAAATTTATTAAACTGTTGAAGGAAACCGATTTTGTTACGCCATAATGAACACCACTGAGTGCCGGGGATCGAACCCAAGCCTTCCGAGTAGAAGACAGGCAGCATACCAACTACGCCACCGATGAGCTAAAAGATCACCGCGCCAGAAGCCGCTTCTGCGGACTATACCTAACGCCCTCGCCCCGCACTGTGGACATGAAGGTAAAGGACACCCCGCTCACACTCATTGCTTGTCGGAAACGCTTTTAATCAACCACTTATGGCACATACGGTGTATGATTGTAAACATTAGAGAAACTGCAGTAACACAGTGAAAATATCCCGGCACTCAGTGGTGTTCTTTCCGGATATTTTCTCTGTGTTATTGCAGTTTCTTCTTTGTTACTACAGTTGGCTCAAGAAGGCGATGTCGTTATTTAAGGCAAGGAACATTCAATGTTATTATTAGCGTAGATATTTGTGCTGTAGAAGAAACATATTGATATTTTAACTCTAGGAAGGCTAATGTATTGTTTGTGCTTCATGTACAATACGAACAGAAGACGGGTGAAGGGAACAACCAAGCCCTTCTACACGTCACCGTCCCGTCCCCCTATTCTACACTTTACCTCAAACGGACCCACGTCTCTTTATCCTTTATGTGAGCAATTCAGTGAAGTTGAAATGAGATCCTGAGATTACTTTGATGTAATCTTCAGAAATTATACGAGAGAAGGTAGCAATCTTATTTTAAAAGAAGAAAACCTACTTGGAAAACGATGCAAGAGAACGCTACAAGAACAATGAACCTGCCTGATTTGCCTCACTTGTTAAAGACGAAAAGTTCGACGCCAAAACAGTTCGAGACAAAGATGAGTCAAATAACTTCTGGGGATACTGGAACTTGAAATCAAATATCGAATTATGTAAAGGACTTAACAAGCTTTCCTTTCTTGAATGAACTATTTTTAGTAATTGTAATAAAACTCCGTACTCTCCGTAAAGAAATTATATGATATTTGTAATTTGACAGTTAAACCTATACATGATGCCTCTAAAGTTTCAGCACGATACATGGAAAACCGAAGAGAAAAAGTTGCACCAGAAGCAGTTATAGCAGCTTGAGAGGCGCTTGTAGAGTCAACCAAAAACGCACGAGGCTTAAATATAAACCCTCTCTATACGGTGCCTCCTCTCCCCCCCCCTCCCCCCACGCCCACCCACCCACACACACACACACACACACACACACACACACACTAATACGACATGGAAGCAGATTTTTTTTTAGCTATAACTAAGTGAAATTGGATCGACAGCGTGGAGAGTTGGATATAAGAGTGGCCACGAGAGGAAAAAAAAAAATAGAGTGGAGAGCATGAGCGGCATTAAGTAAAAGAAGAAGCAGGGAGCGGCGAGGCGAGTCCCGTCGGGTATGGGGTGCACGCCGTTCTGTAAACCACGACAACGGCAGAAGTTTGTCGGCGAAAACACGAAAACTGCAAGATAAACAAGTAACGGGGCGATTAAAGGGAGAAGCCGAAGCAAACCACGAGTGCAGGGTGAGAAAGAAATGTGGGAAGGAAGGAAAAAAATGGAAAAGATAAGAAAAAAAATAAGTATGTGGAGAAGAGAAAGGTATCGGTTTTCGATTAATGCTCTGTAATAGACTTTCCTCCGTTCCTTTTAGTCCCATCAGCTGGCCGCGGCACATGATGGATGAAGCGAGAGACGGGAAGGTGCACGAATGGAGCGTGGAGGGAAGGAGAGTGCAAGGCAGGGCAGGGCGAGTTCAGAGCTGGAGAGAGAGAGAAGGAGAGGAAAACGAAGTGAGGAGCGTAAAAAGAAGTTCTTGGTGAAATAGGAAGGTAGGATTAATGTCGGCTAAACAAATGGAAAACCTCTACTTAATGTCGTTGTGATTCTTTGGCCACTAACTAACCAAATCCATCCAAATAGTATAACATCACCTACTTATAGTACAGTAACCCTAGTTGATGTAGCTTAAGTAAATTGCCACCTAACTCCTTATGCCCAGGGAAGGTAGTACGTAAGACATTTTTTTTCCTTTCCAATTGTTTTTTTTTAATGTTCTGTGAAAATGATTCGGATTGTCGGCGGAAGACACCAGGGAGTTTGAAAAGGAAAATGTTATGTTTCGTGTGTGTGTGTTGCCTCTGCTCCGAAAGGTCTCGGCTGCGTGATATTTACTCTGATGTTCATTATTAAAGTCGATGAAAGGTTAGGGGATTAGAATGAGGCGATAGCTTTCCTCATGAACTTTACTTGACTTTGTTAGTTATCAAAGAAAAAACACAAGACGGAAATATAAAATGTTTGCGTACAGTCTTAAAGTCCGCAAAAGAAGAAATAGCAGGACAAGGAAAATTGTGTAATGTTTCAGAGAGAGAGAGAGAGAGAGAGAGAGAGAGAGAGAGAGAGAGAGAGAGAGAGAGAGAGAGAGAGAGAGAGAGAGAGAGAGAGAGAGAGAGAGAGAGAGAGAGAGAGAGAGAGAGAGAGACGGACGACGACGGAGTTACAAACAGCACCATTACCTGCCCTCCACAACCGCTTCACTTAAAAATAAGGAAGATAATTGACCGGGCGTCCCAAACGAAGTAACTGTGCACTCCAGAGTGGATGTACGAGGGATGGGTTTTTTGGGGGACAGAGGGTAGGGAGGACATAGGCAGGAAAGTGCGGACACACGATGAACCGGCGTGACCATCACCACCTAGTCGAAAAATAAGAAAGTCATCCTCTTCTTGACAAAAAACGAGGGAACCGAGGACTCGGGTCACTGTCCGGGGTATTTGGCGTGAAGTGGCGGTCTAGTAGCGAGATCACACCCAAAATGGAGAGGAAGTTCCAGCATCTCGCAGAGTAATGAAATAACCCGAAATTACCCTCTGCGTCCAGCGAGACCATGATTTATTTGTCACTCCATTGGATTTACATGTTGAGGAAAGGTCACGGACGCAGATGATTATGATTTTCCAAAGGTATATGTTTTGCCGAGACGCTCCTCCTACTCCTGCTTTTGCCGCTCCTGCTGCTCCTGCTTTTGCTGCTCCTGCTTTTGCCGCTCCAGCTGGCTCCAGGTGGTAATGCCTTGCGCTGAAGGAATACTGATGAGGAAAAATGTTACTGAGCCTTCTTCATATTTCGCATGCAGCCTCATTTTCTATATAATATTTCGCATGATACTGAGGAACACGTCGGGGTGCCTCCTAATGTAAAAAAAGAGGAAAAATGTGAGCAAACCTGGCGAATGTGAGCATACATCTAGATAAAGTCGGTTATCAGTATTTTGTTTTTTTCTGCGTTTTTTTGGTGTGTGTTTTGTTAGTCAGGCGAATGGCTTTTTTTTCTTTAATGATTTTTTTACATTACCTTTTATATTACCACCTGGAGCGTTCCATACTGTTCCAATGTTTATCTTTTCTTGTTACAAAAAAGAAAAATACGCATTGTATGATGTGACGAATCGTGAGGTTCAAACCGTGTGAGGCAAGGAACTCCATTCTATCGCCACTTCGGTGTTTCGTGGTCCAATCCCGCCGCGTGCTGTCTTGTGGCTCACCATTTCACTTCCTGTTTTCTTCTCATATAAATCATTCTAATATGAAATCTTCCTAATATATAAATTACCTTCCTCCATAAAATTTGGTAAGATTTTTTACATTTATTTAAGTTAAATAATATGAATAATTGCGGTAACTCGTAAAAAAATTAAATATGATTTGATTATTGGATCGCTGCTCCTGGCGATACGAAAACTCTATATTTTTACTTGTAGATAATCACCGGAATCCACTGACTGGGAGAAATACTAAATTCATGAATGAATAAAATAACTTTTACGAACACTTTAATTAAATGACACACACACACACACACACACACACACACACACACACACACGGAGCAAATCTTTCCCCACACGCAAAATTCAGGTAATTGCTGTGATGGCCGCCCCGGGGCATCCTCGGAAAGTGAATGGAGCATCGAGCCAACACCTTTAAGAGGGTGCGAGGCGAGCTTTGCCCATTAACAACAACAACAACGACGCACATCCGTTCTGAATCCCGCCGGCAGTGTGAGTAGAGGCAATTTGTTTATCAGTCAAAACAAAGTGGGTAAGATCAGAAGAATCAAAATGATTGGTGAGAAAATATAGGAGAAAAATTTGATTTATACACACATGAAATAAAGCGGGAGAAAGATGTGTTGTGGGCCTAGGATCTGTGCGGCGACGGCAAAGCAGATGATGATAAGACGATGCTGATGGTAACACTGAAGGTGGAAACAATACACACACACACACACACACACACACACACACACACACACACACACACAGCCTCGCCTATTAACGCATGAGGTGGCAACACTTCTGATGGTGATAACAACTTTTCGTGATCATGATGAGAACAAGGTCACATCAACCAAGAAAATGACGCACAAACACACCCTTTTCCTCAATTACTTCATCATACAATAATAATAACAATGACCAACAAAATCAAAACTTGGAAAATTAAAATAATAAAAAATCACGCCTCCTTTTACTCGTCCTTTGTAGTGTGTAACGTTACCTTGTCAGTCACACACACTCGGCTTCTTCGCGGTGTCAGACGCCAAATCATATTAACATGGGGGCTTCAGGTACTCCAGGACGCTCGTGGGGTGGGGAAGGGTGAGTGACCAGCATCTCACACACCCGATAGGACGCAATTGGGGCAGGAACGCTCCAACTAAATAGCGAGGCCTTGGTGACTGTGATGCTGGTGCTGATGGATGTGGGAAGGCTGGGAGGGATAGGGATGGGAAATCATGCAGGGAATAAGGCAAAGAGGACGACAACGACGGCGATAAGAATATGAAACGGTGATGTGATGCGACCTGAATTCGAACCAAACATAAATAGAACGGAAGGGAAAGCAGACGTATACAAGGAAATGAAACCAGAAATATACACACACTCAAAAAGGAGAAGAAATAATAGCTGAGGTGATAAACTTGATTAAAACTGAGGGATATATACAAGATGGTATGAAAGAAACAAAATAAAAAGAAGAAAAAATACACCCGTGTAGAAAATTGGAAGGGGGGATCTGAACGGAATGGAAGAATTCGAGATGAAAATATCGTCCAAGAAAAGAAATGAAAAATGGAGGGAATATTATGGAAAACGAAATAATGATATCCGGTAGGAAAGTGGATCGGGACACTGAAGGAGATGAAGCCGTTGGACAGGAGGAAAGAAGAATATGAGAGAGGAAAATTAGTGGAATGTGGAAAACGAGAGGGGCAAAGAGATATCAGACTGAATGGAACAAAAGTAAAATGATAGCAAGGGTGAGGTGAAGAAAAAGGGTAAGGATATTTATGGGGTTACTGGAGAGGTGAAAAGAATAAAGGAGAAAAGGGGAGTTGAAGAAGGAAATGGAGGCGATGGGAAGGAGGAAGAAGAAAAAGAAGAAAGACGAAGAGGAAAAAGAAGAAGAAAGAGAAGAAGAAAAAGAAGAAGAAGAAGAAGAAGAAAAAAAGAAGAAAAAGTCCTTGAGGGTAATAAAACAGACAGAATGTTAAGAGAAAAAAAGAACGAAATAAAAAAAACATACTTGAATAAAAAAATAAAAATACTATTGAAGTGCACGAAGGGAAGAATAAGGAGAAATAAAAATCGGCAAAATGCGTAAGGACTAAAAAGACTAAGAATAAAAGTAAAAAAAAATGGCCGAGGTGATAACAATGACGACAATTGCGAAGAGACAAAATAAAGCAAAAATTGTGTAAGAAGAAAAATGGAAACGCGAGTAATTGGGGCTCAGAGGGGAGTCACATGTGTCTAAAAAAGTAATTCCAGCATTAATAAATATCAAATTAAAATGACAAATCTCCACCTATCCCCCGATCGTAACGAACGTGGATGACTGACCTCTATGACGCCAAAAATAATTCCCGTAGCGGGTAACAGTGGTATGTCAAGCAAAGGGTAAGTAAGACTTGTCTGCTTACTTCCAAAGCTTACAGGTATTCACATGCTGGTTACAATAAAAGTTAGGGACAGCATCTGCTCAAGTTCAGTTAAGTCTGTCATTGCAGAGAAAAAGTCTGTTTTAGGCAGAAGCACATGAGGTTCAAGGTTAAAAAGTACCTATCCCTATGTTAGTCTACACCCTCGGTTATTACAGCTACAAAAAAAAAACTTTAGAAGACTGTCTGCCTTGCATCAACAAAGCAATAAAAGAAAATAGTGGGTTAGAGTGAAAAGTATTACTGAAGCACTCCCCTTCTCGCATGAAAAAAAGATGCAGGCAACAGCTCAGGAACCAAACATAAATTAGTAAATGCGGGGATGCAGGTTATAGTCGTGTGGTGGAAAGGTACACAAAGCAGCGTCAGGCTGAACCGCAAGCCGGCGCTAGTCTTTGGAGACGATCACTATGCACATTCTGTGTATTAAAAAAAAAAAAAAAATAGATCGTAAAGCTCAAAATTCCGTCCACCTATTTATCTGATTATTTCTGCCTAAACCACGGGTAGAAGAACACACCAAGGATTTTTTTTTTTTTTTATTATTATTACTGCTGGTGACACCCAAAAAGGTTTAGGTCAGAGGGTCGAGGGCCCCTTTTCCCGACGAACGTGTCGACGGCAAAAGAAGCTTCAAAAAGGACCCAAATTACTTTAAGTGCCATTAAAGTTGGCTGATAAAACCGTGTAGGTTGCCAGTGGGGCTGTAGTCAAGGGATACTGCAGTCCTTCGAAGAGGAACTTTAAGGACAATCATGTACACAAGGAACTCTAGTAATAATCTAGCATTAGCTACTGAAATGGTTGTTCCATCTGTCCAGTTTCCTTGTTTTAAAACACGAAATCAAATCAGTAGATAGCCTATAGGCGTCTACTGGCCTGTTAAAAAGGCCACTCGTTTGCACAGTATCCACAGCAAAATTTATACCCTCTACGAGGCTGTGTTGCCCATCTTCCCAAAATGTTTCAAGAAAAAGTGACCGAAACGCGTCATAATCCTTCCGTACTGTGAACGCGCTCCTGTTTAGGAGGGCCGTGCTCCCGTTCCCGGGATTGACCTTCGTGCGGCTGAGAGATATTTTATCTCCCGGATTTGACACAAATGAAATGTCCATGACAATCTCACTTTGAAACAAGAAGTCCCTGGCCGGATAATCTGCCTCCCTACTACCTGCGAAAGGTGATTAGGGGCAGAAGCCATTAATTGTGGGACTAGTAAGGTAAGTAAATACCTCTTGGTTGCTCATGCAACGTAGAAGAAGGAGGCACCCTTTGAAGACTGCTATAACTTCTTTCATGACAGTTACCGTTATCCTTGACGTCGCTGTTCATTTTCCTTTACCCACTCCTTCTAGTCCTCAGTGAGAGCTTGTAACTTCGGGTCAGGTTTCTCTCCATTATAAGAGTTACTAGTAAAATGAGGAGTAAAATGGTAAAAGAAAAAAAAATATTGCTGCAAAAATAAGTAAAGTAATACTCCTTCACCGCTAAGTATGTCTCACTCCTCCCTAATGCTTTTAAATGCATAATAAAAGAGGACAAAGAATAATGAGTGAGGCTTAGCAAGACAAAACTTCGCCACTGTGCAATAAAATACACAAAAGAAAAGAGAAAAGAAAATGAATGATTATACATAAAATGCGTAACAATGTTACTCAAGAAAATATGAAACATCCACACGCCAGAAAAATCAACAGCTGAAAAATCTAATAGATTAGATACGGCCCCACACGCCTAAACACATGAACATAATAATAGTAATTCACCTGAGATAATGTTGCAAGTGGTGTAATAACTGAAACCGTATCAATGAGTGTCAGCTAAAATGTATTAAAAACCTCGAAGACAGCAACTCGATACCCCACTACTCAGCACGCTCGCGTCCTTCGCCTCGCCGGTGACAAGGGCAAGGCTGCAGGGGTGGCAGGGTCTGCCGTCCCTCGTCTGGTAACGGGGAGGGTTTGGCGGCGGGCAGACTATATACGCCCACCAATCACCCTCAAGGTCCGAGTTGTCTGGCGAAGATAAGTGTGCACCTACGACAGGCTGTGTCGTAGGAAGAAACAAGTGCCGATACACCTCCGAGGAAACTTGATTGTGCGAGGCGGGGCGCGCGGGCTGTGTGGGTTGTGCGGGGCGGGGCGGGGCGTTGCCCTTGGGAGTGGCTGGATGCTGACTTGACGCTCACGGAGCAGGAAAGGCCGCGCGCTGCGTCAGCAGAACCCTAGGTTCGTCACTGAAGTTACGGTTGAGAAAGAGATATAACAATTCGGAGTAGTACCTAACCACGCGGTACACCATTTTATGTTATGGCTTTTTAAGGTGCTACTTTTTTAACGTGGTTAACGACGAGGCGGCCACCAGCCACCATTTTATGTTATGTTATATTAGAGAGAGATATCACCTATATAACACTTCGGAGAGGTCCGTTAACCGCTGTTCACCACTTTTGTTAGTAACTTTTATAGGATCCCGTCATCAACCGGATGTAATGTGTATATTATAATATACACATTACACTTCAGTGCCATATTATATTGCCTTTACATCATCGAGACTGAGCTGCAAGACTTATATGAGCCTACGTACTGATGAGCCACGTCACATCACCGGTTCACCCCGAGCGTGGGTCCACATGACCACCACCCGCTCCACGGCAGGAGAGAAGCTTAGAAATTCCTCGTTCGTCTAACTCGAACTGCGTGGTGCTCACGGCGTTTTAAAGTTTTCGGAGCGAGCTTGATTCTCGCACCAACAAAAACAAAACAAACAAACAAAAAATAAACGAAGACAAAGAGAGAACCATGCTTGTAAAATCATGGCCACTCTTTCCTCCTCCCCCACGCAGAGCGCCATAGTTTCATCCTGTTTTCCTCTCTCACACGAGAAAATCCACTTTGAGTCAGTCACTCCTCTCCGGGGGCAGAAAAAAGAGTGGGCGGGACAAATTATAAGAACTGGAATAAAGGGAAAACGGGAAATCTTAAGAGAGAGAGAGAGAGAGAGAGAGAGAGAGAGAGAGAGAGAGAGAGAGAGAGAGAGAGAGAGAGAGAGAGAGAGAGAGAGAGAGAGAGAGAGAGAGAGAGAGAGAGAGAGAGAGAGAGAGAGAGAGAGAGAGAGAGAGAGAGAGAGAGAGAAAGATTAGTTTGTCAGGGCGTGAAGCAGTGAAGAATGAGGGATTTTCGAGTTTTAACTTACAAGATTTTGCTCGCGGAGGACGGAGAGTATTCTGGTGAATGAGTTAAATATTCCTGTTTCGAAATTAGTTTATTTCCTCATATTTCTAACCCCAAATACTGAAGTGTTTGAAAATTGTCACATGTATAAATAACCTTCACTAGTATCTACCGTTATTTGAGCAGTTTTAGAGCCGTTCCTTCGTCGTGTCAGCTTGAGAGAGGGGGCACATTTTTTTATCATTCATAGTTCGTGTCTTAGAGACGATTCCACAGTCCAACATAGTGGCGTTGTAATCGTCTGAACCAAACTATTCAATCTTTTACAATCTACACTGGTTAGGTTTTCCATGCAGCACCACATACACAAGAAATTTCCCGTATAGATTCCTCAAATTTCTTAACATAAATATGAACACAATACACTATACAAGGAATACTCGAAGTCTTTGGTATTGGCTTGGAGGCTTACTAATCCATCATGAGAAACTGTGAAAGTTACCCTCAGTGTTCTGGTTTGTCTTCATGATTAGGATCTGCAAAACTTTCAATGCGTAGTGCTTTTAAATTCATTGGGTTATCTTGAATCCCTTTAAAAGGAATTATTTTCTCTTGTTTATTTTAGATTGCAAACTTTATCTTTTCCAACCTTTAGTTTCCTTCCTCGTTCTCTTGTGGCAAAGTTTGGGCTGAGTCTACCCTGAAAGAGTGGGTGTGACGCGCAGGGTTTTGCTCCCACCCAGTAGTTGGCAGTCCACTGAACTTACTCTATGAACTTTTAAAAGCACTTACTGTTTTATTGCTTAAGGAGGTATTTTTAGTATTTCAAGCACTATTTGGAATGTTCTACGCAATTTTCATATACTGCAGCTACAATCTTCTCATTTTAATCTCAGTAGAAAAACCTCAGTTCTTTTACTAGGTTTCTTTCAAACTATCATCTATCCAGCCAAATAATATTCACATTTGTCTGCTCCTTGTCTCTCATTCCAAGGCACTGCTCTTCCCTTTTGTTTCATTTCAAGGTACTGTTCTTCCCTTGTATGTCATTTCAAGGCACTGCTCGTCCCTTGAATGTCATTTCAAGGCACTGCTCTTCCCTTGTATGTCATTTCAAGGCACTGCTCGTCCCTTGAATGTCATTTCAATGCACTGTCCTTCCCTTGTATCTCATTTCAAGGCACTGCTCTTCCCTTGAATGTAATTTCATGGCACTGTCCTTTCCTTGTATCTCATTTCAAGGCAATGTTCTTCCCTTGTATCTCATTTCAAGGCACTGTCCTTCCCTTGTATCTCATTTCAAGGCACTGTTCTTCCCATGTATCTCATTTCAAGGCACTGTTCTTCCCATGTATCTCATTTCAAGGCACTGTTGTTTCCTTGTATCTCATTTCAAGGCGCTGTTCTTCCCTTGTATCTCATTTCAAGCCACTGATCCTCCCTTGTATATCATTTCAAGGCACTGTTATTCCCTTGTATCTCATTTAAGCTGAATAATCAATGTTGTAATCCATTCCTCGCGTTTATTTTCAGATTTCGAAAAAATAATTGGAGCGTGTCGGCAGCCAAATAGATTTTCCCCTACACTCGTGCATTCCTTTTTACCCCTTCCCTCTCTTCCCAGTCCCTCCTACATCGGCCCCTTCTCTTACCTCCCCTCACTTCCTCTCCCCCTCCCTCCAATCTCCAGTCGACACAACCCGCCCAGGCCATTCAACATCCAGACTGTTCCTCCCATTCATCCTCCACGCGCCACGTTGCCCTTGCCCTTCCCTCTCCGCCTCCCGTAGCACGCAGAATGATGGAAGAAAGGGAGATATGGATAGGGAACGTCTCTCTCTCTCTCTCTCTCTCTCTCTCTCTCTCTGTTAGTGGCAAGATGTTTGGTGTTGATGTAAAGGGATTATTCTTTAAACATCGATCCCTTGCCAGCGGTTAATGGCGTAGCGTAACTGACTGACAAAACAAGTAGACTCCCGCTGCCGCCGCACAGAAATTCTGTAGGTGTACCCAAGTTTTCAGTTTCTCTCATATTCTTTGTTCCACAGCTCCTCGTCAACGAGTAAATGTCAGTGGGTTTCGTGACAAAAATTATCCGACAAGGTAGCAAAATCCAGCATTGCACCTGGCTAGGTGATGAGCTCGAGCATCCCTTTGCGCGTACTCACGGCTGCCGTGCCCCGGCTTGCCTTCCTTCCGGTGTGAGCCGCGCCGCCACATCCGTACTGGAGGGGGAGCACTACAAACCCTGCCCTGCAGCATTCATCGCGGGGAGGAGAGGCTGCGTGCAAAATAGTTCCGTCCAGCGCTGACTGGCCCCAAGTGGGCAATGAAACTGTTCATTCTCGCTAATTGAAAGACAAGCGAACTGCACCCTCGACGAACGCCCGCTCCCCCCTACATAGTATTACTGTTAAGAAATTGGAGTATATCCGTACACTTCACTTCCCCTTCGTCAGCCATTGTTTGCATCCACACTGCAGCTTGCAATCTCGTGTTCTCTGGTGAACCATTGAGCTGCCGAGGGCGGAGGATGTTTGACTGTGTTTAGAAAGTCCCTCGGCCGCCCTAAAGTTTTCCTGACTCCGCCGAGCCTGCACACGTAAGGGACGCCCCAATCCTTTTAGCAATGCAGCGCCGCCAGGGGGCCGTCAGCACACCAACGCAAGGGCGGTAAAGGAAGACCAGCCATTACTAAGTCAGGTGCCCTAAACGAAACTACTCCGACGAGCCATTAAGGGGTCGCCCTAGTGTTGGCACGACCCCTTGTTGTCATTCCTGCCGCGGAGAACGGCGCAGAATAACCACGAAAAACAAAGAAAAAGAATAATAATAAAGAAATAATAAAAACTTAAAGGGAGGCAGAAATAACAGCGATAATAGTAATATTAAAGCAATTATGAATAATAGCAATATGACTGATGATGATGATGATAACAATAATAATATCAATAATAATAATAATAATAATAATAATAATAATAATAATAATAATAATAATAATAATAATAATAATAATAATAATAATAATAATAATAATGACTCAGGAGCAGTCTTCGTGGCGGGGGGAGCGTCCAAGAGGCAGCCTACAGGGATGGTTCCGAAATATTTTGTGATAGCGATTTTTTTATAGCATTATTGAGCTCCTCTGAAACGGCATTTAACAAAGGTTCTCCTGAATAGCATTCTCTTTTTAAAATTTTAGTAAAGCAGAAATTTTGAGAGGTTAATATATTTTTATAAATGTTGTAGGCAGCAGAGTTTTGACGCAGCGTCCATCCCTCCGACAGAGCAGCTTTTAATTAAGTCGCCTACAATTTGGCATAACATGATGCTGCAATCAATTAATTACTGGTTATAGAAAAAAGCCTAGTTAATCAACGTATTGAGGATAACTTTTTTTCTGTCATGTCATAATTTGTAATAGAGTAACTCCATAATCCCACAAAGAAAGTCCCCTCGATATGAAATACGATATAATAAAGGCAACCTCGAGTTTGACTGACACTTGCATTTTCGTTTACCAGTAGTCGGTTAATCATTTTTCCAAAAGAATCCTAATCCTGGCTCACTTCAATGTCCATTATTGAAGGAATGTAATAAATATTACGTGACATAGTTGATCTACAGAGGATAGAGATAAACGTTGCAGTGTGGAGAGGTCATTTTCTACTGTGGGCATGAGACAGAAGCCTCGGTCCAGTCAGCGCCAAGCGTTATTATCTTCCGCTCCAGCCGGTGCAAGATTCATAAAGACAGACTTCATCAATAAGATTTACCTTACCAATGCTATTATAGTTTCAAGGTAGGCTTAAATATACTCATTTAATATCGATACGGATAATTTCAAACCAGAAAACAAAACGTAGCAGCAGCTAACCATGATCTTTACGTTCCCGCCCGGAATCGTGCCAAATCTATTCTTCGACTTACCAAAACATCTTTCATTAATTAAAAAAAAAATAATCAAAACCTTGCTTTTTATAATTCTTCCCGGGATTTCTGGCATGTAGCCAAAAATAGCTCCTCCAATTTTACTTCTTCATCTTTCCCTCCTCTCCTTAACCCTGACGGTAGCACCGTCGTCTCATCTATCTCAAAGGCTGAACTCTTTTCTCACACTTTCTGTAAAAACTCCACTATGGACGATTCTGGGCATAATCCTCCTACTCATCCCCCCTCTGACTCCTTTATACCTGTTATTAAGATTCTTAAGAACGATGTTTCCTATGCTCTTTCTGGTCTCAACTCTCAGAAGGCTTATGGACCTGATGGAGTGCCTCCTATTGTCTTTAAAAGCTCTGCCTCCGTGCTATCACCCTGCCTGGTCAAACTCTTTCGCCCCTGTCTATCAATATCTACCTTTCCTTCCTGCTGGAAGTACGCCTTCATACAACCTGTGCCTAAGAAGGGTGACTGCTCCAATCCTTCAAAATACCGCCCTATAGCTTTAATTTCCTGTCTATCTAAAGTTTTTGAATCAATCCTTAACCGGAAGATTCAAAAGCACCTTTCCACTTCTGAACTTATATCTGATCGTCAGTATGGGTTCCGCAAGGGGCGCTCTACTGGCGATCTTCTTGCTCTCTTAACTGACTCTTGGTCATCGTCTCTTAGTTGTTTCGGTGAAACTTTCTCAGTTGCGCTAGACATATCGAAAGCTTTCAATAGAGTCTGGCACAAGTCTTTGCTTTCTAGCTGCCCTCTTTCGGATTATATATATCCCTCTCTCCGTTCCTTTATGTCCAGTTTCCTTTCCGAACGTTCTATCTCTGCGATGGTAGACGGTCACTGTTCTTCCCCTAAACCTATTAACAGTGGTGTTCCACAGGGCTCTATCCTATCACCCATCTTATCTCATCTACTCATACGCTGATAACTCCAGTTTGCATTATTCAACTTCTTTCAATAGAAGACCCTCTCAACAGGAATTACATGACTCCAGACTGGTGGCTGCAGAACGCTTAACCTCAGACCTTGCTGTTTTTTCCGATTGGGGTAAAAATAACCTTGTGTCCTTCAATGCCTAAAAAAACCAATTTCTCCACCTATCAACTCAACATAATCTTCCAAACATCTATCCCCTATTGTTGGATAAAATTGAGCTGTCACCTTCCTCAACATTAAATATCCTTGGTCAATCCTTAGCTCAAAATCTCCACTGGAAACTTTACGTCCCTTGTCTCACTAAATCAGTTTCCTCCGCCAGCTCTCCCCCATTTATTGGGGCCTTGTCCGCCCTCGTATGGAGCATGCATCTCATGTGGGGGGCTCCACTACAGCACTGCTGGACAGAGTGGAGTCTAAGGCTCTTCGTCTCATCAGCTCTCCTCCTCTTACTGATAGTCTTCTGCATTTTAAATGCCGCCGCCATGTTGATTCTCTTTCTATCTTCTATCGATATTTTCATGCTGGCTGCTTTTTTTAACTTGCTAACTGCATGCCTCCCTCTCTCCCGCGGCTCCGCTGCACACGACTGTCCACTCTAGTTCATCCCTATACTGTCCACACCCCTTATGCAACTGCAAGAGTTAACCAGCATCTTCACTCTTTCATCGTTTACACTGGTATACTTTAGAACAGCCTTCCTTCGTCTATATTTCCTCCTGCCTATGACTTGTCCTCTTTCAAGAAGAGTGTATCAAGACACCTCTCCATTCGAAATTGACCTCTCTTATGGCTACTCTTATCTATTTTTTGTTGTGGGAGCGGCTAGTAGCGGGCTTTATATTTATATATATATATATATATATATATATATATATAGATATATATATATATATATATATATATATATATATATATATATATATATATATATATATATAATTTTTGTTGCCCTTGAACCGGCTCTTTTGTTGTAAAAAAAATCTATTATTGATTTCACACATATACTAATGGAAAATGTACATTCCAGTCACGAGCAATGCAGCAGTGGGCCACAGGTCGACATCTATAGGTCTCTCTCTCTCTCTCTCTCTCTCTCTCTCTCTCTCTCTCTCTCTCTCTCTCTCTCTCTTTGAGCATGTGCAAGCAAACGATTATTAAAGTTGCTGCACAATCACAGGATTCTGATATGGCCCTTTATTGGTCATGACTTGAAATCTTAGCCTCAGTTGAGGCGGTGTTGTGACCAACTTCTAAATACGCCTCTGTGCACGCGCCGTAACGAATTATAACGCCAAAAGATGTCAGGAATTGTTGTTATCCGTGAAATACGTCAAAAGAGAAGTTAAGCAGCACAACCAATTATTAGAAAAAGTAGCATATCAACATGGAGACGCGAGTATCTGGAACTTTCTCCTGTTTCTTGTTTTCCACCATGGAGGAAAATGTTGCCCGGCTATGAGATAGTGCGTAAATGGCTTAAGATAATGCACATTAGTACCTCAGCGCACACACACACACACACACACACGGATGATCTATCAACCTATTTTAAACTAAACCACGGACATTATCCTTCCCCTCACGCACTTGCAGTTTCTAAATCTATCATAGTCCTTGACGGCAAAAAAGAAGGCTTGTAACATTCAATATATATACCTAAATTTCAAAATAGCAGAACGATTAATGTTCGTGAAGAAAACATTTCATAAAAAATCACGTTACTAAAGGGCACAAACAAAGGCTTGAGACGAACACCATACCTTCATCTCTCCTCGTGGCGGTCGGTGGATGGTGGCAGATGAGTGTCAAGGTCACGGCACAGGGACAGTAATACTTCATACGCACGCGCTACGGGGACACCAGTCAGCATTCTCCACTGTTGCCTCTCCTTCATCCCTCACCCCCCGCGTGAGCTCTCTGCCTGCCATCAGTCCAAGCATCGCCCCGCCCCCACATTGATGATCCCATTGCTTGGTGCTCACTCCTCGGCATCACAGTGAAAGAAAAATATGAAAACTATCAGTTCTAAAAAAAAATAAACGAAGCCAAGCTCATGCCGTCATTTAGAAAATAAATGGAGTATGACGTACGGATATGATATATCAAGACGTACCCCAGCGTCATTTCTGCAAATTTGTTTTTAAGACAACGTCGGCAAGAATCATGGCTTCGCTGGCTCGGTACGCTGCCTGACTCACCGCGATGGTGCCCTGTGGCGGCGCTCAGGTAGAGGCCAACGCGCCTCCCAAGTAACAAATGCTGCTGGGCTCGTAGGCTGTCGTCTGTGTATACTGTAACAAGCGATATGGATGTCACTATGTGCCTGATCTTGGGCGTATTGATGGAATGGCGCGGTACGATATGCTGGGCCCCTAGAGCGTGTTTGATGGTGCTGTTTGCCAGTTCGCGCTGTACCTGGCACTGCACCCAGTAAATTTACTGTAACACTGGCAGGACTATCGTACGTGGTAAACTGGGTTGTCCATTTCAGTGATGTGTGAAGCCTTACTAAGTACTGTATCAAGCACTCGTGTGGTGTGTTGGTGTAACGCCGGTAACCTGCACGTGAATTTTTCTTCCTGGCATTAACAACGACTTCTGCTGATGTTTCAAGCATGTGAAAAATTATAAGGACGTTACGAACGATCAGAATATCTTCATGTATGCACATTTGTGTCAAACATAATCCTGCGATTCACACATAATATGATTATTTATCTTCTTTTGTTTTACATCTCATTCAACAGCAACCATGAGCTTTTATATCATATGGTATTATTGAAAGATTCTTTGCAGTTAATTTAGCAGCAACCCTACGAGGAAAAACTTATCAAATAATCGTGGAATGTAAATGAACATGACACACACACACACACACACACACACACACACACACATAAATAAAGGTAAAATCAAATGCGAGTAATTACTTAAGGATAAAATATCCGCTAAAATCCCAGTAAAGTTTCAAAGCGTTCAGCAACACACGAGTCGAAACATGCCCACGAATCTTCGCAGCGGACCGTCAGCCACGATGCTCTTCACCATGCAGTGTTGCCGGCAGCCTCTTGAGTAATGACCTACATTCATCATACCTAATCCTACTTAATATATGCACTCCGTCTCATTCTAATTCTTTGCCACACCCACCCACCCACCCACCCACCCACACACACACACACACACAAACGCACGCACGCACTGGAAAACAGCATATGGCTCTAAATCTTCATTCAATATCTTTCATTATACAAATTACTCCAAATGCCCCGTAAATATGTAAACGAAAACAAGTAATCCGGCAAATTGGCTCTTCCCCGCACGGCCTCCCGCCTGAAAACAAACTTCTCCACCAAGGCTGCCGGTAATGTGTCTAGGAGGGTTGAGCCTCCCACACGCGGGGTGCCTGTTATTTGTAATGAATTGGCAGCCGACCAAGGGGAGTGCGCGGCTGTCGTGAGTCCGATAAGTGAATATTGCGGCAATGTGTGTGTTCCCGGGTTGGTGTTATGTCCTTTATTTTACCTGTCCCGCGAAGAAAATCGAGTGTGCTCCATTACCTGCGATATCCCGAGCCTAATGACATGCGTTATTCAGGAGTCTCGACACACCTGAATGATGATTAAATGACATCAGGTGATTAATTAGATGCGGTGATTTAGAACAATTCCATCATATGTTTACGGGTGGTAATCATAAATAGAAGGTTATCAATTGCAGTCACTAAAATTCAATCTATACTGATTTAATAGCATCAACTGAATGTACAGGTCTAGAGGGATTATGATGGATTGTGGTTGTGTGTAAAGCATGGAATATTCATAAAAGATAAACTTTGCTACATTGACTAAAATTTTGAGTGGCATATTAGGGGGAACGTCTGTCCATCGTTCATTGGATCGCATTGTTGTTGACGTCTGCGAGGGAGTTTGGGTTGCTTTCTTGACCAGTTGTTTAAATTATTATTTTACCACAAATTTCTCAAATAAGACAAATATTAACGGAAATAAAAAATAGAGAAAAGTTTAACTTTCGAAATACGAAGTACAGGAAAATGCAGAGCAATGTTAAAACGACCTCTTTTTAGGTAAAATGTAGAAGCTTTAAATTTCCTTTGACGAATTAGACGAATGGAATTGTCAGATACAGCATTACATGCACTGACAAAGCTCTTCCACCTGACGTCATGTCTAAAGGTTTGCTGTGTGTTTCTCTCCATCTTCGAAATACCGTGACAGGGAAAGTATCTTCCCTAATACAGTATCTTCCGCCACTGCGGTTCGATGCCTCGCCCACTGATTCAGTGGAAGGACGGAAACGTCTCCTTAGACCCGAGGAGGGAAGAAATTGTGTTATGGGTACAGAGAAAATTCGATAAAACGCGCAAACAGTCCTCTTTAAAAGTGGACAACTTGATCTGCGCTTTCTGGCCTTGATTTCTTATGTGAAGGAAAGCGGAGGCTTACATATTACAAGTAGCTGATATTGTCGAGAGGGAAAACTGAAAGGAAATAGGGTGCACTCCCTTGTTCTATATGGAAGCTACATGATATTGAGAGAGAGAGAGAGAGAGAGAGAGAGAGAGAGAGAGAGAGAGAGAGAGAGAGAGAGAGAGAGAGAGAGAGAGAGAGCATCTTAAACATCGATGGGAATTCGAGACGAAACGACGAGAGGAGCAGCAGGCGGAGGCTGAAACCTGGACGACAAACTTAGATGAGATAAGAGAAATTTGCCTCATACCTCAACGTTTTTATGGGCGAGATATATCGGGCCACTAACTTAAATTAAGAGGGGAGGGACTGAATGATGAAGAGGAGGAGATAAGAAGTAAGGAAAGGTAAAAAGGAAGGTGTCTCGAGTGGCCCTGGAGGGATACAGTGACAAAGGATGATGAGGAAGCTGAAGGGAAATATGTAAAAGAGACATTTGATCAGGGTAAAAAGGAAGCCATTACAACTTGCGTGAGGGACAGATTATAGAGAGATACCAAGAAAGATTATGAGGAAGACTTGAGAGACGAGGCGGAAGTTATTAAAGGAAAAAAAAAGGAACAAAGATTAAATGGAAGAAAGACCTGGAAAGTGTAAATGAAAGGAGCTAAAATGAATGAGAAGTGAAAGTTAAAAGGCAGAACAACGGAGGAGGGAGGAACTAAGATTGCATGGAGGAAAGACAGGGAAAGATGAAGTGAAAAGTTAAAATGAAAGAGAAGTGAAAATAAAGACAGACAAGCGCGGAGGAGGGAATAGCTCGGACGAGGAAAAGGAATGAGGACGACACGTGTCAAGGCGGTAGCAGAACATCACGAGGCAAGTATCCTAGAAAGAGGCAACGAAGCAGGAAAAAAAATATATATAAATTAGTGCCGTGTGAAAGACGGGAGGAAGAGGACAGACAGTAAAATGCCAGGGGAGAGTCGAACGTAAAAAATTGTAGACAAAGGGTGTATAAAAAGAGAAGGAGCATGACTTGGGGAGTGAGAAAGATTGATACCTGAGAGTATGAGGACTATTGTACGTTTAGTCAGCAGAGCAAAGGCAAGGTTATGAACGAAAATACAATAGTTGATAAGTGAGAAGTGTGTCTTGAAGAAAGGAAGGACAAACCAAGGACAGAACAGCCCAAAAATACAGTGACGGAACTGGGAGAAAGTTGTACTAGCAGCGAGGCACTGAAGCCATGCCATTCGAAGAGGTTAAGAACTAATAGACAGCGTAAAGGGCACAGAAGAAAACTATATATATAACAAAGGGTTGAGGTGATTGAAAAGCTGCAAAGACCTCCACCAGAGCATACAAAGAACCAAGTAAACCCCAGCACCACCACACTTAGATTACAACAGCTCGGCTTCAGCGCCGCACTGGCATACCTTACCACCACTTCAGCCGCATCACAGCACCACGCGTCACCATAATGCCTCATTCACACATTCACGATCTTGGCTCCCGGCGCCGTCCTGACGTCAGAAAATGTAGTCCTCCACGGTGATCGCCATCCTCCGGCAGGCCATCTTCGGGGATCGTTGCGGCTCCGCCACATCTCATCGGCCGCCGCGGCGCGGGAGGCCGCACGCCGATAGTTTTGAGAAAGCCCCAGTCACACATTCACGACAATGACTCCCGGCGCCCTCCCGACATCAGACCACGCGCTGCCAGTTTTGGAATGTCGCGCTGCCAGACGTACGTAACGACCATCGTAAGTCCATCCTCTTGAGTGCCAACCATAGCCGATGTCGAAACAACGTTGTTACGACGTTGTTTATATGGACATCCGACGGCCGTAGCTTAATCGCAACGGGTGACAGATGTCAGGGAGGGCCCCGATTGTTTTGAAATTTCCAAAACTGTCGGCGTGCGGCCCGACGCTGGGAGGCGTGGTCTGAGTCAGGAGAGCGCCGGGAGTCATTGTCGTGAATGTGTGACTGGGGCTGAATGTTCAAAATAATCGGCGCCCTTCACGACATCTGTCATCTGCCGGCAGGAAACCACGAACGTCGGATGTCCATCGCAACAACGTCGTTTCGTAGTCGGCAATGGTCGACACTGAAGTGGATCTTCTAACGGTGGTCGTAACGTAGGTCTGGCAGCGTTGTCACCCAACCGACTGCATACAGATCTGGCAACGGCGCCACGCCAAGCACCTGTTTGGGGCGGAGATGGAGTGGCGGCCGCCGGAGGTATATAAAGAGGTGTTTCCGGTCCGCGCCCCCTCTTTCGCTCTAGTTTTTTTCCTACATTATCCATGGGTGCAGACAAAGAAGCCTACATCGAACACGTGGCCACCAGTTCACCACTATCACATTGCCATAACCCTGCCACCACCAACACCGCTTGTCCAACAACCCTTGACCCTGCCGCCCACGCCTTCCAGTATCAGGATAAAGGTATATTTGTGAGCAGAGTTGAAGAGGCACTTCCTCCACTCAGCCTGCAAGACACGGAGGAGGAGGAGGAGGTGGGCAGCTAGGCAAAGGGCAACCCCAGCAGGAGCAAGAAACATGTGTCACTCGTCATCCTGGAGGATGAAGTAGAGGCTCAGCTCGGGGAGTGGCTGACTGAGAATCCCATCCTCTACAATAAGGGTCTCAAAGAATATATATTAAAAAAAAATATTGCAAAGAAGGCCATGCTGTATGAAGAGAAGGCGAAATCTCTCCGTTGTAGATATGGCTTGACCCACACCCTGGGTGCTTTTTTTGCTTCTTCCACTGACGATACAACAGCAGCAGTCGGGTTAAATCTATTGTCTGTAGCAGGATGGCCTAATGGCGGTATTGGAGAAAGGCAATGACAAATTCTGGGTTGTAGCTTCCATCATGCAGTCTGTGGGTGGTGTTGGTCTTCTGGAAGAGCTGGGCAAAGTGTGTTCCATGGTGAGCACACCCCCTCTTTATTGTCATCTGGACACAGGTGAAGGTCTCAAGATGATCGCCAGCAGTCCTAATAACGTCCTAATAACGTCGTTATCACCCCCAGATGGTGTTATGATCGTCCTTTTCCAGTCGGTGTCAGTTAGGACTATCGTCAACAGCCGTGGCCATTATGTCGGAAGGTCATCGCTCCCCACGTACGACGGTCGGAACACCGTCCGCAACCATCGAGATGTCGTCTTAATAACGTCGTTACTTGGCGTAACGCCGTTGCAGCAGCACACCCATCGCCACACTAAAGGTCACGCAGCCAGGATTATCGGCATACCAAACGTCGGGACGGCGCCGGGAGTCATTGTCGTGAATGTGTGACTGAGGCTTAAGGCAGCCGGGAAGTGTCTGGCGTGGCTGTAGGTGACGGTAAACATAATTGGTGTCGTACGTAGTTTTTTTTTTTTTACTTTTCCATTTTCTTGTTGCTTCAGCTCAGACTGGAGAGAGAGAGAGAGAGAGAGAGAGAGAGAGAGAGAGAGAGAGAGAGAGAGAGAGAGAGAGAGAGAGAGAGAGAGAGAGAGAGAGAGAGAGAGAGAGAGAGAGGGAACACGTGAGGTTGCTGATGAATAGAGGGCAATACATTCGTCCGCACAGAACAGCAGACAAGTAACGAAAGTATACAAATGGAACAATGACATGGATAAAGTGCTTGTACGTGTGTGTGTGTGTGTGTGTGTGTGTGTGTGTGTGTGTGTATGTGTACATACGACATACATGAAAACAATGCGCAAGCTACAATTATAGCCATTCTAAAACCCTGAGCGCTGAGGCAGCCATTGCCACCTTTGCCGCGGAGAACAAACACGTTCATATCGGAGCCGAAAATGAGAACACAAACGCATCACACATTGTTACTTTTTGTTCGGGTGACAGCCATAACAGCAGCGGCAGTTATGGTGTTGATAGTGGTAAAAGTAATCGCAGTTGTTTTTGCATTGGTGGAATTGGTTATTGCTGTAGTAGAAGTAGCAGAAGTCGTAACGGGAAAAAGGAAGATTGTTAGAGCGCATAAAAGTAGAGAAATGAAAATATAACCTTCATTTTGCACTTAATTTGGCATTCCTGTTGTGTTGTTTTGCGGACGATTTTTTTTCCTGCACACACACACACACACACACACACACACACACACACACACACACACACACACACACACACACACACATGGAGGAAAATGTAAGAAAGTGGGGAGGCGGTGGCTGAGTGGTTAGCGTGACGGCCCCGCGTTCAGGAGCTCCAGGAGTGACGCGGGTACGAATCCTGGCTGCTGCACAGCTGAGGTTTTTCAGTCACCGCCGAGTGGCCTAATACTACCTACATGCTGCCATGAAGACCACCCATCAACCCGGGCTGTAGATAACCTCTCCAAAGAGAGGCTCAAAGATGAGTTCCGGCGGCAGCATGAGTCAACACAAGATGGCGCCACTATAAACACTTGCCTGCGCCAGAACGGGGTGGGCAAACCATCAGGCCCCACCGGGAACAGGCCTACCGGCGCAATAGGCTGCGACGTAGAAAGAAAAAAATCTCTACGCCATTATATAAATGCAGTTTATATTTATTGTTACTTTCTCAATTACACATCTTTTTTTTTTTTTTTATGGATGCACTAACGATATAGCTTCCCTGGCGGCGGCTGTGCGTTGGAGGCGGCGGTGCGATGATGTACCAAGCGGCGGGAGAGTGAAGGGGGACACTATGTGCAGATTTTTTGAGGTTCAATGATCAATCGGTAGAGACCACATAATTACTCAGGCATCCAGAAGACTTTTTATACTGTTCCGAGCAAGGTCCTTTGGAGCAACAGAGGACCAGCTAATTTCCCTGTACTGTCAGAGGATCCGACCCGTGCTGGAGTATGCATGTCCAGTATGGCATCCAGCCCTCACTTCCGCACAACGAACTGCTCTTGAATCCGTACAAAAGAGAGTATGTTGCATCATCCTTGGCCACTATCGCAGCTACACCGGCACGCTGGCAAGGTTTGGACTTCCCAGGCTGGATGAAAGAAGAAAGCAGCTCACCCTCGGGTTTGGGAAGAAGCTGTTGAAATCGGCGCACTCACACCTGCTTCCACAGCGAACAGCAACTCGTCGCCAGAGCAGACACATCAACAGGATGCCACCCGACAGGTGCAGGACAGAGCGGCACCGAAACTCCACAATTCTTTATGTAGTACGGAAGTTGAACAAAAATTTGTAAAGCGCCCTCTCATAATCAGTGCACACATTGGTAGACCTTTTTTACACTAATATACCTTTTTTTAAGGTTTTAACTTTTTAAAAATTTTATTAAAAATGTTTACTTTTTACTTTTTACTTTTTTTATTCTTCAATATTATTTTTTTAAGAAAACTTATTTTTCTTTGTTTCTTAACTGTATCAACAAAATCTCAGGACGCAAACGGTAATTAAAATTAATTCATTGTCATTGTAAGCCAAGATCTTTGCAGAAACATGAAATCTCTCACGATTCTTTGTAATCTGCTTCTTGGTGAATAAACTTATTATTATTATTATTATTATTATTATTATTATTATTATTATTATTATTATTATTATTATTATTATTATTATAAGGAACAGGATGGCGGCCGGAAGGAGAGAGCGAGAAAATCAAGGGAGGAGTATTTTTTTTCATTTTCAAGTCATTTTCTTGCTTACAACGATCTGCACCTTGTTCATTGATGGTTTGGTCCTTAACTAACCAAACTTATGGAAACTGCATCAATTTAACTGATTAAGCAAATAATGAAATTTTTGTGACGGGTCTTTCGGGGCGAGAGGGATATATTTTCTACACCGAGTGCATATTAAAAAGGTTAAATTCGAAAAGTCAGGTGAAAAGCCATATAAAACCAAAGCCTTAGTTCAGGTTTTGTGACGCTAAGATTTTTTTTCTTCACTTATTACACTTGTGCCCTTTAAGATCCGCCACTGAGATTCGCATCCAACTTTCCTGGTCATACCTTTCCAGGAAATACGACTCTCCTCCTCCATTTGCGTCTTATTTTTCAACACATTTAGCCTCAGCATAATTTGTTTTGCGAGTCTTCAAGGCTGAGAGTTTTAGGAGACTTTGGAAACCTTTAACACAGAATGACCTGACTCCTCAGCGTAGCTCACGGCCCCGGCGACCCTCCCCTCGCCCTGTGTGTCTCGAAGTTGGATTTAGTTGTCCAGTTCTTGCCATTCCTTGAGAGAGAGCAGCTCTTTTTTAACACACACACACACACACACACACACACACACACACACACACACACACACACACACACACACACACACAAACATTAACTTGATTAGATATCGTGTTCATAACCTCAGTCATCTCGGGAAGCAGTCGTCTCCCCTGTTCTTACCTCTTCTTTTTTTCTTCCTTTAATCGAACAGGAAACAGGATTACACTGAAGGGCGAGGCAGGTGAGAAAAGTTAACGACGAAACAAAACAAAAAAAATAGTCTATCCTTGGAAAGTCTTAAAATGGGAAAGGAGGATTCATGTAAGCTTGTTCTGGGGGGGTCGTAAAGGCTGTAAAGGCAGCGGGAGAGATACGTGAAGCACCTCCTGGCGTTTGCTCCCCGTTAGTTAGGATGAGAATGAGGGAGAGTCGGGAAAGACCGGTGCATCTTTGTTATCTAGGTCCTGTCGGTCAATACCAGAGCCTCTATTAAAGAAAAATCAAACTTATATGGTATTATTGTGCTCATAAACTCACTAACTGAGCGCGATTATAAATATTTATAGATTATAAATATTCACGTATTAAATGTTCTCATTGTGAACGTTCTTTTTTTATCCGTTAATCCTCCGGAAGTCCGCGTCGTCCACCTTGCGTCGTGTGAAGTAAAAATAGATATGTACTGGCGTTGTGAGGCATAAATTAAACGGAATTGGTGTGTTAAGGCGATGCCAGGTAATGTTGCTGTTTCTATTCTATATTTAGTTTGTCGGGTGTTCAGTATGTTAATCTTGTTGGGGTGTGTTTTGTGGTAGTTGTTTGAGTGCTTAGCTTCTCTGTATGATTATAGGAAAAAAAAGAAATGTTATGATGTAGATTTTGTTACTTTTGTCTGCTCCACATCTTAATTCTCTCTCTCTCTCTCTCTCTCTCTCTCTCTCTCTCTCTCTCTCTCTCTCACACACACACACACACATCTTTCACGTGGTAATGGTTCACGAAGTGGTTGCTATAATTTAATTTCTGCGCCACGGTTTATTCAGAAGTTCCCGTGACTGCAGGCGATAATGAGCTTATTACCTGCCGCTTTGCTGGTTTAGGGGCAACTTGCTTTATTGAATTATGTAAAATCTGTCGTTCTACACTGTGCAAATAAAGATAATTATAATGTATGAAAATAATGATAGCAATAATAGTAGGAGTAATTATAATGATAATAATGATGGTAATAATATCTAAAGGAAGAATGATTATGGTAATACAATATTATGAAAAAGTTGATGCAGTAAATGAAAAAAAAAAATTGTGTTTTATGTGAAATGGAAAACTAAGGTAAGCTTTAGATATACCTACGTTGACGTTTTCCTTATTTTGTATTTTGAATATTTATTTTCTTTTTCCAGGCTGGAAGTGCTTATTACAACCTAGAAATATAAAGTGTGTCATAATCCTTACAATCGGTGTGTACATGTGTTTTCTTGGTTGTCCGTGCCACATGAATAGTACGTAGTGGCTGCGGGCTAAACCAGCAACTGACACCCTTAACATTTGCCGAGCTTAACCTTTTCCTCAAAGTGTCGTGTTGCTAAGTCATGTAATTCCTTTGAGACTTACTTATTACCTCCGATGTGAGGCGCCTTTAACCGACATTTCTCGCGCCAGTTGTCAGGTACAGACGCGGCCCCGGAAACTAACAAGTGATAGAGCACAACACGACCGAGCCCGCCGAGCAGGTTAATGGATTCAGAGCGGCCCAGACGAGGGACTCCACGAGCTGTGTGAGGAAGGGAAAGACAATACCTTAGTTGGGCGGCAGCTTGTTTGCTCTACAGCAGCAGGCGTGGAGGGCTGAGCCTGCAAACCAGTGTTAGGCGACAAAGCAGAGGGCTCGTGGATTAATGCACAGATGGAACTCGAGTAAATGAGCTGATAGTCGACCTAATTACGTATTCTGCTAAAAGGTACGCGCCAACACTTTGTGATAATTCAAGCGTTGAAAATGTGTTGGACAGGTGCGTGCATATTTGATGATCACGGAAATATTTTCTCATACGTTATAGTTAAAGAGTTGTTTCACCATTTTCGATAGCCACCATTTTCAACAAAGACAGGTCTCATAGTGGCAGAGCAAGTTTTGTGATTGCCACTCCTTGTCACGCCTCGTACCCAGTGTGTTAACAGTGGGAGGGGAGTTGCGAGGAGGAGGAGGAGGAGGAGGAGGAGGAGGAGTTTCAGGTCATGTGGAGGAAGGGCAGGTCGAAGAAGCCAATCTGAGGGGAGTGGAGAGTGAGTGTTTCATTGTCCAACCACTGTACCTTTGCTAGTTTCCTTCCATGTTTCCTTTCCAGAGTTTCTTTTTCCCTTTTCTCTCTTTTTCTTTCCCTTTCCTTCTCCTCTTCATTTGTCCAATCCTTCCTTCCTCTCCTTCCTTCCTTCCTTCTCCCCGTCGTGTTGTGTGTTGTTTCGGTTCCCCTCACCCTTATTACAACTTTCTCCACTTCCTCACCCTCACCTTCGCTCTCCTCATTCTCCACTTCACCTTCTCCAATCTTTACATACTCCCCACCCTTTCTCTGATTCTCTTTGTCGCCTTTTTCCTCTTCCTCCTTTTCTTCTTTTTCTTCATCCTTTTCTTTGTTCCTCCTTCGCTTTCGCTCGTTACGAATTCTCCACTCTTTTTCTGAATCTCTTCATTGTTTTCCTCCTCCTCCTTCTTCTCCTTCTTCTCCTCCTACTTTTCTTCCTTTTTCTTCATCCTTCTCTCTCGTTCCACTTCCTTCTCCTCTTGCTCGTCTCTACTACCTCTCTCCTCTCCTCCTGTCTCCTCTCCCGCACAATAAAGCACTTAGGTTCATTTTCAGTGCTGAAGAGTTTCCTTTCACTTGCTGGAAAACTCATGGAGGAATTTTGACACTCATTTTAAGAAGGTTCACTCTCATACCTCTCCTTTTTTCCTCTTTCTCATCATACTACTCCTCCTTTTCAATCAACTTTTTTTTCTTTCTTTCCCCTTTTACTAACCTTTCTTGTTTTCTCCCTTTGCCGTTTCCAACACTTCCCTCACCGCTACAAGCCTACTAACGATACCGTCCTAGTGCCTGGGTGACTGCCAGCGGTGAGGTTAGCGGACAAAGCCAACTTTTTCCCCGCCTTCCCACTTCCAACACCGTCCCTAGCAAACCCCTCCTCCTCTACCCTGCACTCACCATCCCATCCCTGGCACACACAAGCTCTGGTCTCACACACACACACACACACACACACACACACACACACACACACGCATCCCCCCTCACCCATACACACACACACACACACACACACACACACACTCACACTCTCACACACACATACTCATCACACCAACACGCTCCCACGCCCCTCACTCCCCTGCCTCGTGGAGTTCTTGGGAGTGGAATCTTTAATTAAAAGTGCATTAAGAGCTGCATTGCTTGAGATTAATGTGTCTGTCTCGCAAGTCCTCCCCTGCACCACCACCACGACCTCTTCCTCTAACTGTGTGAGACGTGCACACTGTTGGAGAAGAGAGAGATAAGCAGATAGTGATAATATATGCGGTTTTTTTTTGTGTGTGTGTGTTGAGCAGACTAAAATGAACCTGAGAAGTAATGGGAAAGAAAATGCCAAGATCATGACTTAAATACTGAAAGAGATTGTGTTTTGTATTGTTTGTGGTCAAAAAGATTTATTTAGATGTTAATACAGCTATCCTATCACTAGACTCTCTTAAGACAGACACATAACTAACTTCATCGCGGTCCCACAAAAAAAAAATGGAAGAACAGTTAGTTAGAAGGAAAAAAAAAATCGTCCTGGGGTGAAAGAAAATGAGAGAGAGAGAGAGAGAGAGAGAGAGAGAGAGAGAGAGAGAGAGAGAGAGAGAGAGAGAGAGAGAGAGAGAGAGAGAGAGAGAGAGAGAGAGAGAGAGAGAGAGAGAGAGAGAGAGAGAGAGAGAATAACAGGAAGTTCACGAAACGAAGAAAACAGAAGAAACGTAAATAATATAGTAAAAAATATAACTGTGAACTGATCCCCTAAATATCATGATTGAATTTCGCTCTTCGCTGGAGTTGTGGCACGAATGGAGACTTAACTAATTTTCTTTGGCCATCTCTCGAGTTTCAAGGTCACTGACGAAAACTTCTCAGCTCCTCCTCCACTGTTTTTCCTTTTCTATTATCCTCTGTTTGTGGCGGCCACAGAAACAAGACCAGAACTCCCGGAAATACACCCTACTCTTACTCTTAAATCATCATCCACTTTTCACTGCTGAGTAACACCTTAAAGCTTACATTAACTCAGCTTCAGACAATATTCAGTGATCTCCGTCATCTCCAGACCTTTAACTCCATCTAGCATTCCCGTCTGCGCTCAGTATCCGCGGCGTAGGATATGTTTAAGGTTTTCCCGTAAGCTAGTGTGGCAAGGGGTGCTATTGTCGTCAAAGGGGCTGGATCAAAGGTGTCTCAGAGTCGTCCAGTCACTCATTATACCGGTGAGAGCTCGGGGAGGCTGTATGAAGGAGGAATTAGCAAGGTGAAAGACGGAGGCTGGAGGGGAGGTATTAAGTGAAGGGTTTAAGGGGAGGGGGCAGCTAGCAGAGTACTGAAAGAGAGAGAGAGAGAGAGAGAGAGAGAGAGAGAGAGAGAGAGAGAGAGAGAGAGAGAGAGAGAGAGAACTGAGCTTTCTCTTCTACTTTCCCTTCTTCCTTTTCCTTCCTTCCTTTTGTTCTTTACTTCACCATCTTCTCTACCTTCTTTATCTCTTACCTCTTCTATATCTCATCTTCCTTCTACTTCTCATTTCTTACTTCATTTTCAATCTTTTTTTCCATTCCTTCATTCTTCCGCCTTCTCTGCCTCCTTATACGCGTTTTCCTTTTTTTTTATCACCTAACTCGTTCTTTTTTTTTCCTTGTACCCTTTGATTTATTCGTGTTCGTGGGCTACATAAAACTGGTTACAATTTTTTTCATTCTCCTGCTCCACCCATCCTCCTCCTCCTCCTCCTACTCCTCCTTTTTATTCACTTCTTCCCCCCTGAGCCTTCTTTTCTCAAATTACTCCTCTTCTCTGCTTCTCCTCCTTCCTCTATTTTTCTCCACTTCCTCTTCCTTTTCTTATTTTTTTTATTATCATCCTCCTCTTTATCCTTCCTCCTCCTTCACCTCCTCCACCTTATCCTTCGCCTCCTCCTCCTCCTCCTCCTCCTCCTTCTACTCCTCCACCTTCTCCTCCTCCTCTGGTTCCTCCTCCTACTTCTTTCTTTTTCATGAACGCGCCGAATTACCGCAAAATGTACGCTTCAAGGCAGGGTAAGTAAGAAATAATAATATAAAGTAAATATTGCGAACAAATAGAACGAGCATGGAACACTTTCTTTCATATTTTTACCTCTTTATCCCTCCATCTACAGCCCACTTGCCTCGTGTCGAATGCTGATGAATTGCCTTATATTACTCACCGAATCCCTTTCCCTTGTTGCTGTTCCTGATCTATTATTGATCGCTGGTCGCTCCCCATACCTATTTTTGGGCCTCGCTGTGCCGCTGAGCGAAGACGGAGTGACGAAGAAACGGAAGGAGATAAGGACTGTTTTATCATTCAATCGTTCACTGTTCGATGATTTTTCATTATTCGATGAAGAAGGAGAGCAATGACTTCAGGAAGCTATTAAGAAGCGGATACAAGGACAAGGAAAGGATCAGCATGCAAAGGAGGATGAGTAGTATGTGAGAGGAGGAAGGAAGAGAAGTCCCTTGATCATAATGAGATACAAGGGAAGAACAGCACCTTGAAATGAGATACAAGGGAAAAACAGCGCCTTGAAATGAGATACAAGGGAAGAACAGTGCCTTGAAATGAGATACAAGGGAAGAACAGCGCCTTGAAATGAGATACAAGGGAAGAACAGCGCCTTGAAATGAGATACAAGGGAAGAACAGTGCCTTGAAATGAGATACAAGGGAAGAACAGTGCCTTGAAATGAGATACAAGGGAAGAACAGTGCCTTGAAATGAGATACAAGGGAAGAACAGTGCCTTGAAATGAGATACAAGGGAAGAACAGTGCCTTGAAATGAGATACAAGGGAAGAACAGTGCCTTGAAATGAGATACAAGGGAAGAACAGCGCCTTGAAATGAGATACAAGGGAAGAACAGTGCCTTGAAATGAGATACAAGGGAAGAACAGTGCCTTGAAATGAGATAAAAGGGAAGAACAGTGCCTTGAAATGAGATACAATGGAATAAAATTGCATTGAAATTAGATACAAGGGAAGAACAGTGCCTTGAAATGAGAAACAAGAGAAGAACAGCGCCTTGAAATGAGATACAAGGGAAGAACAGTGCCTTGAAATGAGATACAAGGGAAGGACAGTGCCTTGAAATGAGATACAAGGGAAGAACAGCGCCATGAAATGAGATACAAGGGAAAAACAGTGACTTGAAATGAGATACAAGGGAAGAACAGTGCCTTGAAATGAGATACAAGGGAAGAACAGTGCCTTGAAATGAGATACAAGGGAAGAACAGTGCCTTGAAATGAGATACAAGGGAAGAACAGCGCCTTTGATCAAATGTTACGCGACCGAGCGGCGTCGGTTGTGTTATTAGCTATTCCTTGGTCGGCCTGGGCTGTTTTTGCCCTTCTTATTATTAATTCTTTTGTAAATTAGTTTTCCTTTGCATTAGCTATAGGGATGGCTTCATCGTTTAGAAATAGTAGTAGTAGTAGTAATGGTAGTAGTAGTAGTAATAGTAGTAGTAGTAGTAGTAGTAGTAGTAGTAAAAGAAGTAGTAGTAGCAGTAATATTGGAACCCGAAGGAATAGGTAGGGTAGTGGTAGTAGTCGTAAAAGTAGGAGAATTGGTAGATGTTGCTGATGTTGTTATAGCAATCAGCTCGACATAATCTTCCAAACACCTATCCCTTATTCTTCAACAACACTCAGGTGTCACCTTCTCCAACACTAAACATTCTAGGTCTATCCTTAACTCAAAGTCTTTACTGGAAACTTCACATCTCCTCTCTCAGTAGATCAGCTTCCTCGACGTTGGGCGTTCTGTATCGTCACCGCCAGTTCTCCCCCGCACAGTTGCTATCCATATACAGAGGCCTTTTTCTCCCTCGTATGGAGTATGCATCTGACTTGTGGGATGGGTGGCTCCACTCACACATCTTTGTTGGACAGAGTGGAGTCTAAGGCTCTTTGTCTCATCAGCTCCCCTTTTCTTACTGATAGTCCTCTACCTCTTAAATTCCGCCGCCATGTTGCCTCTCTTTCTATCTTCTATCAATATTTTCACGCTGACTGCTCTTCTGAACTTGCTAACTGCATGCCTTCCCCCCTCCCGCGGCCTCGCCGCACACGACTTTCTACTCAAGCTCATCCCTTTACTGTCCAAATCCCTTACGCACGAGTTAACCAGCATCTTCACTCTTTCATCCCTCACGCTGGTAAACTATGGAACAATCTTCCTTCATCTGTGTTTCCTCCTGCCTACGACTTGAGCTCTTTCAAGAGGAGGGTATCAGGACACCTCTCCTCCCGAAATTAACCTATCCTTCGGCCACTCCTCCTGACTCTTTTTGTAGGAGCAGTGAGTAGCGGGCTTTTTTTATTATTGTTTCCTTTTTTTTTGCCCTTGAACTGTTTCCTTTACTGTAAAAAAAAAAATTGAAGTTTTTCTTTGCTTACGAGTTTGATCAGTCACACGTGCACATGGTTTGGTAGAGTGCTACGAAAGAAGCGACTGAAGCGCCAGCTGGTGGTGGTGTTCGCATTTGCTAGGTTAGTGGTTTGGAATTGATGAAGGAAGCTGTGCACGATGCGAGCATGTGGGCGGAAGAGGAGAAAGCGAAGAAACTAAGGGAAAAATTTAGGTCAGATAAAAGAGCAGGGAAAAGAATATAATAAGGGCGAGAAAATAAGAGAGAGAGAGAGAGAGAGAGAGAGAGAGAGAGAGAGAGAGAGAGAGAGAGAGAGAGAGAGAGAGAGAGAGAGAGAGAGAGAGAGAGAGAGAGAGAGAGAGAGAGAAGGAGAACGCGGGGTAAGCCATAACGCACTGGCACTGTCACAACACAACATGGCCCTGTGTAAATCGTGGACCACTGACGCTTGCCTGCCTGAGTCAACAGCCACAGGAGGAGTCGCGCAATGCCGCCTCTGCTGTGTCCGTCCCTTTCTGGCGGTGTTGCGTACTCGGGCAGAAAGCCTGTTGGCTCATTGCTAGGCTGCCTGCTTTCAGTGATTTAATCAATCCGTTTGCCATAGGAGTGGCTTGCAGGGAAGGATTAAAGCACTTGTGCACCTCCTCTTGGATACCTTCAGTTCACTCCCGATGCAGCAAAGTGGCGATCATTGCGTTTCTTGAATGAGTTGATGCTCTGATGGTGGTTGTGGTGGTGGGGGTGGTGGTGGTAGTGATGTGGTGGTGGTGGTGGTTGAGGTAGTGGTGGTGGTGCTGGTGATATGGTGGTGGTTGTGGTGGTGGTGGTGTTTGTTGTGGTGGTTGTGATGGTGGTGGTGGTGGTGGTTGTGGTAGTGGTGGTGGTGGTGGTGATATGGTGGTGGTGGTGGTGGTTGTGGTGGTGGTGGTGGTGGTGGTTGTGGTGGTTTTGGTTGTGGTGGTGGTGGTGGTGTTTTGGTGGTGGTTGTGGTGGTTATAGTAGTGGTGGTGGTGGTGGAGATATGGTGGTGGTTGTGGTGGTGGTTGTGGTCGTGGTGGTGGTTGTGGTGGTGGTGGTGATGGTGGTACTAGTTGTGGTGGTGGTATATAATCATCTAGAATACCCTTTCGCAGGGCATTCTCTGCCTTAAATATACCCCTGGGTAAGTGTATGGGAAGCATACGTTATACCCTTGGCAAGGGTATACTGTAAAAGGTATATCAGAGGTTTTTATACCCCAAAAGGGTTCACTATTTTAGCCACTTTATATACCCTTTTTCAAATCTTTTTTTACCTTTATTTTTTTACAGTGTGTGTGTGTGTGTGTGTGTGTGTGTGTGTGTGTGTGTGTGTGTGTGTGTATGCGCGCGCGCGATGGCAAAGGCTGACAGAGGATAATGGGTTATCAAATTTTCAAAAATCAACATGGAGTGCAATAATCCGCCAGAGCATTTGAGGTGTCTTCTACAAGGAAAATAAAAACAAAATGTACAAAAAATATGACAGAACTAGTAGAGAGAGAGAGAGAGAGAGAGAGAGAGAGAGAGAGAGAGAGAGAGAGAGAGAGAGAGAGAGAGAGAGAGAGAGAGAGAGAGAGAGAGAGAGAGAGAGAGAGAGAGAGAGAGAGAGAGAGAGAGAGAGAGAGAGACCCTTTTACCTGGAGAAGCAGTAAGCAGAAATGAGTAGACTGTCGTACGAGGATGCAGAGACTGAGGTGAACACACACACACACACACACACACACACACACACACACACACACACACTTTTCGACTGCTATTGGCTTGTTTTCTTTTAGTGTTACCTGCAGTTACCCCCTTCTCTCTCTCTCTCTCTCTCTCTCTCTCTCTCTCTCTCTCTCTCTCTCTCTCTCTCTCTCTCTCTCTCTCTCTCTCTCTCTCTCTCTCCCCCCAACACGCAGAAAATGCAACTAAATTGTTTTTCGTTTTCAGACCCCTCATCAGGGTCCCCTAAGCTCACCAGCAAGGCACCAAATAACAGGAAAACTATGGTTGTGTGTTTGGGAGACACCAGGGAGGGAGATGGAAGCATGACGGGTGGGCGGAGCGATTGCCTGACCTTTGCAGCGACACCTGAAAGCGGGCAGGGATTTAGGGACTACCTGCGAATTGTCATATAAAGTACAGTCTAAAAGTTTATAAAAGTTCATGTAGTTGCGCATGTGTGTGTGTGTGTGTGTGTGTGTGTGTGTGTGTGTGTGTGTGTGTGTGTGTGTTGTTTTCCAGTATGGGAGTGCTCTGCCACCATCCTCTGACATTTTGGGTGAGTGAGAGGAAACCTGCCATTATTTTAGTTACGTCACATGGCAGCACCTCACAAGTATAATAATTTTCCAGGTACAGCGAGGCTCTTCACGTCGTTCTTAAAGGACAAATACATGATGAACTACCAAAACTATGTTAATGGATATGCAACGTTTGTTGTAAGCCTTTAAGGATTTTTGTTTTTGTTTTAGAGAGTAGGAAATGAGTAGGGGACAAAATGATCCTAATTCCTGGAGGCACTGATAAATGGGTGGCTGCCCCGAGGGCCAGGTAAATGGCTGCCTGATGGCCGGCCCTGCCTAGAGGACCTGGTCAATGGCTGCCTGATGGCCGGCCCTGCCTAGAGGACCTGGTCAATGGCTGCCTGATGGCCGCCCCTGCCCAGAGGACCTGGTAAATGGCTGCCTGATGGCCGCCCCTGCCCAGCGGACCTGGTAAATGGCTGCCTGATGGCCGGCCCTGCCCAAAGGACCTGGTAAATGGCTGCCTGATGGCCGGCCCTGCCCAGAGGACCTGGTAAATGGCTGCCTGATGGCCGGCCCTGCCTAGAGGACCTGGTCAATGGTTGCCTGATGGCCGGCCCTGCCCAGAGGACCTGGTAAATGGCTACCTGATGGCCGGCCCTGTCCAGAGGACCTGGTAAATGGCTGCCTGATGACCGGCCCTGCCTAGAGGACCTGGTAAATGGCTGCCTGATGGCCGGCCCTGCCTAGAGGACCAGGTCAATGGCTGCCTAATAGCCGGCCCTGCCCAGAGGCCCTGATAAATGGCTGCCTAAGTCGGCCCTGCCCAGAGGGCCTGGTAAATGGCTGCCTAATGGCCGGCCCTGCCCAGAGGCCCTGCTAAATAGCTGTCTAATGGCCGGCCCTGCCTAGAGGACCTGGTCAATGGCTGCCTAATGGCCGGCCCTGCCCAGAGGGCCTGGTAAATGGCTGCCTGATGGCCGGCCCTGCCCAGAGGGCCTGGTAAATGGCTGCCTGATGGCCGACAATGCCCATTGGCCCTAACAAATGGCTGGCTGATGGCTGACCCTGCCCAGAGGCCCTGATAAATGGCTGCCTGATGGCCGGCCCTGCCCAGAGGCCCTGATAATGGCTGTCTCGTTAATTAACGCGTGTCGGCCAACCTTCCCGTTAGGGATCGTGTGTAGGTCAACATTAATTAGCCGGCAAGAGGGCGGCGTGACTTTGATCGTGTGTGCCACAAGTTCATACAAAGCCGCTTGTTAACACAGGAGCCCGGAACACCTGCCTTGGGGGTGGTCCACCTGTATGGCCACGTTAAGGAGGCAAATTATGTGTCTGTAATATTCACATGTCGATCAAAACTGCCTCGTAATTAATTATCTTGAACAAATTTATAGATTATAAATAGATATAGGTGAAGCAGGGAGTCATCTACGTCGTTCATTCAGTCAAACAGAGATATTATGATTTCTTTGCTGTGCAACTATTATCTTTTTGTTTGTTTTTGTTTTAGAATTTGTAAAAACACGATATATATATATTTTTTTTGATACCCCAGGCCACCGAAATTTCTAACAGGGGGTTCTATTACTGGTGCTAGATGAGCGGAAGCTAAGATTTTGCACCTTAGGTTATGTAACTGAAAACGATTTCTTCAATATATATTACGTTTTCTGGTACCTGTTTCGGTTATACGATACAAGCACACCCTTCTCGTCTTCACATCGATCAGACCCATCAGCTCATCCACAGCAGCATCAAACGAATGCTTACACTACAAAATTTTGATCAGGGCATTGAAAATACTCACAATATAGTGACGTAGTAAGAACGATGGATCTGTAAATAAAACGGGATGCTTACAGATAAGAAGCCCCAATAGAAAGAGACAAGAATAGGAGCACGCTGCTTGGAAGAGGATCATCCAGCAACTCTCTATTTCAACTATATTATTCGATTCATACTGTTCCTGTGTATAAAGGACTCGACACAACACCGACGAAAACAAAAACTAATAAGAAAAAAAACTACTCCCCAACTTCCTCATGCGGCGGCATCTCCCAACACAAGGAGAGGCTCGGGCGGCAGGTGCACGACGGCCCAGCCAGGTGTGTCTCCACCTCCACGGCCAGTCCTCCCATTACACTCCAGACCCGAGTGCTGGCGCGGCAGTTGCTGCCACTGAGGACTGTGTGTGTGTGTGTGTGTGTGTGTGTGCGCGCCGGTATAGCGTTGCGTATGTCTGCATGAGGGAGGTAGAAATCCGTGAAATTACGAATAGCAAGTCGTCCAAGGCTTGTAGCGTGTGTGAATTTTCTTATCTAAATCTAGGGTGCTTGAATAGGAATGTAACACACACACACACACACACACACACACACACACACACACACACACACACACCGTGGCGCAACTCGTAGAGCGCTGCACTGCCAGGCTTCACGGTCTGACAGGGCGGCGGTTCAAGCACGCTCAGCCGGATTATTTCCGTGACTAGGAGTGGTTACTGACTTACTATCACCCCTTGAGCAAAGGGAATGGGTGTGTGGTGTGTGAAGTCCTGGCAGTACCCACAGATCGACGATAAAGAGCACATGCTCATGTCGGGAGGGTACCTACTGGCGATTACGAGTCCAAAACGTGATCAGGCCGTGGTGGTGAATTACACACACACACACACACACACACACACACACACACACACACACACACACACACACACACACACACACACACACACACACACACACACACACACAGACATACACACACACACAGACAATAACCTAAGCTTGCACTTTCAATCACTTTGCAGTTGGTAACGGTGCTCTGCTGATAAATGGCCTGCAATTCCATGATCTCTTAGCCTTTATTGCGCACTGTATTGGCTGCATTCCATCCTTTTGGCCATATCCGTCCACTATATCTCATAAAGTAGTAATTTCGAGGAAAAAGAAGAGAAAAGAGAGGCCACGGTCAGGTGGCGTTCATTGTGTGCCAGGGATGAGGGGCAATTACGCTGCCCCCTCATGATCCACTGAGGGGAATGGTAAATGAGCGATCTGCATGTTATTTCCCCCGCCCAGCCGCGCCCCGATCACCGTGAATTGACGCTGACGAGAGCTGTGTTGCCCTTCAGCCCATCCGTTATTAGCAAGCAGACTCTAAAAGGAAGGATTAAGCAATACAAACCAATTGTAATGCTTTTTTTTGTTGTTCTTCAGTAGAGTTAATATGATATGATTATTTTGTTCTCTCTCCTACGTGATTCACTCAACTTAATCTGTACACTTTACATGACTGTCATTGTAGACTGCTACACTACCACACCTACCATCATCTCCATCACAACCTACATCATAACTGTACTCATTTTAATCATCATCAAGCTTGTCAATATCGTCACTACTTGTTCTCAAAAAGCTGCCGGGTAGCCTCCATAATACAATCCTAAGCTGTGGGTGATACACGGATAAGTTAATTAATTATGTAAGCCACAAAGGGTCGAAGCTGGCGAGGGAAACAGAGCAGACGAGACGAGCAAAATGGAACAGGTAACAGACAATGAAATCCCTATAGAACACTACCTAGCGTGCACAAGGGAAATTTTATTGATGTTGTAAATGTGAAGAGGAAGGAAGAAGTGGGGCGGTGAGAAGAGAGCGGGTAAGTATGACAGGAGGAGAAGGAGAAATAAGAGCCAGAAGGGGAAAGAAATATCGAGAACAAGCAGGAGGAAAAGTGGCTAGGAACGTTGAGGAGGAGGAAAACGAGAGAGGATAGTCAGTGTTAAAGTGAAGAGTGAGAAAACGAAAAATAAAATAAAACACACTTGAAAGATAATTTAAGACAAGGAGACTGAGAGGAGAGTAAAGCAGGATTCAGACGAAAAGAGAAAGTATCGGAAAGGAGAGAGAGAGAGAGAGAGAGAGAGAGAGAGAGAGAGAGAGAGAGAGAGAGAGAGAGAGAGAGAGAGAGAGAGAGAGAGAGAGAGAGAGAGAGAGAGAGAGAGATGGACAAAAAAAAAATAGGCAGACACAAATAGAGGCTGACAGATAGACAGAGAAAGACAGACAAACAGACAGAGGACGATATACAGACAGATAGTAAGATAGACAGCAGACAGGGAGATAGGGGAGGCGGTGGTTGAGTGGTTAACCGCTTGCTGGACGACGTGGGTTCGAATCCCCACGCTACCACCTGGGATTTTTCAGTCACCGCCGAGTGGCCTAAGACTACCCACATGCTGTCCTGAAGACCACCAATCAACCCGGACTCTAGAGGAAACCGTCCAAGTGAATCAAGAACGAGCTCCGGGGGGGCAGCATGAGCCAAGAAAAGATGGCGCCACTATAAAACACTTGCCTGCGCCATGACGGTCTGGGGCCGACCACAAGAAACCCTACCGGCGCCATAGGCTGACACGTAAAAAAAAAAAAAAAAAAAAGGCGGCATACAGAGGAAGAGAGAGAAGAAAAATACACAGAAATAAGAAAAACAGCGAGGTGAGCAGAAGAGAAGGGAGCATATTTTCTCGTATTGACAAAATAGAGGCATAGATTAAGCCCGTTAGGCAGGAAAGGGAGCGTGAAGGCAGGGATAAAGAAGTGATTAAAAAAGGAGATGGAATGGTTAGCGTGTGGAAGGGGAGCTGAGCGGGTGGCGAGAGCAGTCTGGCTTGCTCATAAAATGAGTAATGCTGCTAAAGATACACGGGTAGTTTGAGAGGGTGAGCCCGGACAGGTAAACAGGTGCGTGGAAAGTTATATGAAACGAGCAAGTTGAGTGTTAAAGAAAGCCTGCAGGAAATGGAGGCATATGAGGTGTGAAGAAAAGACAGGAAAATCTTAATATAGGAGACTGATTAACAGGAGAGAAATATATATAGTGTGTGTGTGTGTGAGAGAGAGAGAGAGAGAGAGAGAGAGAGAGAGAGAGAGAGAGAGAGAGAGAGAGAGAGAGAGAGAGAGAGAGAGAGATATGCCTCTTTCTCCCACGCCTTATCATTCTTTCCCTGTCCGTCTCTTCCACATTCACGCTGCCTTCCTCATCTCCTCCCTTTCTGTTGTATGCGGTACGCTTCCTCTTTCCTCCCTACCCTTCACCTTCCTTCCTACTCAAGCCTTACCTTACGGAGGCTTATTCATATTTACTTTGTCTATCCTCCCCCGTCCTTCCTTCCTTGTATATCGTCTTGTCATTGCATTTATTCTTTGTTGTGATTAGACAGATAGATAGACTTAAAGTCACTAAGGCGCCAGGGCCAGATGAACTTTTCCCCCGGGTAATAAAGGAATGTGAAACTGAAATCAGTGGGCAGTTAACAGAAGTATTTAGGAAGTCACTAGACACAGGGGTGGTGCCTGTTTCATGGAGGCAGGCACACGTTATTCCAATATTTAAGAAGGGTGACAAACCTTCTAATGAAAACTATAGGCCGATTAGTATGACGTCGTTATAGGTAAAATGATTGAGTCAATAATAGCTGATAGTATTAGATACCAAATTGACAGACATATTTTAATTCACGACTCACAGCATGAGTTTACTAAAGGAAAGTCGTGCCTCACTAATCTTTTATCCTTTTACAATAGAATATACGAGGCAGCTGACAATGATGAGAGCTATGATGTAGTTTATCTTGATTTTAGTAAGGCCTTCGATAAGGTACCTCACCAGAGACTGTTAAATAAAGTCAGGGCTCATAGAATAAGAGGGAAGGTATTTGATTGGATTAAGGTGTGGATTAGCGACAGGAAACATAGGGTTGCCATTAACGGTAAAAAAAAATCGAATGGGGTAATGTTACCAGCGGGGTTCCTCAAGGTTCAGTTTTAGGCCCGCTTTTATTCATTATCTACATCAATGACATAGACAATGGGATAACTAATGACATAGGTAAATTTGCAGATGACACCAAAATAGGACGCACTATTAGGACAGGGGAGGATGTTAGAGCACTGCAGGAGGATCTCAACAAACTGTCAGCTTGGTCAGAGAAATGGCAGATGAATTTTAACATCATCAAGTGTAGCGTACTTAATGTAGGAACACGCAACCCATTACACGGGTATAGGGACTCCACAGCGATAGGCAGATCAGAGTGTGAAAAGGATTTGGGATTGTTAGTGAACTCTGACCTAAAACTAAGGAAGCAATGTATTAGTGCGAGGAATAGGGCTAACAGGGTATTAGGCTTTGTTAACAGGACGGTAACCAACATACTCTATTTAGCGCTAGTTAGGCCACACTTAGATTATGCTGTCCAGTTTTGGTGCCCACACTACAGAATGGACATCAACTTGCTAGAATCAATTCAGAGGAGGATGACCAAGATGATTCAGGGGCTGGGGAACTTCCCATCTCAAAATAGGCTAAAACATCTAAACTTACATTCACTAGAAAGATGAAGAGTGCGGGGAGATCTGATGGAAGTATTCAAATGGGTCAAGGGTTACAACAAAGGCGATATAAGTAAAGTACTGAAAATTATTCAGCAGGATAGAACACGCAGTAATGGATTTAAATTTGAAAAGTATAGATCTAGGAGAGATATAGGCAAGCATTGGTTTAGTAGTAGGGTGGTGGGGGAATGAAATATACTCAGCAATCACATAGTGCAGGGACGATAGCTTGTTTTAAGAGTAGACTGGAGAGCTACATGGACGAGAACGACAGGTGGCAGTGAGGTGTGGGTGCAGTAGTGGGATTCTGGAGCTGCCCTGTGTAGGCCACTCGGTCTCTTGCAGTTTCCCTATGTTCTTATGTTCTTATTCCACAGAAGCAAAAGGGAAGGAAGAGGTTAGGGGAGGGAAAATGAGGCGTAAAAGGTTGAAGTGTATTACCTTTGCTTACTAGGAGGAAGAAAGTAAGGAAGGAATGGAGAGAGGAGAGATTGGAAAAAGGAGGAGATTGGAGGGAGGATAGGGGGAGTAAGGTTGAGAAATAGAGGGGAGGGACATATTCAGCTCTTTTCTGTGTTTGCATTCCTGTGAGGGAGAGGGGAGGAGCGAGTAAGGGAAGGGAAGGGAAGGGAGGCGTATGAACAAACTCGATATAAAGTGCGGCGGGAGCATGGAAGTATTGTAAAAGGGGAGGAGAGGGGCATTCCTTTCCCTCTTTCTTTCAATTTCTATTCTTCTTTACCTGCAACTCGAATATCTTTACATGGAGGAGCTGCAAGGAAGGAGGATGGAGAGGGTGGGTTCATGGGAGTTCTGAAACTGTTTTGTTGATGGTAATGGTGAGTGTGACGCCCTAAAAGGTTTTAGTGATGAGAGAAAAGTGGTGATGGTGTTTCGTGTGGCTGTGTTGGAGGTGGTGCGAATGGTGTTTGATGTGGTGTGTATAGTGATGTTATAGTTGGGCATGCTGTATATGACCCACTGTTATGTTATTGGTGATGGTAAGGGTGTATATAGGTGAGTGCATTATTTTCCCCTCATTGCGAATACAACTAAAATAATCAATGACATCAACCACAGAGCATCACTTTTTTTCGATCACTCATTCCTACGACCACCAGCAACCACCACCCACACCATTATCATCACCTGCAGTTCCTTCACCTTTTATGCAGAAATAACAAAAAAATCTTCTTTCTCTAAATTTCCTTTCCATCTCCTATGCGTGGTCGATGTTTCTGATGGCTCCTTCCTCCAGTCCGATCAAATCAAATCCTTCCTTATGCAGCCCATTCACCTTCTCTTCGGTCGTCCTCTCTTTTGCCTGCCCTTTAGCTCCATCTCTATCTCTCTATCTTCTTTTCTCATCACTTGATCATACCCCTGCATGTTTTTTTTTTCTATACCTCCTTTGATAAGTCAATTGGAATATCACAACCATCCCTATATATTTCTTTATCAACACTGCTATTACCATGCCTATCACTGACTCACAGAACAACCCTCACGGCCACCAACACTACCACTACACACAAGAACCGCCACCATACCACTGCCATTCCTCATCAACCATGCACACACACTCATCCTACGCTCCTACATTCGCCATAAGTATTGTACCTCTATCGCTTCTCACTTCTCTTACACGTCTGAGCGAACATACGGCAAGACCCCCATGGGGGAGGGGGTGGGGTGTATCGCCTTCGGGATGCGTGTGCGATATTCACTAAATACCTCCCGGAAGCAGGGAGAAAAGACGGGAAGAGAAACATGGAAACATGGAAATGCAGGCAACAGAAAACCTACTGGTTCATTACGAGGTCGCCCGCTTGGGTGATTTAATCTGCTCGACAGCCACTTGGGGCTTGAGGAGCAGATGAAAGCACCTCGATATTGAGGAGCAGATGAAAGCACCTCGTTATTCAGTTTACTTCCGACGCAGCGAAATGACGGTCGATTCTATATTTGAAGGAGTTGATGGTATTTGCATTTACTACTGAAGGAAGATTGTTCCAGTGGCGGATGACTCGGTTTGAAAAAAAAAAAACTCCTTCCAATGTCTGTGTTACATCGACTCGACTGAATGGGTGAACCGTTATTTCTAATTCTTGAGTTGGTTTGCAGCTCAAAGAATTTGGAGTAATCGACGTTATTGAACTTTTTCAGGTACTTGAAGACTTGAATCATATCCCCTCGTAGGCGTCTTTTCTCCAATGTAAAGAGATTGAGTCTCTTGAGTCGTTCCTCGCATGGTTGAGCCCTTAAGGTTGGAATCATCTTCGTGGCGCGTCGTTGAATCCTTTCCAGTAAATCAATGTCCTTTCTGTAATTTGTTATATGCATTTTTACAGTAATTCACGTGTTTCAGGTCACTGCTGAGAGTGACTCCAAGATCCTTTTCCTCCTGCGTCGCTTGCAAAGGTTTCCCATTCATGATGTATGTGTGGTTACTATTTTGAGACCCAATGTGCATGACTTTGCATTTGTCAACATTAAATGACATTTGCCATTTTTCCGACCATTCGATAATGTGATTGAGGTCTTTCTGAATGATTTCGCAGTCGGTCTTTGTGAGGGCCTTTCCACCCACCTTGGTGTCATCAGCAAATCTCGATATTGTGGATTTCAGTCCTGATTCGAGGTCATTGATATATATGATAAAGAGGATGGTTCCCAGCATTGACCCTTGAGGCACTCCTCAAGTGACTGGAAGACAATCGGAAGGCTGTCCGTTGAGTAGTACTCGTTGTTGTCTGCCGGTGAGCCAATCTCTTATCCACGCGATCAGATTGGCTCCAATGCCCGCCGAGTGCAGTTTCTTAAGGAGTCGCTTGTGCGGTACCTTGTCGAAGGCTTTCTGAAAGTCCAGGTATTTAACATCACTGGGGATGTGGGTATCCCAGCTCTTATATACCTTGGAAGAAGTCTAATAAAATCGTTAGGCAGGAGCGCTTGTTTCTGAAGACATGTTGGGTGTCGGAGATTACATTATTGTCTTCCAGAAACTTAACAAGTTTGTCTCTAATAATCTTTTCGAGTATTTTTCCTGCCACTGATGTCAAACTTATGGGCCTGTAGTTTACTGCAACGCTTTTGTCTCCTTTTTTGAAAATCGGTGCTACGTTCGCCATCTTCCAGTCTTCCGGGACCTTGTTCAGTTGAACTGACCGGTTGAATATGTTAGTGAGTGGTTGAAGTATTTGTTGTTTAAGCTCTTTTGATAACCGCAGAGACAAACTGTCGGGTCCCGTTGACTTGTTCGTGTCGAGTTTGTCCAAGTACTTATTCACTTCTTGGTCGCATATTGAAGCAATTACCAGGGGCGTGATCCCCCTCGGCGGGTCAGGGCCCTCGGGAATGGTTTCGATGTCCTCGACTGTGAATACGGAAGTTACTGTTGAGGATTTTGGTCATCTGTTTACTGTCCTGAGTTACAGATCCAGTCTCGGCTGTCAGGGGATCAATATTGGATTTTAATTTCTTTTTCGATCTTACTTACGTGAAGAATTTCTTGGGGTTAGATTTGATTTAGCGCTCTATTTGCTTTTCATAGTTGCGTTTGCTACTCCGAATAAGGCTGCGACAACGAGGATGGGGACAACGAGGATGGGGCGTGGCCAAGGGTGAAGGCTAAAGGAGTTGCCAACGAGTGATTTCTTCCCGCCTGTATGGCGATACCTTATCTATACTTGCCTTGGCTGTGGTACTGTGTACGGGCTTCGGCCGTGGCATTCTCTTTCATCAGATTATAATTCCTCTTTTTTAGGTTTACTGCCCTTTTTATTTATCTGGTCATCCACGGTGAATCTACGGTCCCATTTACTCGCTTGGATTTCGTAGGCACTCTAGCCTTCTCTACCTACAACAGTTTATCTTTGAAGACGTTCCACGCGTTGTCGATTGTATTGTCGGTGAGGTCAAGTTGGTCTCAGGTCGTAGGGGGAAGCAGCGCACGGGCTAAGTTGAAATTTCATTTTTTGTAATCTGGTATCACTGACGGATTATCTACGAGTTTGTGACTTATGTTGACATTAAAATGGATTAAGTGGTGATCGCAACCATTAAGTTTCTCACCAACTGTACAGTCGCGAATGAGGTTGGTGTCGTTTACTAATACCAGATCCAGCAGATTGTTTTCCCTTGTTGGTTGAGTTACGACTTGGGTGAGGAACGAATTCTCCGAGGGGTTGGGCACGTGTGTGTGTGTGTGTGTGTGTGTGTGTGAGAGAGAGAGAGAGAGAGAGAGAGAGAGAGAGAGAGAGAGAGAGAGAGAGAGAGAGAGAGAGAGAGAGAGAGATTAATTATAGTTTCTCTGTTTTCTTGTACTCCATTAAAAGTTCATCATTTTGGACGTTGAAAACGGTCAGACTTGGAAGTTATGAAAATATGTCCTCGAATATGTTACCAAGGTTTTACATGTATTTTTGTACTGAGTGAAGGGGAGAACTTGCGATGCAGCTTTAACTGTGATGCATATCATAAAGTTGGCAACACCTTTAAAAATCGCACACAAACACACACCAAAAAAAACTATAAAAAAAATACGCGTACGTCATTCTTAAACAGGAATACAGAACGATTTTACGATGGATGCCTGGCTGTGAGTGTACACTTGTTTGCAGTCTTCTGAATTAAGCGTGTCATGTAACTCGATCCATCCATCCCTTCCCCATTCCCTCTGTCCCTCTTCTCTCTCCTCCTACCTTACCTTTCTTCCCTCACCTGCCACCGTCAATTAAGCCGCCACCAGCTCCCGGGACAGGTGGTATCGGGGAGGGTTGGACGATTAGCAGGTCGATGCAAGTTCACAGGGAACATTTTAGTGCCTGTGAATATTGACTACCACCAAGTGATCTGCATAATGGCTTTCAGAGGGCTAACAGGAATACACAAAACCATCCACCACCACAATACACCCACCAACCATCCGTTTCACCCTGCCCACCTACCTCTACCTCCCAACCATCTGCCACCTGGTTTTCCCCCGCCCACATCAACAGCCGCCCCCACCCTTCTTACCCACCCGACCCATCCCCTCCCCCACCATATCCCTGCCCCTGTTATCCTGCCCTGTTATTCTGCCCTGCTATCCTGCCCGGCCCCTTGTTATCCTGCCCTGCCCCAGTTATCTGCTCCCCCCCTGTTATCCTGCCCGTTATCCTCTCCTGTTATCCTGCTCTGCCCCCCTGTTATCCTGCCCTGTTATCCTGTCCTGCCATCTATTATCCTGCCTTGCCCATGTTATCCTGCCCTGTTATCCTGCCCCGGTGTATCAAATGGTCCACATGCAAGGAGGGGAAAGGATGAGGGTATAAATCGCAGCTCAACTCTCGACCACCAACACCACAGCTTTTACCTCCACCACCATCATTATCCACTCCGCCACCAGTAGTGCAACCAGCATCACTTCCATTCCCACATCCATGAACACGTATACTACCACTGCAAACACCCGCGTGAACAGTAGCACCACCCCCTCCATCTCTGCCATTATTATTATTAGAGTCACCTCCATCGCCATTATACATCGCCAGATATTACCTACTAACACCACCACCACAGTCTCAACCATTATTTATTTTCCTACCATGTATTTCTTCCTGTTTTGCTTCCTTCTTTTCACCGGTATATCTTTTTTTCTTATTTTTGCTTTTTTAGTTTTCTTCTCTCTCCCCGCGGATATTCTTTTCCTCTCTTGTTATGCTTGTTGTTCATCTGTTGTTTGTTTATTTACTTGTTTGTTTCTTGCATCTTGGTGTGTGTGTGTGGGGGGGGGGGGGTAGTAGGTAGGTTAACAAAACAGTCTTTCCGTATATAAAACAATATGTGCGCATCATACTCCTTAGCGAAGTTGATGCTGCATACATTGATTGTGTTGCTCAAAAGGGTGTTGGTTTTCCGAGACAACAAATGAAAGAAATCAAGCACGCACACAAAAAAAGAGCCGATAAAGGAAAGGAGACGGAAAGTGAGAGGAAATGAGGACAACATAGGGAAGTAAGGATTTAAAAGAATGAGGATTGTGGAGGGAGAGAAGAAAGAAAGAAGAGAGGGCAGGGAAAAGGAAGAGAAGGGCAAGGAAGAAGATAAGAGGAGAAGGAGTAAAGAGGTCATAGTCAACAAAATGGATGGGAAGTGGGACAACAGAAGAGGGAGCTAAGGAGAAGAGGAGGTGGGGATGCAGAAAGCGAGGAAAGACGTTCATGGTGAAGAGTGGCTCTCTTAATCACAACAATAGGGGAGGAAGGAAGCGCTTAAAATACCTCCTTAACCTTGGACTAACGACCACCCCACCGCTCTCCCGCAGGAACAGCCACCACGTCTGTGTATATTCGAGGGAAAAAAAAAAACAGTAATGATAGTTCTCGCGTGACAAAGCTGAGCCATTAGAGACAGGAAAAAATCTCATCGGAAGTTGAGAGAAAGGCAGAGGGAAGGTGTAGACTAGGATGTGTTGCATGTGGAAGGCCGATATGGAAGAGACGGGACTGATAAAGGGTTGAGGCGAGGAGTTGAATTAGCGCTGAGCCTGGGAGGGATGGAATGGCGAGGGAGGAAGAAAAGAGGTGGACGATAAGGATACAGAGAAAGGAGATAACCTATTGGAAACTGTGCGAACAAGGGAGAAGAGGATGATAAGGAGTGATGATGATAAGATATGACTAGAAAGAGGATTAGGGTAGAGGAGGTACGGCAGAGGGGACAAATAAAGGGGAAGAGGAGGGGAAAGGAAGGAAAGGGTGAATAGAGGAGAAGGAGGAGAAGGAGGAGGACGGGGGAAAGCTAAGGCTCAAGGAGGGTATTGAGCGTTGTTGGGCTACAGGATCCGCTATATAACGAGTAGAGTAAAGTAACTACATTCCTGGAGGTGCACGGGGAGGTGAGAAGGAAGGGAAGGTGAGGAAAGGGCAAGAAGATCAGATGCTGGGTTCAGAAGAGATGAAAGGAAAAGGGTTAGGGGTTAAGAGGAGGAAAAAGAAAAGGAAATATTATAAACGAGGAGGGAAGAAACTAAACTTTGGAGGGGAGACAGAATAGAACCTTAGAAATAGAATAACAAAGGAAGGCAAAGAGAGGATAGAAAGAGAAGAAATATCAGTAGTTGTGTCCGTTATAGACGACAAAAAAAGAAAAGGAAACAAAATTTGGAAAAGAGTTTGGAGAAGAGTTATTGTATGGGAGAATGGTGGGACAATTAGTAGAAGGTTTCCGTAGGTTAGGGGGAGAAATACAAAGCTTTTCCCGTTTTCTGGGACGAGACAGCAGACAGACTCATTCCCTCCTTTCCCGTATTCCATTTCTTTCTCATCCCTCCCTCCCTCCATCTTCCTGCCTATGGGAAGTAAATAAGACGAAGAGCGGTACAGCAGGGTGCGGCAGACAAGACGCAGACGACACAGCGTTCCTTGATAAACCAAATGACAGCGGAAGAGGAGGAGTGCACCAGGATCTAGCTTAGCAGGACTTTGTGACTGGTTATTACAGTGTTCTCTTGAATTAGAAAAATAAATCAAGGCTTCTATGTTTCTGAGGCGAATAGAGTGAAACAGAGTGTAAGAAATCCAGCACTGCCAGGCTTTGGGATATACCACAAGCATGGAATGAGGCAGCTCCGGGGTAGTGTCATTCAGGCGCGTGCAGCAGGAGGCAACAAAGGGCGGATGATTAAAGGAAAAGATCAGCACAGAACAGGCGGGAGTGACGGACTACGCGCGTTGGAGGAGAGGAAAGAGAAATAGTAAAGTAAGAGGGAAAGAAAAGAAAAGAGAAAAGAATAACAAACTGGTGCAAGAAAGAACGGGTTGTGGTTGTGGCTGTGGTTGTGAGTTCACTCACTGCAAAGCCAACCGAGGCACACTGGTTGGATTACAGAGCTCTTCACACACACACACACACACACACACACACACACACACACACACGCCGCTCCGGTAGCTCAGTTGGTTAGAGCGCTACGCTGCCAGGCTTCGCAGCCTGACAGGCGGCGGTTCGAACCCCGCTTAGGCCGGATTCTTTCCGTTGACTGGGAGTTGTTACGTTCCCCCCTTGAGCAAGGGGGATGGGATGTGTGGTGTGTGAGGTCCTGTCAGTAACCATAGATCGACTATAATGAGAATGAGCTTGTTAATGTCGGGAGGGTACGTGCTGGAGATTGCGAGTCCAACTCGTGATCAGGCCGTGGTGAATTACACACACACACACACACACACACACACACACACACACAGACTCACACAGACACACACAAGCACACACAAGCACACAACACACACACACACACACACACACACACACACACACACACACACACACACAAACGAAGCTGTTATGTTATCGAAAATGGATATTTTGCTGTGGATGAGAACCCTCCACGCTTTGACGCAGCTGCTCCTCGTTTTCAACTCAGAGAAAGGGAGGATTTAGAACCAAAAAAAAGAAAAGAAGATTTATGATAAAAATAAACAGAGGAATCCAGCAGCGTTATAAACGGTGGAAGAAAACTAATCTACGTTTTTTTTTTTTTTTAAGGCAACGAAACTTTATTCCAGCAAAAAATAATAAACTGTTGTTTTTGTTGGTTGAGCATGGCGGCAGTACAGACGTCACCTCTTCTTTACATGCAAGAGTATCCTCCTTATATTTAATTGTGTTTGGCTATCATCAGTCAACCTGATCAGACAACCTGATATTTTGTTGCCCTAAACTTTTTTTCTTTTCCCTGAATGAATATGAAGAAGTAAAGGTAACTTTACCTTAAGCTACAATTTTCACCTCCCAAAACCTGAATGCAAAGTAATCAATAGAACTAAAATCATTACAAAACGTTGTTACTACTCAAAGGAGATATTTAAGCAGACTGTGGCGCCCGACTTGAAAGGGGGAGCATCAAGTGTAAGAACGGCGAGAGGGATGGCGCTGGGTCGGGTGTGGGAGGCTGAGGCGCAGCAGGTATTGATGCAGCTGCTCCCTGAGATTCCCTGTGTTGGGCGGCGGCGAGATATTGGGGCGACTCCGTGACCGGCATGTGCTGATGGTGGAGTCTCGCAGGGGTGATGCAGGCTCTCTGGTGCCACATCTGGGTCGGGCCATCAATTTGGACACAGCCGCCGTGGAGACATAGACGCGGGGCGCCGAGAGAACACACGTCTCTCAGTTCAAGGCGCTCGGTAGGTCATCCCGGTGGCGAGAAATGAGTGCGGGCTGCATGAGGCCTGGGGGTCGTTGTGGCCATTGGTGAGTTGTCTTTATGTAATCTTTGGTTTTATTGTCGTCTTACTTACATGTTGTATTTTAGTCCAAAAATATTCGTAAGAAATATTGATTTGCGTTAACTTTAAACACCACACACGTTTTATCAATGTAATTCAAGAGATACCAATAATAAAAATTCACCATTATAATAAGTGTCCTGTGTTTCATATTTTTTTTAAGTTTCATTATCTTTTGTGCTGAACCAGTTTCGTGATACTGTTTTGTCCGTGTGGTCATTAAAGTAACTAACTGTAAACCCTGGGCAGACGTGCTCGGGGAAGTGACAAGAAATGGCTGGGTAGTTAGTGACCCAATTATAACTTATTGGCCGAGCTAAACTTTTAATACCGACAAACAGTGGTCATACAAGTTGCTCGTTGTCGCGTATCTCGACAAGCGTAAAATCTCGTGCAACTCTGGAGATATCACTTCTATATATATATTTTTTCTGACTTGCAGGTTCCTAACGAAAGGACTGAAGCAAATTACGTGGATTAATCTTATTAATATAAACAAGATCACCGTGACACAAGCACAGGTAAGGCAAGATTATGTAATGTATGTTTTTATATAACGTTTTTTTTTTTTTTTTGTCTTTTCTAAGTGATGAATTTACTCTTTGTGGTTTTGAGTTAGGCCACTTTCTTCCCCCAGTCACTGTCTCGCTTGTTTTACCTCTAATGTAGTCTTGGGTTGCGTTATTATGTATGATGTTTTGGAAGGGAGGCAGGTAAATATGTGATTAAAGGTGTAATTGTAGTATTATGAAGTAACTGTGGACACTTACAAAGGGTTTTTGAGGAAGGGAGCAGTTGGTATTGTTTAAGACTTGACTGCACTATACCCTTTGAGGCCACTCTATATCTGCTAATATTGACATGATCATTTTATTAATATACTTACAAGCGTAAGCATTTTCCTATAGAAATAACAAAATTTGTCGGTTTTTGGTGACTATAACTAACAAACACGTCCGTTTAAATCGTCCTACCTCAGCGTAGTACATCCTGAAAACAATAAGTACCGCTATAAGCAGGGCCGTTCATCCTCTTAAGAACGTGTATACTTATTTTAAGAACCTGTATACTGCATTGCTGCGTGTCATGGATATACTAACGAGGCCTCATGTAAACAAATTACTTAACTAGGAGTTTTAAGCTCAAAGAGTAACACGCTGCAAGTAATATGGATTGTCATTTTCTATCACATAAAAAAAAAAAAAATTCTGGTGCTTCATGTGTATACTTTTACGGTCTTTGCAGTTGTCGGTTATATATATATATATATATATATATATATATATATATATATATATATATATATATATATATATATATATATATATATATATATATATATATATATATATATATATATATATGTATTCTGAGTTATGCTCATATAGTGCCGTGTTCTCATCTAAAATATCGAGTTCAAATCATTTTGATCGCCCGTCCCAAGAGACTAACCGAGAATTAATCCAAATCAACATTCTCTCAAGGCCCAACCCGATCACAAGCCTTCAGACACATTGAATGGAATCGAATCCGAGGTGTATGTGTGTGTGTGTGTGTGTGTGTGTGTGTGTGTGTGTGTGTGTGTGTGTGTGTGTGTGTGTGTGTGTTTTGCTCGCCTAATAAACTTTAGTAATATAAAGCAAATTATTTGTGATATGAAACGAACAATTGCAGAAAAGATGAATTAGCGAAAAAAATATAATATTCTCCGAACACATTGCACTTCCAATCAGTATATTTTTATCAGTACAAATAATAGTCAGTCAATCAGTCATTCAATCAGTAATTCTGCCGTGCTTCCTTTCACCTTCCTCATTCCATTCTCTACAGTGAAGGAAAGCTGAGATACTCGAGCCGTCTTGTCTATCGCCCTGCAGTGTGTATATCGAGAGATTTGCTTAACGCGACTCTTTCTGCCCACTGCGACAGGCGATGGGGCGAACGTACGGTGTTGTCTAATTTACTCTGGTGTGTATTTCGCCACGGCCTGATCACGAATTGGACTCGCAATCGCAAACAAGTACTACGTCCTTACTAGCATAGCGTCTATGAAGCATGACGTTATTACAAAATAGTATTGTGAAGTACTTATGGCGGAATATCAATGACGCAAGAATCTGATGGCAATATTCCATTAAATGTAGGAATTTTAATTATAAATCACATTAGAAAGGATTAGTGTTTAGCTTTCTTTGATGATCTTGTAAATAAAAATGAAAATATAGAAAATGCAGCTACTTCTTCTTGCATTCAGTATTTAGAGGGTGTAATATCTTCTCACGTGACTGCCCAATTCACCCATCGTATGTCGGAGAAACTACAAATAATAGTGATACCATCACTGGTCAGAGTGGTACTCAAGGTACTGTCGGACCACCACTCATGCCATGGAACAGTACAGGGAGAAACAGCGGGCTAGGAAAAAAAATGGGAATTGCCTGGTATATGATAATTATAATTGCAACGCATTTTTACTTACTGTTTGTTTGTTAAATTAACTGTCACGCAACGTAACGCCGCTCGTTATTCCCCTAAGATATGCTACTGGCCAGAAGGTATCCTGTTAGGTACACTCAAGATCTAAAGAAAGGGAGGTCAACTCAAGGTCTGCTCAAAACTCTACCCATTCCGCGCATCCTCTCGAGGCTCCTCCCTCTGACCAAGTGACGTAGCACAGGGTATAAAAAAAAGTTGACCGAGCAGGCAACCCTTCCAGTCACATTCACACCGCACCAAGTGAAGGGACCTGGCCTCTCTCTCTCTCTCTCTCTCTCTCTCTCTCTCTCTCTCTCTCTCTCTCTCTCTCTCTCTCTCTCTCTCTCTCTCTCTCTCTCTCTCTCTCTCTCTCTCTCTCTCTCTCTCTCTCTCTCTCTCTCTCTCTCTCTCTCTCTCTCTCTCTCTCTCTCTCTCTCTCTCTCTCTCTCTCTCTCTCTCTCTCTCTCTCTCTCTCTCTCTCTCTCTCTCTCTCTCTCTCTCTCTCTCTCTCTCTCTCTCTCTCTCTCTCTCTCTCTCTCTGTGCCCCGGTATACTTGTGTGTGTGTGTGTGTGTGTGTGTGTGTGTGTGTGTGTGTGTGTGTGTTGGTATAGTACTTGTGTGTGTGTGTGTGTGTGTGTGTGTGTGTGTGTGTGTGTGTGTGTGTGTGTGTGTTGGTATACTTGTGTGTGCGTGTGTGTGTTGGTATAGTTGTGTGTGTGCATACTTGTTTGTATGTATGTGTGTGTATGCCTGTGTATGTGTGTGTGGCGGAGATGGTGGGCTGTTGGGGGGAAGGGCAGGTCTCCTATCTCACTTTAGGAGCCGATTAGTGAGTAACTCTGTCCACATTTGCAGTGGGGAGTGACTTAATTAGCTAGGAGTGGTTATCAGTCAGGTGGGGGGATGCTGACCTTGGCTAAAGATCATCCCTCAGGTGGATGGGGAGAGTGTGGGAGGCCTTGCTACATATAGACAAATATATAGATGGATAAATGAATAAATGCAGATAGATGGATAGATAGATACAGAAATATAGGTATATATTATGTAATAGCTTGTGTAATGCTTGTACATACTGATGAAAAGTACAAGAGCAAATAAAATACTTCCAAAGCACACTTATGCCCTTTATATCCTGCACTAATAAATCTATAAAATATACGGGATTTACTTGAAAACTACCAAGAACTCCAGTATGTAATAAAGGTTATATTAATCTCTGGCTAAGATGCTACATGCATAATATTTGAAACTACAAAGTAGTACTACACATATGCAAAATATTGTTAATGATTCCTTTTCCTTTTACCTTTATTATTACACACACACACACACACACACACACACACACACACAGAGAGAGAGAGAGAGAGAGAGAGAGAGAGAGAGAGAGAGAGAGAGAGAGAGAGAGAGAGAGAGAGAGAAATTACCGGAACGAGCGAGAGAGAGAGAGGGACTAAGAGGGTTGCCAGCTAGCTTAGGTTCCTTTATATTTGTGGAGAGAGAGAGAGAGAGAGAGAGAGAGAGAGAGAGAGAGAGAGAGAGAGAGAGAGAGAGAGAGAGAGAGAGAGAGAGAGAGAGAGAGAGAGAGAGAGAGGAGGCTCCTCCCACTGACCACCTGACGTCACCTAATCTGCGCCTGAGTTGACCTCCCATTTATTTAGACCTTGGGTACACTCTCCACACAAAGTTCTCGAACGCTTAAGCACCATGCATTCTGAGATACGCGGACGAAAATTTTTGAGACACCTCTCCCTGTGTAGAACGGGTGGTAGCCCTGTGTACACATGCTCTGTGTGAAGGAGTGAGTTGCCAATGGCTCAGTACTGATAAGCCTTGTCGCTTGATCTCGTTGAAATTAATATGTCTTATGTAACCGCAGTATGAGCATTGGTTGAGGCGATAATTCCTCGTCACAAGGGTGTTTTTTCGTCTGTAGATTTATGTCATTCTGATGCTAATTTAGTACCACCGAGTGGATAAAATAATTTGTAACCCATTCCGCTTTAGAATTATCACTCAGTTTAAATGCCGTTGGTGACGTCACAGTCCTATTCAAGTGAGGGAATGATAATTTCAGGTGGTAGTTTAAAAGTATATTTGACAGTAAATATGTCATGCTCCGGGATTTGATTTTCTATTTTTCTATTTTCCTACACGTCCTCTGCGTGTATCGAATCACACGACAAATTAATCAAGATAAGGTGACGGTACTCGCCGGCTGCCTGGGCTGGGATTAAACCCGCGACCAACGTGACGGGTGAGCCACTCCTTACCGAGCTGTCCAAAGAGATACCCCTCTGGCTAAATGAGTTATGGGAGGCTCGTTCATCAGGCATAGTCGCCGCACTACAAATGTATATGAAATAAAATGTCTACCAAAATTGATAGTAAACCACATACTGCGAGAGCTTGGTTAAGTGTATGATATATGATAGGGAGGTATTTAAATAATAATTTGTGTATGCACCCCTTGCGAACATTATACTGTTAAGTCTGCTTCGAGGCGTGTCACTTGTGGTGCCTGTTTCTACCAAGGAGGCTTTTCTTGGCTCATGCTGACCCCCGAAGGTCGTTTTTGATTCACTTGACGGTTTCCTCTAGAGTCCAAGTTGAGTCCAGGTCTTTAGAATGTGGATAGTTTTAACCCACTCGGCAGTGACTGAAAAATCCCAGGTGGTAGCGGCGGATTCGAAACAGCGTCGTCCATCACGCGGTGAATGCTGGGCCCGCACGCTAACCACTCGGCCACCGCCTACCCATATGTTAAGTTATCGGAGTATAATCAGTGGTTGCGGCGATAATCTTCGTCCCAAGGGTGTTTTTTTTTTCGTCTGTAGATTTACGTCATTCTGGTGCTAATTTAGTACCACTGAGTGAATAAAATAATTTTATAACCCATTCCGCTTGAGGACTATCAGTCAGTTTAAATGCTGTAACTGACGTTATTCCTATATATTCAACTGAGTGAATGACAATTTCAGGTGGTGGTTTGAGTATAACTGCCAGTAAAAGTATGTAAAATTAAAATATCTGCCAAAATCAATACGTAAACCACATGCTGCGATAAATTGGTTAGGTATAACATATATGAGGATGGGAGGTGTTTATATAGTAATGAGTGTATGCACCGCCTGCGCCGATTTTACTGTTAAGTCTGCTTCGAGGCTTCGAGGCGTGTCACTAGTGGAGCCTGTTTCCACATATCTGCTGGCCCAAAGTGTTATGGTAGAGATGGACACAATAATCCCCCGTGCTGGATGGCGATAAATGAGGCCCTCAGTGTGAAGGATAATAATGACTTTGCACCGGTCTTGTAGAGCCTGCGCGAAGACTAACATACTCCGACCATCAAATCAAAACTGGATCGAAACGTGTCAAATATAGTAATGGATTCAGTGCCTCATCACAATCAGGGATACCAATCATTCAGAGGAGACCAGCCACGATCGATTCATTTTCATATCCATCGAGCCCAGGTGTTCGAGAACTTTTTGTGGAGAGTGTACATATCATTTGGAGTAGCGGACTTCTCTGTGACTTCTGGGAGTGTCATGGCACACTACCGCCTCTAAGGGCTCACCTCCGATTCCTGCTTCGGTGCTGATACTACCAGTAGTACGGGACACGGGAGCTTAGTATTTTCCGATATTCTAATAATGAGTTAATACTACCGTAATTGAATACAAACTCTTAATAACCTAAACCAATCTCATACCGTAATAGTATAATTTACATAAATTATTGTCTCCTCCTTTGTGGGATTCGATGAGGTTCGAGACTTCGTACATCTCAGTCCTGTTTTCCCTTGGTGTGATGCCGTAAATACTTGTGGAGTTTATGCTCCCCACAGCGGGGATACGTGAGAATCTGAGTCACATTAGAAAGGAATAAAGTTTAGATTCCTACCGTGTGCAGGTAATTGAAAACAAAGAATAAGTAGCTATATTTCTTGCACTCAGATTTTTGAGATGGGATGCGCGAGGATCTAAAAGTTTAGTTACAAGACAATGTGCTGATTTTATTTAGCAAGGTTAGACAAGATGTATGCATGCAAAGAGATAAAGGTAAAAACAGAGATTAAACAAACTTGATAATGAAAGTGCATGAGGCAAATAACTTTTGACGGTACCTTATATCCAGATTTTGGCTTACGTCAGTGTTGCATGCCAGTGTGGAGCAGATGCCAGCTCATGTCGCGGCGACTTCATTGCAAGAGCAGCAACTGGATAGGGAAAGAAAATGAAAAATAGCTTAGCACAAAGTCGAATTTCACGTAAGAAAAGGGTTTTGTATAAAAAGACATTTAAAATTAAAAAGTATCATAGCGGGAAAAATCTTCAAAATCCACTTAATTCCATTTACAGAATGACCTTTTTCCAGAGATGTAATGGAGGGCGTGCGGCCTGCTCCTGCACATCCATCATCCCTGAAGTGTCCCATGAACGCCGTATACTGGCTAATTGTCCAGAATTTCATCCTGACTCCCGCGGCGCCGCATCAATCGCCCCATTCCGGCGGCGTTACTGCGGCCACTTCCACTGAATGCGCTGATGGCAACCCTTTCTCTCACTGAGTTGCCTTTAAAGCGCTCCTCGGATCATATATATGCATAACGGGCCGTCAAAGGACAAGGGCCCGTTTCCCCTAGTGTTCCTAGGGGATAAATCATACACCACCATATATGTGCAAGTTTGGTGATGGCATTCTTCACCTTCCATAAAATGTAAAACATTACATCGTGGCGTGGGTCAACGTATCAATGACATGAACAAAACTTAATAAAAAAAAAAGAGTAGTGGTTTACTGACAAAAGAAAACGTATGGCTGGAATAGGAGTATGTAAAAACGGAAATGAAAATGTAAAATTTTCGTCAGATTTTTTTTTCCTTCGTGCACAGTGAGTGGCATGATTGCACGGTCGGTGGCTTCCGGAGTAAAGCTGTGGTTGTCCATTTTGTGAACTGCAGCTTGATATAACAAATTCTGAGGTCTGAATGGTTTACTTACCGAAGCTGGGATGGTCACTCGAATGACAACATGTTTTTATGACAGTTTTCTTTATTCAATAGAGAGAGAGAGAGAGAGAGAGAGAGAGAGAGAGAGAGAGTCACACACAACGGCCGTGAATGTACTTTTATTTATTTATTTTTCACTTTTCCGCACCTGTTTTGTTTCTGCCCTTCGCGCCCCGCAGCCAGGAGCGGGGCGCGGCATTTATTTTTGCTGTTTTTTTTCGGAACGGAGAATATTTTCCATCGGCATGTAAAATATCCTAGGAAGAGGCGAATATATATATATATATATATATATATATATATATATATATATATATATATATATATATATAGATATATATATATATATATATATATATATATATATATATATATATATATATATATATATATATATATATATATATATATATATATATATATAAGCGAATAGTAAATTGCAAAAAGGGAACGAGAAAAGAATATCACCACCGTTACCGAGGTCGGGAACAAATTAGAGATACAGAAAAAATAACAAAATATTTGAACAGCATTATCTGTCAAGGTTCGGGTGACTCCCATCTTGAAAATAATATGGAAAGTAATGTTGAAAGTTGCACTGAGGAAGTCTGAGCAGTAGACGGGAGAAGGTAGCTAACATTAATATCCAAATATATTAATTATGTGCCAAAACCTTAATCTCTGGAACACCAAGGAATCAATACAACGGAAAACCAACATTATTCCAATATTCATAGTTTCACACCACACTCAGGTTTCTGCGAGTATATAACATTTTTACCTTTTTTTTTTTTTTTGTTCATGCACTCACAATATCAAACCAATGTTGGGCCATCGTCAGCACAACCGCTCGCCCTCTATCATTGTAATATACACCAGTACACATGTCACATGATACGGAAAAAGAGGAAAACTACGATTACTTTCTCCCATTCCAGTACCACTATAATTTCCTTACAGCATAATAAAAGTGACATGATACTCCGCAATCATTATATAAAAACGAAAGACTGTATCCCCTTTCACCTGATTCCATTACTCCAACATTTTCTTATAGCGTAAAAAAAGAAAATTCATGTCATCATAAGAAAGTAAAAGAGGCAGACTATAACATTTTCCCTGATTCCGTTCCGCGCCCCTCCGATTCCCCTCACTCAGGCAACGTTTTCTAGCCTATCCCCGTGTTTAATTATCCCACTGAACGTTTTATCTCCCGTCAAGACGTGTTAAGGGAAATTACCTGCAGGAAAGGCGACGAAGACCCCGCCTCACGAGTCCTGAATGGTGGTAATATTTCTGGATTTGGCCGCGCCCGTGAAATGCATGATATTTGTGGAGGTAATGTTTTAAATCAGGAAGTCACCTACCTGCCGAGAGGTGGCATTGCTGTCAGTGTTGTCGTTTTTGTTGTTGTCGACCCTGCAGTAGCGGGTGGGGGTGAGTGATGCACTGCTCTTCGATTTGTGGCACTGGCAAAGGGGAGTAACCCAAGCTGGAGAACCTAAAACCTTCAGATCTGGGACTACTTACGAGCTTGATTCACTCTTGTATGGTAGTTGAATGCATATTCCCGCGGACGCACACTGTTAGAAAAACAATATACACATGAACATTTACACACACACATATTATTAGACGTAAATGCTACCGCCTTGGACTTACCTGCATTGCTCTCTGCAGTTGCAATTCTGCGACACAATAATCATTACCATGTTTATTATGCTAAAATCTTTACTCCCAACCAATTTCTGTTCCAAGATGCCCCAAGTAGGTGTTGGCCTTAGAAGGCATAATTTTGCTTTCAGTGAGCAGCTGCATTGAGGTACATGTGTTTTGCATATTTTTGTTTGTGACACACAAATATGACCTCAAATCTCATGTCATTTCTGTCTATTAGTATCGTTACTAGGCATTTCTTATTAAAATGTTTGTTTCCTGTATGTTTGTCTTTTATTTTATTTTCATGTTTCTTTGGCAGCTATCTTTAAAAATGGCCACCATATTGAAGTATCAAGTAGCCATTAAAGCTACAAAGTCATCATGACCAGTACTTGTGTAATTGTAAATGTAATTGTGAGTGTCATTGAGCAAATGTAACCCCTCCATGAAGGAAGTCCATTCTGTGGGCTCATTTTGGCGGCCATTTAAAAAAATGGCGGCTATCTTGGATGTTTGCTTTGCAAATTGGGTAGGACTGAAGACCATGACAAAAAAGAACAACTGTGCCAAATTTGATGCTTTTATCACCATGTGCACGATTTTTCCATGATCTGCCCCACTAAAAGAGAGTAAGAGAGGGAAGGAGCGAAGGGGAGGAGTGAAGTGGGCAAGTGGCATCTACCGATGGTTTCAGTATTCAGGAAGAGGAGAGAGGTGGAGATGGCGTTATGAATATTCGTCTCATGTTTATTATATACCCGTAGAAACACTCACGCAGAAAAATTTTTAAAGTATAAAAAAGAAACAAGCAATGAAAAAGAATAAAAGAAACACCAAATCCACGGCCACGTCACCAACGCCAAGCAATAGTTTTTCCTTTATTGTGTTTCCTGGCTCCTTGATTTCTCCGGTTTTCCCGTCTCCTCTTCGTCTATCTTTCCTCCGTCTTCCTGACTTCCGCCTCCCTTCCATTGCCTCTCCATCTTCCGCCCCTGCCAGTATCGTCTTTCTTCCCTTCGACTTTCCTTCCCCCGTCTTATCCCTATCGCCTTCCCTCTGTTGTCTTCCTTCCCTCACCTCTCCGGACTTCGTGCTTCCTACGACTTCCCTTGTTCCCTCGCCCTTTCCTCTGCAATATTCCGCAATTAGAACACAAATAAATTACTTAATGCGAGTGGCGCCAGGCAAATGCTAATGATTAGTTCATTCAGGATTGACTTAACACATCATTTTGCTTCTAAACCCAACCCTCCCTCCGTCACTCATTCCGTCTCCCTCCCTCACTCCGTCTCCCTCCCTCCCTCCCTCCGTCTCTCTCTCTCTCTCTCTCTCTCTCTCTCTCTCTCTCTCTCTCTCTCTCTCTCTCTCTCTCTCTCTCTCTCTCTCTCTCTCTCTCTCTCTCTCTCATTCACACCCGACCTCTCCTGAGAGACGGACGTGACTTCACCCCGCTGCGCTCCACAGCCTCGCTTACCCGCGCTTCACACCTTGTCAACCTTGTGTTTTCGTTGTGCTCTTGGGATTGCGTTTGCTTTCACGTGCGTTTCTGTGTTCTTGCTTGTGAACCTTGTGTGTTGCCTGTGATTTCCCGACGCGTGTTTCGTGTGTGTTCGTTTGTGTTTTCTGTGAGTGTCTGCCTGTGGTTGCCTCTGTGATTTGTGTTTCCGGTGTTTTTGCGTGTGATTTGGCTGTTTCCGAGTGTTCTACGTGGGTACCAGAGTGTTTCAAGTGTGTTGTTGTGTTTCCGGTTTTTTTGCGTGTGATTTGGCTGTTTCCGAGTGTTCTACGTGGGTTTCAGAGTGTTTTGAGTGTGTTGTTGTGTTTTCGGTGTTTTTACGTGTGATTTGGCTGTTTTCGAGTGTTCTACGTGGGTATCAGAGTGTTTCGAGTGTGTTGTGTTTCCGGTGTTTTTGCGTGTGATTTGGCTGTTTCCGAGTGTTCTACGCGGGTATCAGAGTGTTTCAATTGTGTTGTTGTGTTTCCGGTGTTTTGGCGTGTGATTTGGCTGTTTCCGAGTGTTTTACGTGGGTATCAGAGTGCTTCAAGTGTGTTGTTGTTCTTTCCGGAGTTTTTGCGTGTGATTTGGCTGTTTCCGAGTGCTCTACGTGGGTTTCTGAGTGTTTCGAGTGGGTTGTGTTTCCGGTATTTCTGCGTGTGATTTGGCTGTTTCCGAGTGTTCTACGTGGGTTTCAGAGTGTTTCGAGTGTGCTGTTGTGTTTACGGTGTTTTTGCGAGTGACTTGGGGATGTTGAATCGTGCTTATGCGTGGGTTTCTGACTGTTTCGAGTGTGTTGTTGTGATCCCGAGTGTTTTCACGTGTGATTTGGGTGTGTCGGGTGTTCTTGCGTGAGTTTCTCGTGTGTTTCTCGAGTGTTTTTTGCGTTGTGCTTGCTGACACCTCACCCTTTGGATTCTGCTCCTCCTTACTGCACTCTCTTTAAATCCCCTAGAGGATTAACCTTTACTGTCCCCCTTTCCTTCACCTCACCTAAGCCCCCCCACCCTCGCTCACCTCACCTCCCTTCTGCTCCTCCTCACTACAAATCCCCTAGAGGACCAGCCCTTCCTACCCCTCTCTCACCTCCACATATTTCTAAGCCCCCCCCCCCCTCGCTCACCTCACCTCTTTCCTAATCCTCCTTGATCTCACACATCTCACCTCACCACTTTCCTAACCCTCCTTGATCTCACACACCTCACTCACCTCCTCTCTTTCCCCCTCTTCACTCACCTCACATCCCTTCCTACTCCTCCTCTCTCTCACTTTACCTCCTTTGCTAAACCCCCTCTCACTCACCTCACATCCCTTCCTACTCCTCCTCTCTCTCACTTTACCTCCTTTCCTAAACCCCCTCTCACTCACCTCACCTTTCCTAATCCCCTTCACTCTGTGTTTTTATCTCTTTCATTTCAGGCAATCATTAATCATTTTCAGCTAAGATGGCGCCTAAGAAGTGCAGTACTTGTAACGGTAGCTTCTCAGCTCACTTTTTTACAGGGCGTTCTGTTGTCTGTCGACTGCCTCTCCAGGTAGCATCTCGAGACAAGACTGCAGGAGCAAGAAGAGAAGATGGAAGCAGGTCAGAATAAAATAATAGAGCTTTCTCGCACTGTTGCCTCCTTGCAGGAATTCATCCAAGCTAACGTTAACGTGGTGCCAAACCCTTCACCCACCGCCCCCTTGCCCTCAGCGGTACCGTCGACACCAACAGACAACACCACGCAGCTGGAGAGTGTTAGTGGCACCCCCCATGATGGCTTCACCGTCGTGAATGGAGGAGCCGAGCCAGCCAGACAAGCAATCTATCCTGTTCATTGCTTCAACAGGTTTGCTATTCTGGAGGAGGAGGACGAGCAGGAGAGCACCTTACTGGTGGGTGACTCCATGATTCGCCAGCAGGTCGTTGAGTTCTGCGGCAGAGTTCCTCGTCGAAGACGGAACTATTGCTATCCTGGTGCTGGGATCGACGATATAACTGCTGCTCTTGAGGAAATCTCCCCCCAAGCTACTAATGATTCACTGTTTGTTATTCACAGAGGTACGAACGACGTCACCACGACACGGTCTGAGGAACTCCTGGACAAGTACCGTAGGCTCATCCATTAGTATAAGTCTAAATCCCCTAACATTTTGATTCCAGGAGTTCTACCACGGACATGGGCGGAGAGCGACTTCTTCAGTAAGGCCTTCAGCCTAAACAACCTCTTACAGACTCTTTGCAAAGAGCTTGACGTGGAGTTCTTCAACTCCTGGGACAACTTCTACGGTTAAAGTGAGCTCTTCCACAGGGGCGGAATACACCTATCTCCCATCGGGGCAGCCAGATTCGGAAGGCTCCTCAACGACGCAGTACGTGACACCCGATCAAAAAACGACCCTCAGCCACGTCCCTCCACCCCGCCCGTGTAAATAGACGCCATGCATCGCAACAAACCCGTAACCGTGATCCCGCAAGTACCACCAACTCTATTACCAAGCCTCTAGAAAACTTAAAAATCCTTAGTTTCAATGCGCGTAGCCTAAGAAACAAATTTGATGAACTGAGATGTCTTGCTCTTACAGAAAATTTTGACATAATTGCTATAACCGAAACATTTATCGACACCACAAACACTGATTTAAGCTCCGCATACAACATAGATGGCTACAGACTCTACAAAAAAGATCGTGTAAACTGTAGAGGTGGTGGCGTCGCTCTTTTTGTCAAAAGCTATTTGCAACCCACTGACAAAACACCAAGAGACAGTAACGTTGAACATTTGTGCGTGCGAGTAAACATTGCAAAAGTCAATTTAAATATATCTGTCACCTACAGGCCTCCCGGGCAATCACTCGATGAAGACCTTGAAATGTACAGAGTTTTAAGGCAGTCACTTAATAACAACGACTCACTGATATTAGGAGACTTTAACCTCACCCATATCGACTGGGCGACACTGTCAGGTACAGAAGGCGAGTCACATAGAATGATCGAATTTCTAAAAGAAAATTATCTAAGCCAAATGGTTTCTGAACCAACTCGACAAAATAACATACTCGACCTTCTTATAACTACCCAAGATAATCTAGTCAGTAATGTCACGGTAGGAGAACACCTCGGTTCTTGCGATCATAAATTAGTGCGCGTCGACATTAGAGCTCAAGCATCAGTGACTGAAAATAAAGTAAAGGTGCCCAATTTCAAAAGAGCTAACTTCGTAGAAATCCGACAAAAATTAACATAAATACAACTATCAGATGACGGCAATGTAGAGGAAGCCTGGCTAAGCTTTGAAAATCACTTACTCACTCAGGAGAACACATTCGTCCCCTTGTGCGAGAAGCGAATTAACACTAATAAAACCCCTCCTTGGTTTAATAGCGAAATTAAACACTCAGTCAAGGAGAGAAAATTGTTTTACTGGCTAAAGAAAGAACAAAGCACGCCCGAAAACATTAGACTATATAACGATGCCAGGCGACGAGTAAAAATATTAGTATGTGAGGCAAAGCGTAGATATGAAGAAAATATTGTAGCCAACTGTAAAAATAATACGAAATCTTTCTTCAGTTGCATAAACAACAGAAAGGCGATCAGAACTGGAAATGGACCTTTAACAAACAGCGACGGTGCACTAGTGACTGACAGCCAACACATTGCAAACTTCTTAAACAATTACTTTTCCTCGGTGTTTAATAATAACAGTCTTCCTCCCGCTACCACCAACACCAATACTTATGTAAATTTCGAGCATGCATTGCCTAATTTTGAAATAACAACCGATGAAGTCCTTAAAGCTCTCCATTCACTTAAAACAAATAAAAGTCCCGGACCCGATAAAGTATACTCTATACTGCTTAAAGAAACAAACAGCGAAATACTCTCCTCCCTCACAACCGTATTCAATATGTCTTTGCGACAAGGCATCGTCCCTTCGGGTTGGAAAAAGGCTAACGTGACACCGATTTTTAAGAAAGGAGACAAAAAAATACCAGGTAACTACGGACCCATTAGTCTAACTTCAATTGTAGGTAAGCTATTTGAGAGCATAATTAGAGACAAAATTGTGAGTTACCTCGAAAGCCACCCATTAATTGGGGATTCACAACATGGCTTCAGTAACAAAAGATCCTGCCTATCAAATCTATTGACCTTTTATAACGACCTCTTCTCAGTTTATGACGTAATCAAATCATTGGACGTAGTCTATCTTGATTTCCAGAAAGCGTTTGATAAAGTCCCACATCATAAATTACTTTATAAATTGAAGCAAATAGATATTGACGGTGAAGTAAACCAATGGATCGCGAATTGGTTGAGCAACAGACAACAAAGAGTTGTGATTGACGGATTTAACTCAGAGTGGGCGCCGGTCACTAATGGCGTCCCTCAGGGCTCGGTTCTTGGCCCAGTGCTCTTCATTATTATTATTATTATTATTATTATTTACAGCTAAGGAGACAGCTCAAGGGCGCAAAGAAAAAAAAAGAAAAAAAAAGGCCCGCTACTCACTGCTCCCGAACAGAGGTTAAAGGAGTGTCCAAAATCAGGGGTCAATTTGGGGAGGAGAGGTGTCCTGATACCCTCCTCTTGAAAGAGTTCAAGTCGTAGGCAGGAGGAGATACAGATGAAGGAAGATTGTTCCATAGTTTACCAGCGTGAGGGATGAAAGAGTGAAGATGTTGGTTAATTCTTGTATAAAGGGTTTAGACAGTATAGGGATGAGCATGAGTAGAAAGTCGTGTACAGCGAGGCTGCGGGAGGAGGGGAGGCATGCAGTTAGTGAGTTCAAAAGAGCAGTGAGCATGAAAATATCGATAGAAGATAGAAAGAGAGGCAACATGGCGGTGGAGTCTGAGAGGTAGAAGACTATCAGTATGAGGAGAGCTGATGAGACAAAGAGCCTCTGACTCCACTCTGTCAAGGACAGCTGTGTGAGTGGACCCCCCCCCCCCCCCCACACCCACACATGAGATGCATACTCCATACGAGGGCGGACAAGGCCCCTGTAAATGGACAGCAACTGTGCGGGGGAGAAGAACTGGCGGAGACGGTACAGAACGCCCAGCCTCGAGGATGCTGATTTAGTAAGAGATGAGATATGGAGTTTCTAGTTGAGATTTTGAGTTAAGGATAGACCGAGGATGTTTAGTGTTGAGGAAGGTGATAGCTGAGTGTTGTCAAAGAATAAGGGATAGTTGTTTGGAAGATTGTATCGAGTGGATAGGTGAAGAAACTGTGTTTTTGAGGCGTTGAAGGACACCAGGTTCCTCTTGCCCAATCGGAAATAATAGTAAGGTCTGCGGCTAGGCGTTCTGTTGCCTCCAGCCTTGAATCGTTAAGTTCCTGCAGGGTGGGTCTTTCTTTAAAAGAAGTTGAGTAATGCAGAGTGGAATCATTGGCGTAGGAATGGATAGGACAGTTCGTTTTGGAAAAAAAGATCATGAATGAACAACAGAAAGAGAGTGGGAGATAGGACAGAACCTTGTGGGACACCACATTTAATAGGTTTAGGGGAAGAACAGTGACCGTCTACTACAGCAGAAATAGAACGGTCAGAAAGGAAACTGGATATAAAGGTACAGAGAGAAGGATAGAAACCGTAGGAGGGTAGTTTGGAAAGCAAAGATTTGTGCCAGACCCTATCAAAAGCTTTGGATATGTCCAGCGCAATAGCAAAGGTTTCACCGAAACGGCTAAGAGAAGATGACCAAGAGTCAGCTAGGAAGGCAAGGAGATCACCAGCAGAACGTCCCTTACGGAACCCATACTGGCGATCAGATAGAAGGTCAGAAGTGGAAAGGTGCTTTTGAATCTTCCGGTTAAGGATTGATTCAAAAGCTTAAGATAGACAAGAAAGTTAAGCTATAGGACGGTAGCTCGAGGGATTGGAACGGTCACCCTTCTTAGGTACAGGCTGTATGAAGGCATACTTCCAGCAGGAAGGAAAGGTAGATGTTGATGGGCAGAGGCGAAAGAGTTTGACCAGGCAGGGTGACAGCACGGAGGCACAGTTTTTAAGGATAAAATGAGGCATTCCATCAGGTCCACAAGCCTTCTGAGGATTGAGGCCAGAGAGGGCATAAAACACATCATTTTGAAGAATCTTTATAACAGGCATAAAAGAGTCAGAGGGGGATGAGTAGGAGGAATATGCCCAGAATCGTCCAGAGTTGAGTTTTTAGAAAAAGTTGGAGAGAAGAGTTCAGCCTTAGAGATAGATGAGACGGCAGTGTTGCCGTCAGGACTGAGGAGTGGAGGGAAAGATGAAGAAGTGAAGTTGGAGGAGATGTTTTTGGCTAGATGCCAGAAGTCACGGGAAGAGTTAGAGAAAGCAAGGTTTTGGCATTTTCTATTAATGCAAGAGTTTTTGGTTAGTCGGAGAATAGATTTGGCACGATTCCGGGCAGAAATATAAAGTTCATAATTAACACTAGTTTGAAGGCTCTGGTACCTTTTGTGAGCTGCCTCTCTATCACTGACAGCACGAAAACAAGCGTGATTAAACGAAGGCTTTTTAGCGTGAGGAGTAGAGAAAGAACGTGGAATGTATGCCTCCATTCCAGAGACAATCACCTCTGTGATGCGCTAAGCACACACAGAGGGGTCTCTATCCTGGAAGCAATAATCATTCCACCTGGAAATCGGAAAAGTACATCCTCAGATCGTCCCACCGAGCTGAAGCAAAATGCCAGAAGCATCGCCTCTTCGGTGGGTCCAGAGAGTGTACAGGAGCGATAGGACAGGATGCAGAAATAAGATTGTGATCGGAGGAGCCCAACGGAGAAAACAGTTTGACAGAATAAGCAGAAGGGTTTGAGGTAAGGAAGAGGTCTAGAATGTTGGGCCGGTCTCCAAGACAGTTACATCAACGACGTGGATGTTGGACTCAATAATCGCATTAGTAAATTTGCAGACGACACAAAGATGGGTAACTCGGTTTTCATTGACAAAGACAGGCAAAGCCTCCAAGAGGAGTTGCACAAAATTTCAGCTTGGTCGGATAGATGGGAGATGCCCTTTAACGTAGACAAGTGCCAGGTCCTTCAAGTTGGAACAAGAAATAAGAAGTTCGATTATGAAATGCGCGGCGCTAAACTCACAAGCGTTCAATGCGTTAAGGACCTGGGGGTCAAAATCGCGTCAAACCTCAAATTCTCACATCAATGCATCGATGCAGCAAATAAAGCGAACAGAATGTTGGGTTTCATTAAAAGAAAATTTTTATTCAAGAATGAAGATGTAATACTTCCGCTCTACAATAGTTTAGTCAGACCCCACTTGGAATATGCGGTACAGTTTTGGTCTCCTCACCATGCAAAGGACATTGCTAAATTAGAAGGTGTTCAGCGTCGGGCAACAAAAATGATCCCTTCCTTGCGCAACAAATCCTACGAAGAAAAGCTTTCCACCCTTAACATGTTTTCTCTTGAGAAACGTCGCCTCCGAGGAAAACTGATCGAATGTTTTAAAATGCTTAATGGTTTCACGAATGTAGACAGAACAAAATTGTTTATGATCGATGACACTTTGCGAACGAGGAACAATGGCATAAAACTCAAATGTAGACAAGTAAATTCAGACTGCACCAAATTTTTCTTCACCAACGTTGTAGTGCGAGAATGGAATAAGCTCCCACCGTCAGTGGTCCAGTGTAACATGATTGACTCCTTTAAAAACCAGCTCGACCGTCACTTCCTTGAACTTAATATTAACTAGAGTAGAAAAGCAACGTTTTGGAGCCATCTGATTAGAACATAAGAACATAAGAACGCAGGAGTCTGCAAGAGGCCGGTAGGCCTGTACGAGGCAGCTCCTTTGACCCTAAGCTCCCGTGTATCTAACCCCACCTAATATCGCTGTCCATGAATTTATCTAGTCTATTTTTGAATGTGACAATTGTATTGGCACTCACCACATGACTGCTAAGCCTATTCCACTCATCCACCACCCTGTTAGAAAAACCAATTTTTGCCTATGTCCCTGTTGAATCTGAATTTATCCAGTTTAAACCCGTTACTTCGTGTCCTACCCGGTTCTCTTACCAACAAAACCTTATGAATGTCTCCCTTATTAAAGCCCTTCATCCATTTATAAACCTCGATCATGTCTCCACGCACCCTTCGCCTTTCTAGAGAATGCAAGTTTAACTGTTTGAGTCTTTCCTCGTATGGCAAGTTTATCACCCCTGAATCATCTTAGTCATCCTCCTCTGCACCGATTGTAACATTTTGATATCCATTCTATAGTAGGGTGACCAGAACTGAACCGCATAGTCAAGATGAGGTCTAACTAATGCTAAATATAGTTTGAGGAAGACTTCGGGGCTTCTGTTGCTTACGCTCCTTGAAATAAATCCCAGTACCCTATTAGCTCGATTTCTAGCTTGAATGCATTGTGCCCTTGGACGGAGATCAGAGCTCACTAAGACCCTTAAATCCCTCTCGCACCCAGACCTACTTATGAGAGTGTCATTTAAGCAATAGTTATGTGAGGGGTTGTTCCTACCTACACTCAGAATACTGCACTTCCCTACTTTGAACTCCATCTGCCATTTATCCGCCCACTCATATAATCTGTTGAGTTCACCTTGGAGAATACTAGCGTCCTGATCCGACTCAATTACTCTACCGATCTTGGTATCATCTGCAAATTTACTAACATCACTACTAATTCCTGTGTCTAAGTCATTGATATAAATAATAAACAAAAGTGGACCTAATACCGAACCTTGTGGGACCCCACTCGTAACACATCCCCAGTCAGATCTTTTACCATTGATTTGCACTCTTTGCTTCCTATTGCTAAGCCACGCCTTGACCCAGTTCAAAACTTTACCCTCTACTCCGTGAGCCTGTAATTTAAGCAACAGTCGTTGGTGAGGAACTTTGTCAAACGCTTTACTAAAATCAAGATAGATTACATCATAATTTTCATCTCTGTCAACCGCCTCAAATACTTTATTGTAGAAGGACAAGAGATTAGTGAGGCATGACCTACCTTTTGCGAACCCATGCTGCGAGTCGTGAATTAAGCTATGTTTCTCTAAATGCTCCCGAATGTTCCTGGCTATTATGGACTCCAGCATCTTCCCTATAACCGATGTTAAGCTAATTGGGCGATAGTTTGAAGCAACTGACCTGTCCCCCTTTTTAAAAATCGGCGTCACATTAGCTACTTTCCATAGGCTCGGCACATAGCCAGTATTTACCGACATCTTAAAGATGTCGGTTAGTGGGTCACTGATTATATCACCTAACTCCTTTAATACCCTCGGAAATATCCCGAGGGTATCTATCTCATCCTGAACTACTTGCCTGGTAATGATTATATCCCTCAATTTATCGCCATCCCCGCCCTCGTACACCTGAACTCTTTCCGGTATAGTCGTTCGATCCTCCTGTGTGAATACTGAAAGGAAGTAGTCGTTCAACAATGTGCTCATATTTTCGTAATTTTCTACTAGCTCCCCTGTGTTTGTTTTCAGCGGTCCAATTTTCTCCCGTGTTTTTGTTCTATACATCTGAAAGAAGCCCTTAGGATTACTTTTCGCCTCATTTGCTACTTTGATCTCATAGTTCCTTTTTGCTGTCCTGGTGTTTTTCTTAACTAATCTAGATAGTTCGACGTACCGGCCCCTGAGATGTGTTTCACCATTCTTTATTTTCTGATAAATTCCCTTTTTAACCCAATCTCGTGTTTTAGTCCACGAGTCATCCACTTAGGATCATTGTTTTCTTTTCTAAGTGTTCGCTGTGGTATATGCTGTTCCTGCCCCTCTACTATTACTCTAACTAAATTATTGTAAGACATTTCTACCTGGTTCTCCTGGCTCTCCAATCCGCAGTTCTGGCCCTCATGAATCCCTAAATTATCCCAGTTTACCCCTTCAAGATGTCTTCGAAGCCCCTCGTAGTTTGCTCTTCTAAAATCTGGCACTAACACTGGGTTTGGTTCGCGGGTTACCGCCCAGTCTAAGCTAAAACGAACCGTTCTGTGATCACTATTTCCTAACTCTCCGCCCACCTCCAACTCACGTAGCAAGTTCCCATTATTGGTTAGGACTAAGTCTAATATGTTATCTCCTCTGGTAGGCTCAGTAACTACCTGCTTAAGGAAATTATCTTGTATAACTTCAAGAAAGTCCTCGGCTTCCAGGTCACCCACTAGATCTTCCCAGTCTATATTCCTATAATAATTATTAAAGTCCCCCATTACGCAGACATTTCTACTCATACTCGCCCTGCCAATCTCCTGTATTAATATACTCGTGTCCTGCCTGTTAAGGTTGGGTGGCCTGTATATAACTCCTAGAGTTAGTTTTTCTTTCCCTTTGTAAACGTCCACCCAAACTGATTCTGAATCCATGTTAGTTTTGACTGAGTTGTTAACTAAACATTTAAGTGAGTCTTTAACATATAGCGCAACTCCACCTCCCTTTCTGCCCCTTCTGTCTTTGTGAAACATCTGATAACCCGTTATTTCAAATTCTGATCTAAAATTTCTATTAGCAGTGTCTATCCATGTCTCAGTGATCGCTATTATGTCAAAATTTTCTGAACAAGCTTCACCCCTTAGTAAGTCTATCTTGTTTCTGAGGCTCCTGCTGTTAGTATAGAAGATTCTTAGCCCGTCCTCTGTTACTCCTCTAGAATTACTTCTAAGCTGCCTGGTTATATTATGAGCTAGATGTCCCCTCCCATTGCTCCCATTACTCCTCCCCCCCTCGCCTATACTAAAAAATCCCTCAGGGTACCAAGTGCTCGCTCAAGGGAGTCTGAGAGAGCCTCAACACCCTTGAACGTCAAGTGTATCCCGTCACGGGCGTAGAGGGCGTCGTTGCCAAAGAAGAGGTCCCAATTGTCGACGAACAGCCACCCATTGCGCTCGCAGTGCTCAGCAAGTCTGCTGTTCACTGCTATCGCCCTGGACAGCCATCCATCGCCAACGCCCCTCCTTGGCAGGACGCCACACACTACTGGTGACCCACCAGCGTCACGTATCCTGCCTAACAATTCTCTAAAACGCCTGAGAAGGTCCTCGCTTGGCACACGAGAAACGTCGTTTCCGCCACAGCTGAGAAAGACAATGGGGTTCGATCCTCGCTTGCCATACACGCCTCAATCCTGTCTGATATATGGCCCACCCTGCCCTGGGAAACACACCTCGTCCTGTTCTTATCCTTGGAGCAAAATACCTGTCAACATAACGAACCTGACTATCACCAACAACAAGAACCCGACGGTCGGAAGGGGGCCAGGAGGGGGTGGGTGAAGGGGAGGGGAGAGCAGGAAGGAGGGGTGGGACCTGCTGTGAAGACCGAGGAGAAATTGTGGAAGAGGTGGAAGGTGGAAAGGAGGAGGAGGAGGAGGAAGAGGAAGAAGGAGAAAGGGAGGGTGAGGTGGTGGAGGGAGGAACGGACGAGGAGAGGGAGGAGGAAGAGGGGGAAGGGGAAGGTGAAGGACAGGTGTGGGAGGGACGAGCGAAGAGGCGGAGGACAAGGAGGAGAGGGAGAGGAGGAGGAGGAGGAGGAGAGTGGGCGGGAAGAGGGAGAGAGGGACGGAAGAGGAAGGAGGAATTTGAGGCGGAGGAGGCGGAGGAGGAGGAGGAGGCGGAGGAGGAGGAGGAAGGAGGAGGAGGAGGAGGAGGAGGAGGAGGAGGAGGAGGAGGAGGAGGTGAAAGGGAGAGTGAGGTGGGGAGGGAGGGACGGACGAGGAGAGGGAGGAGGAAGAGGGGAAGGGGGTGAAGGACAGGTGGGAGGGAGGACGAGCGAAGAGGCGGAGGACCAGGAGGAGAAAGAGGGAGAGGAGGAGGAGGAGGAGGGAGGGCGGGGAGAGGGGAGAGGGGGGACGGACGAGGAAGGCGAGGAGGAGGAGGAGGAGGAGGAGGAGGAAGAGGAGCAAGAAGAGGAGAAGGAGGGTGGGAAGGGGAGATCGGAGATGGTCGAAGAGGAGGAGGAGGAGGATGGGAGGGGCTGCTGCTGTGGTTAAGACAATACTATACTAGAGGGGAGGAAGAAGAGGAAGAGGAAGGGAGGACGAGGAAGAAGAGGAAGAGGAAGGGGAGAGGCGAGGCTTGTTGCTGCTGCACTAACCAGTAAGTGTACCTGGGGCGCGATCTATTCTCTAACTCTATGATCCTCTGATCATCCTTCTGAGTCTTAACGCAGAACCTACAAACGTCCTTGGAAAGAAAGTACTGCTTGGCCATGCGAAGGCCACAACCAGATCAAGGCTTTCGGGACTTCTTGGTGAAGATATGTGCGAGGCATGTCGGAAACATTTAGGCGCGTTATGTCGATTTGAAAGTACGCAGCTGCGGTGAGGTCGTCAGGTCAAAAAATGTATCTAGGAAAACAAACCAACAGCTGCTGTGAGGTCGCAGTCAGGTCAATTCCCTGGGGAAAAGGGTGTCTCTGGGTAAAAAGGCGCGGTTATTTCTACCCACCAAGACAAAACATAGGCCAATATTAATATACTGAGAAATCACTTATGTAAAGAAGATAATAACTGTGTTCACTAGGTTTGCGTGGAAAGATTAGTGTAGATTCACTTAGGTTTAAGGACAGACCACCTAGTCTGGACCATGGGGTCTGTGGTCTGATTTTCTCTCTCTCTCTCTCTCTCTCTCTCTCTCTCTCTCTCTCACGCGTCTTTGATAAGACAACTCTGACTGACGTCCGTCACGTCAGTTAACAAGAAGCTGGTAAACGACAGGATGATGCTTCGTATCAAATCACGGGTTAAGCCCACGCAATGATCAGTCGGTCATCCGAGTCAACCAGGAAATGATCAACTCTGGTGCCCTCGGGAGAACATGTAATACAGAGACGCTTCGTTTTGGAATACCGACTGAACAGGCTCTCTGAGGTGGCCACTGCATGGGTGCATACCATTTCATAGGCGTTTACTAAATGAATAAAGGCTATGCACTGGATTAAGAAATCATTGTAATCAACAAATACATAAACAAACAAAAAACAACAAAATAAATGGAATTACGACCCGAAAGGAACCCAGTAAAGGCGTTAAAATGTATCACGTGAAAACATAAGGACATCTTCATTGCATTATATATCACACACTATTGCAAGGCTAGTTAAAAAAAATCACAGAGTTGGAAATCTTTTTTTAGTACTTCGGTTGGAGTATTATTGAAATATAAACATCAAACAGCCTCACCCGCGCAACGCCAAAGTTGTACAACATTTAACAAGCTAATTATTACTACCATACTGCCACACGGTGTACTTGTCAACGTAAGGAAGCGGCTAATCAGCAGCCACTGTGAAAATAGCAAACTTCACCCAGGCGGCAATACTCGCATCAACACTTGAATAGCCTATAAGGTATTCTGCATCTGGAATCTCTCTCCAGTGACTAGGCAATCCGTACCAGATAGAGCCTTGGTGATTGTGACGTGTCTTGCATGCATGATGCATTAATAGACTCTCCAAATTATCCATATATATATATATATATATATATATATATATATATATATATATATATATATATATATATATATATATATATATATATATATATATATATATATATATATATATATATATATATATATATATATATATATATTCATATATATAAAAAAGGGAAACAATAATGAAAAAAAGAGCCCGCTACTCGCTGCTCCTATAAAAAGAGTTCAAAGGAGTGGCCGAAAGATAGGTCAATATCGGGAGGAGAGGTGTCCTGATACCCTCATCTTGAAAGAGTTCAAGTCGTAGGCAGGAGGAAATACAAATGAAGGAATATTGTTCCAGAGTTTACCTGCATGAGGGATAAAAGGGTGAAGATGCTGGTTAAATCAAAGGAAAGAGATTTGGAGTGTAAAGGGATGAGATTGAGTGGAAAGTCGTGTGGCGAGGCCGCGGAGGGAGGGGCAGACATGCAGTTAACAAGCTCAGAAGAGCAGTCAGCGTGAAAATATCGATAGAAGATAGAGAGACAACATGGCGGCGGAATTTAAGCGGTTGAAGACTATCAGTAAGAGGAGGGGAGCTGATGAGACGAAGAGCCTTAGATTCCACTCTGTCCAAGAGCGCTGTGTGAGTGGAGCCCCCCCACATGTGATATGCATACTCCATACGAGGGCGGACAATGTCCCTGTATATGGAAAGCAACTGCGCGGGGGAGAAGAATTGGGGGAAACGATACAGAACGCCCAATCTCGAGGAAGCTGATTTACTGAGAGAGATGATGTGATTTTATTTATTTTATTTTTTTTCGTTGGGGATATACCCCGGTGGAGGAAGGCGGTGCATGCCGCGCAACCCCCCAGACGGCTGGTAGAGAGATACCCAATTCTTTCAAGGAGGAGGCCCAACAACGGGGCTGAGAGTGTCGGAAAGAGCCCACCTTTCCACCCCCATGGTAACTGATAGGTCTCGAACCCACGCTCTAACAACCCGACGAAGCGCAAGGCAAAGACTCTACCACGGGACCACAGGAGCCCCCAAAGATGTAAAGTTTCCAGTTAAGATTTTGATTCAAGGATAGACCGAGGATATCTAGTGTTGAAGAAGGTGACAGCTGAGCGTTGCCGAAGAATAGGGGATAGGTGTTTGGAAGATTGTGTCATAAGAACATAAGAACATAAGAATATAGGAGTCTGCAAGAGGCCGGAAGGCCTGTACGAGGCAGCTCTTCTGAACCTAAGCTCCCGCTTAGCTCCCGTGTATCTAACCCCACCTAATATCGCTGTCCATGAATTTATCTAATCTATTTTTGAATGTGACAATTGTATTGGCACTCACCACATGACTGCTAAGCCTATTCCACTCATCCACCACCCTGTTTGTAAACCAATTTTTGCCTATATCCCTAATGAATCTGAATTTATCCAGTTTAAACCCATTACTTCGTGTCTTATCCGGTTCCCTTACCAACAAAACCTTATGAATGTCTCCATTATTAAAGCCCTTCGTCCATTTATAAACCTCGATCATGTCTCCACGCACCCTTCGCCTTTCTAGAGAATGCAAGTTTAACTGTTAGAGTCTTTCCTCGTATGGCAAGTTTCTCAACCCGTGAATCATCTTAATCATCCTCCCCTGCACTGATTCTAACATTTTGATATCCATTCTATAGTAAGGTGATCAGAACTGAGCCGCATAGTCAAGATGAGGTCTAACTAATGCTAAATATAGTTTGAGAAAGACTTCGGCGCTTCTGTTGCTTACGCTCCTTGAAATAAATCCCAGTACCCTACTTGCTCGATTTCTAGCTTGAATGCATTGTGCCCTTGGACGGAGATCAGATCTCACTAAGACCCCTAAATCCCTCTCGCACCCAGATCTGCTTATGAAAGTGTCATTTAAGCAATAGTTATGAGAGGGGTTGTTCCTACCTACTCTCAGAATACACTTCCGCACATTGAACTCCATCTGCCATTTATTCGCCCAGTCATACAATCTGTTTAGTTCACCCTGGAGAATACTAGCGTCCTGATCCGACTCAATTACTCTACCGATCTTGGTATCATCTGCAAACTTACTGGCATCACCACTAATTCCTGTATCTAAGTCATTGATATAAATAATAAACAAAAGTGGACCTAATACCGAACCTTGTGGGACCCCACTCGTAACACATCCCCAGTCAGATCTTTTACCATTGATTTGCACTATTTGCTTCCTATTGCTAAGCCACGCCTTGGCCCAGTTCAAAACTTTACTCTCTACTCCGTGAGCCTGTAATTTAAGCAACAGTTGTTGGTGAGTAACTTTGTCAAACGCTTTACTAAAATCAAGATAGATTACATCATAATTTTCATCTCTGTCTACCGCCTCAAATACTTTATTGTAGGACAAGAGATTGGTGAGGCATGACCTACCTTTCGTGAACCCATGCTACGAGTCGTGAATTAAGCTATGTTTCTCTAGATGCTGAATGTTCCTGGCTATTATGGACTTCAGCATCTTGCCCATAACCGATGTTAAGCTAATTGGGCGATAGTTTGAAGCAACTGACCTGTCCCCCTTTTTGAAAATCGGCGTCACATTAGCTACTTTCCATAGGCTCGGCACATATAGTATTTACCGACATCTTAAAGATGTCGGTTAGTGGGTCACTGAGTACATTACCTAATTCCTTTAATACCCTCGGAAATATCCTGTCAGGACCTGGCGACTTGTTCGTCTTAAGCTTATCTATCTCATTCTGAACTACTTGCGTGGTAATCATTATATCCCTCAATTTATCGCCATCCCCGCCCTCGTACACCTGAACCCTTTCCGGAATAATCGCTCGATCCTCTTGTGTGAATACTGAAAGGAAGTAGTCGTTCAACAATGTGCTCATATTTTAGTAATTTTCTGCTAGCTTCCCTGTGTTTGTTTTCAGCGGTCCAATTTTCTCCAGTGTTTTTGTTCTATACGTCTGAAAGAAGCCCTTGGGATTACTTTTCGCCTCATTTGCTACTTTGATCTCATAGTTCCTTTTTGCTATCCTGGTGTTTTTCTTAACTAATCTAGATAGTTCGACGTACCGGTCCCTGAGATATGTTTCACCATTCTTTATTTTCTGATAAATTCCCTTCTTTAACCCTATCTCGTGTTTTTGTCCACGAGTCATCCACTTAGGGTCATTTTTTCTTTTCTAAGTGTTCGCTGTGGTATATGCTGTCTTTGTCCCTCTACTATTACTCTAACTAAATTATTGTAAGACATTTCTACCTGGTTCTCCTGGCTCTCCAATCCACAGTTCTGGCCCTCATGAATCCCTACATTATTCCAGTCTACCCCTTCAAGATGTCTTCGAAGCCCCTCGTAATTTACCCTTCTAAAATCTGGTACTAACACTGGGTTTGGTTCTGGGGTTACCGCCCAGTCTAAGATAAAACGAACCGTTCTGTGGTCACTATTTCCTAACTCTCCCCCACCTCCAACTCACGTAGCAAGTTCCCATTATTGGTTAGAACTAAGTCTAATATGTTATCTCCTCTGGTAGGCTCAGTAACTACCTGCTTAATGGAATTATCTTGTATAACTTCAAGAAAATCCTCGGCTTCCAGGTCACCCACTAGGTCTTCCCAGTCTATATTCCTATAATTAAAGTCCCCCATAACGCAGACAGTCGAGTTGATAGGTGGAGAAATTGAGTTTTTGAGGCATTGAAGGATACAGGGTTCCTTTTACCCCAATCGGAAATGATAATAAGGTCTGAGGTTATGCGTTCTGAAGCCTCTAGCCTGGAGTCATGTAATTCCTGTTGAGAGGGTGTTCTGTTGAAAGAAGTTGAATAATGCAGAATGGAGTCATCAGCGTATGAGTGGATAGGACAGTTTGTTATGGAAAGAAGATCATTGATGAATAACAGGAAGATAGTGGGTGATAGGACAGAGCCCTGTGGAACACCACTGTTAATAGGTTTATGAGAAGAACAGTGACCGTCTACCACAGCAGAGATAGAGCGGCCGGAAAGGAAACTGGGGATAAAGGAACAGAGAGAAGGATATAATCCGAAAGAGGGCAGTTTAGAAAGCAAAGACTTGTGCCAGACTCTATCGAAAGCTTTCGATATGTCTAGCGCAACTAAGAAAGTTTCTTCATAAGGATGACCAAGAATCAGTTAAGAGAGTAAGAATATCGCCAGTCAACGACTCATGCGGAACCCATACTGGTGATCAGATAGAAGGTCAGAAGTGGAAAGGCGCTTTTAAATCTTCCGGTTAAGGATTGATTCAAAAGATTTAGATAGTCAGGGAAGTAAAGCTATAGGGCGGTAGTTTGAGAGATAAGAACGGTCACCCTCTTACACAGGCTGTATGAAGGTGTACTTCCAGCAGGAAGGAGAGATAGATGTTGACAGGCAGAGTCGAAAGAGTTTGACCAGGCAGGATGTCAGCACGGAGGCACAGTTTTTAGGGGCAATAGGAGGCACTCCATCAGGTCCATAAGCAATTTGAGAGTTGATGCCAGAGAGGGCATAGAAAACATCATTCTGAAGAATCTTAATAACAGGCATAAGGGAATCAGAGGGGGGATGAGTAGGAGGAATATGCCCAGAATCATCTAAAGTTGAGTTGTTATAGAGAGACTGAGCGAAGAGTTCAGCCTTATAGATAGATATAACGGAAGTGGTGCCGTCATGGTTAAGGAGAGGAGGGAAAGAAGAAAAAGGGAAATTGGAGGAGATATTTTTGGCTAGGTGCCAGTCGTCTCTGCAAGAACTAGAAAAAGCAAGGTTTTAACATTTGCTACAGATAAAAGAGATTCTGGAAAGTCGAAGAATAGATTTGGCACGATTCCGGGCAGCAATGTCAGGATCATGGTTAGCAGGAGTTCGGAGGCGCTGGTTTTAGGATGAGGATTAGATCTGTGATGCACTCAGAAGCACACAGGTCTCTCTCGGGCTTGAAGCAGTAATATATATATATAGATATATATATATATATATATATATATATATATATATATATATATATATATATATATATATATATATATATATATATATATATATATATATATATATATATATATATATATATATATATATATATATATATATATATATATATATATATATATATATATATATATATATATATATATATATATATATATATATATATATATATATATATATATATATATATATATATATATATATATATATATATATATATATATATATATATATATATATATATATATCTATATATATATATATATATATATATATATATATATATATATATATATATTTACATACCCATAAATGGCTATTGTCCTGAGAGGCTGTTGTGTCCCGGACGCTCCTGCTTCGGGCAACACTCTGCAGTGGTTGACAGGACAGTCGAGGAGGGACGCTACTGGTCTATCCAAGGCTATCACCTCAGGCGGCTCAGAAGACAATTCCAGTAAGTAGATCTGGATTTGGCGTCTCAAGTTCGAAAAAGGTGATGGTGAGTGTGTGTGTGTGTGTGTAATTCACGACCACCACCACGACCTGATTACGTATTGGACACGTAATCGCTAGCAGGTACCCTCCCGACATGAGCAAGTGCTCTTTATCGTCCATCTCTGAGAACTGCCAGGACGTCACACACTACACACCCCATCCCCCTTGCTCAAAGGGGGACAGCAACTACTCCTTGTCAACGGAAAGAATCCGGCCTGAGCCGGCTTGAGCCGCCGCCCTGTCAGACCGTGAAGCCTGGCAGCGCAGCGCTCTACCAGTTGCGCCACGGAGTGGTGTGTGTGTGTGTGTGTGTGTGTGTGTGTGTGTGTGTGTGTGTGTGTGTGTGTGTGTGTGTGTGTGTGTCGACAAACTCAGGAAAGAACCATGGCAACAATAACAACAATAGCAGATCTAAAGTGGAGGACATCTTGACCCACTCTCCTTTTTCTGAAATCTCCATCCTATGAGATGTCAATGTTCACCACCAGCTTTGGCTTTCATCATCTTTCACTAACCAGCCTGATGAATAAGCCTACAACCTTGCTCTCCTCAACGATCTAGAGCAGTTGGTTCAGCACTCGTATTCCCAACCGCCTTGGAGATACGCCCAACATTCTAGACCTCTTCCCTAATCCTTCAGCTTACTCTACCAAATTGTTATCTCCGTTGGGCTCCTCCGATCACAACCTTACTCATGTATCCTGTCCTATCACTCCTGTACAGCCACTGGACCCACCGAAGAGGTTGTGCTTCTGGCATTTTGCTTCCGCTCGGTGGGACGACCTGAGGTTGTACTTTTCCGATTTCCCTTGGAATGATTACTGCTTCCAGGAGAGAGATTCCTCTCTGTGTGTCCAGTGCATCACAGAGTTGGTTATCTCTAGAATGGACGATTCTGGGCATATTCCTCCTACTCATCCCCCCTCTGACTCCTTTTTGCCTATTATTAAGATTCTTACGAATGATGTTTTCTATGCTCTTTCTGGCTTCAATCCTCAAAAGGCTTATGGACATGAAGGAGTGCCTCCTATTGTCCTTAAAAACTGTGCTTCCATGCTGACACCTTTCCTGGTCAAACTCTTTCTCCTCTGCCTGTCAAACATTTTCCTTCCTTCCTGCTGGATGTACGCCTACATACAGCCTGTACCTAAGAAGGGTGACCGTTCCAATCCCTCAAACTACTGTCCTATAGCTTTAATTTCTTTTGTATCTAAAGCTTTTGAATCAATTCTTAACCGGAAGATTCTTAAGCATCTATCCACTTCTGACCCTCTATTTTATCGCCAATATTGATTTCACAAGGAACGTTCTACTGGTTATCTTCTTGCCTTTCTAACTTACTCCTAACTAACTGAACTCTCTTAGCCGTTTCGGTGAAACTTTTGCTAATGCGCTAGACATATCAAGAGCCTTGAATAGGGTCTGGCACAAATCTTTGCTTTTCAAACTACCCTTCTACGATTTTTATACATCTCTCTGTACCTTTGTCTCCAGTTTCCTTTCTGACCGATCTATCTCTGCTGTGGTAGACGGTCACTGTTCTTCCCCTAAACGTATCAACAGTGGTGTCCCGCAGGTCTCTGTCCTATCTCCCGCTCTTTTTTTTTTTTTTTTACAGCAAAGGAAACAGTTCAAGGGCGTAAAAAAAATAAAACTAATGAAAAAAAAGCCCGCTACTTACTGCTCCTGAATATAGTAGAGAGGAGTGGCCAAAAAGAGAAATCAATTACGTGAGGAGAGGTGTCCTGATACCCTCCTCTGGAAAGAGTTCAAGTCGTAGGCAGGAGGAAATACTGATGAGGGAGATCGTTCAAGAGTTTACCAGCGTAGGGGATGAAAGAGTGAAGATGCTGGTTTACTCTTGCATAAGGGGTTTGGACAGTATAGGGATGAGCTTGATCAGAAAGTCGTGTGAGGCGAGGCCGCAGGAGGGGGTGAGGCATGCAGTTTGCAAGTTCAGAAAAGCAGTCAGCGTGAAAATATCGACAGAAGATAGAAAGAGAGGCAACATCGCTACGGAAATTAAAAGGTACAAGACTATCAGTAAGAGGAGGAGAGTTGATGAGACAAAGAGCCTTAGACTCCACTCTGTCCAGATCATCTGTGTGAGTGGAGCCCCCCACACCTGAGATGCACACTCCTAACGAGGGCGGACAAGGCCCCTGTATATGAATAGCAACTGTGCGGGGGAGAAAAACTGGCGGAGACGATACAGAACGCCCAACCTCGACGAAGCTGATTTAGTGAGGGAGATGTGAAGTTTCCAGTTAAGATTTTGAGTTAAGGATAGACCGAGGATATTTAGTGTTGAAGAAGGTAATAGCTGAGTGTTGTCGAAAATTGAGGATAGGTGTTTGGAAGATTGTGTCGAGTTGATAGGTGGAGAAACTGAGTTTTGAAAGCATTGACCGACACAAGGTTCCTTCTACCCCAATCAGAAATGATAGCAAGGTCTGAGGTTAATTAAGCGTTCTGCAGCTTCCAGTCTGGAGTCATGTACTACCTGTTTGGATGGTCTTCTATTGAAAGAAGTTGAATAATGCAGAGTGGAATCGTCGGCGTATGAGTGGACAGGACAGTATGTTATGGAAAGAAGATCATTGATGAATAACAGGAAGAGAGTGGGTGATAGTACAGAGCCCTGTCGAACACCACTGTTGATAGGTTTAGGGGAAGAACAGTGACCATCTACCACCGCGGAGATAGAATTGCCGCAAAGGAAACTGAAGATAAAGGAACAGGGAGAGGGATAAAATCCGAAAGGGCGCAGTTTAGAAAACAAAGACTTTTGCCAGACTCTATCGAAGGCTTTTGATATGTCTAGCGCAATTGAGAGTTTCACCGAAACGGCTAAAAGAGGATAACCAAGAGTCAGTTAAGGGAGCAAGAAGATCGCCAGTAAAACGCCCCTTACGGAACCCATACTGGCGATCAGATAGCAGCTTAGAAGTGGAAAGGTGCTCATGAACCTTCCGGTTAAGGATTGATTCAAAAGCTTTAGATAGACAGGAAAGTAAAGCTACAGGGCAGTAGTTTGAGGGATTGGAACGGTCACCCTTCTTAGGCACAGGCTGTACGAAGGCGTACTTTCAGCAGGAAGGAAGGGTAGATGTTGATAGGCAGAGACGAAAGAGTTTGACCAGGCAGGGTGTCAGCACGGAAGCACATTCTTAAGGACAATAGGAGGCACTCCATCAGGTCATTAGCCTTATGAGAGTTGAGGCCAGAGAGAGCATAGTAAACATCATTAGGAATAATCTTAATAATAGGCATAATGAAGTCAGAGGGGGGATGAGCAGGAGGAATATGCCCAGAATCGTCCAGGGTGGAGCTCTTACAGAAAGTTTGAGCGAAGAGTTCAGCCTTAGAGACAGATGAGACGGCGGTGCTGCCGTCATGGTTAAGGAGAGGAGGGAAAGAGGAAGAAGTGAAATTGGAGGAGATATTTTGGGCTAGATGCCAAAAGTCACGGGAAGAATTAGAGAAAGCAAGGTTTTGGCATTTTATATTAATGAAGGAGTTTTTGGTAAGTCGGAGAATAGATTTGGCACGATTCCGGGCATAAATATAAAGATCATGGCTAGCAGGAGTGCCAAGGCTGTGGTAACTTTTGTGAGCTGCCTCTCTATCTTCAATAGCACGAGAACAAGCATGATTAAACTAAGGCTTTTTAGCATGAGGATTAGAGAAAGAACGTGGAATTTATGCCTCCATTCTGTGATATGCTGGGCACACACAGAGGGGTCTCTCTCCTGGAAGCAGTAATCATTCCACGGGAAATCGGAAAAGTATATCTTCAGGTCGTCCCACCGAGCTGAAGCAAAATGCCAGAAGCATCGCCTCTTCAATGGGTCCAGAGGATGTTGTTCATTGATGATCTTCTTTCCCAAACGAACTGTTATATCCATTCTTACGCCGATGACTCTACTCTGCATTACTCAATTTCTTTTGATGGAAGACCCACCCAACAGGAACTATACGATTCCAGGCTGGAGGCCACAGAACGCTTAACTTCACACCTTACTATCACTTCCGAATAGGGCAAATAGAACCTGGTGTCCTTCAACACCTCAAAAACTCAATTTATTCACCTATCCACTCGACACAATCTTCCAAACACCTATCCCCTATTCTTCGACAACACTCACCTATCACCTTCTCCAACACTAAACATAATCGGTCCATCCTTAACTGAAAATCTCAACTGGAAACTTCATATCTCTTCTTCTAAATCAGCTTCCTCGAATTTGGGCGTTCTGCATCGTCTCCGCCATTTTTTTTTCCCGCGCAGAGATGCTGTCCATATACGGGGCCTTGTCCGTCATCGTATGGGGTATGCATCTCATATGTTGGGGGCTCCACCACGCAGCTCTCTTGGACAGAGCAGAGAGTCAAAGGCTCTTCGGCTCTTCGTCTCATCAACTCCCTCCTCCTACTGACAGTCTTCACTCTTAATTTCCGCCGCTCTTTCTATCTTCTATCCGCTGCTCTTTCTATCTTCTATCGATATTTTCATGCTAACTGCCCTTCTGAATTTGCTAAGTGATGCCTCCCCTCCTTCCGCGGCCCCGCTGCACACGACTTTCTACTCTAGCTCATCGCTATACTGTCCAAGCCCCTTATGCAAGGGTTAACCAGCATATTCATTCTTTCATCCCTTACACTGGTAAAATATGGAGCAGTCTTCCTTCGTCTCTATTTCCTCCTGCCTACGAATTGAACTCTTTCTAGAGGAGTGTATCAAGACACCTCTCGACCCGAAACTGACCTCTCTTTTGGACACTTTTCACTTTTATCTTCGATGCAATCAACGATTGGCGGCTTTTTTTTGTTGTTCTTGTTGCCCCTGAGCTGATTCAATAGCTGTAAAAAAAAAAAAAAAAAATGTCACAACCAGTGCTATTTCACTCCAAAATGGTGATTCGTTTTATCCGCTGTCACTCATGCCATGCACCACGAAAATCACCATCGACAAAACCAGCAGCAATACGGTCAATAGGCGGTGGCTGAGTCGTCAGAGTAACGGCCTCGTGTTCAGGAGGACGCGAGTTCAATCCCCGCCCGGTGCCACCAAGCAGGGATTTTTCAGCCGCCGCCGAGTGGCTTAAAACTATCCACATGCTGTCCAGAAGACCACCTATCAACCCGGACTCTAAATTCTAGGATCAAAAATGAGCTCTGGGAGGGCAGCATGAGCCAATGCAAGATGGCGCCACTATAAACACTCGCCTGCGCCAGAACGGGTTGGGCCGACCATCAGGACCCACCGGAAAGAAGCCTTGGACCGACCATCAGGTTCCACCGGGAAGAAGCCTACCGGCGCAATAGGCAGAAAAAAAACAAAAAAAAACACCGCACGTCGACACGCAACAGTTTCCCAACCACCACCACCATCACAACAACACCACCACCACAACACCCCAACACCCGGCTGAAAAACATCATTAATGGCAAAAAGAGCAAGGTGGATCAACAACACAAACACAACCGTTTCAAAATGTCCAACTAATTAAGCTCATTGCCTTTTATTAATTAGGCTTGAACGTGAAATAATAATGATTGCACCGTCGACAGGTAGCGTAGTTTACATGCACTAAACTGAAAATATTGTGTATTAATTTCAGATAACTCTTATTTAACCCTTAAACACATTCCGGGGTCGGATCGGACCCCACTATATTTTCTCAATGGTAACACAGCCGCCTCATTGGCGCCAGACAGCTGTGCTTTTGTGTTCGCTTTGATGTTGTCGATGTTGTGTGCATGCCGCTCTCGCTCTTTCCGTGTCCAGTGTAGAAGCGATTGGTGCCCGTTTCGACCCCACGTATGTGTATACGTAATACAACGTTGTATTACGTAGCCCCCCAACACATTTATATGTATATATATATATATATATATATATATATATATATATATATATATATATATATATATATATATATATATATATATATATATATATATATATATATATATATATATATATATATATATATATATATATATATATATATATATATATATATATATATATATATATATATATATATATATATATATATATATATATATATATATATATATATATATATATATATATATATATATATATATATATATATATATATATATATATATATATATATATATATATATAACGGGCGCTGACCGTTCAAGATGTACATTCCCAATAAGCCTGTCAAGTATGGACTGAAACTTGTCCTTATAACTGACAACACAAGGGAGTACCTATTGGGGCCAAAACCGTATTCTGGGAAGGGAGATCCACCAGCTCAAGGAAACCTCGGCCTGGGACACTGCCTGACAAAGGAGCTGACTACGTAAACCATATCATAACACCAACAGGAACGTAACTGTGGACAACTGGTTCACCTCAGTTCCCCTTGCAATCCTACATATCCACCGTCTGCAACATCCCCATTGATGTTCAGCGTCCTAATGGAGCAATGGAGCAGGCGGTGTTGTTCAATATCAGCTCTCGCATAGTACGGTTTAGGAAGTGTCCGCGGGAAGATGTTAGAAAAAGCTGCAATGTGTGCTATACATGTATAAGGAGGCTCTCTGCAGATTCCTCAAATGTAAGTAATAATTTTCTATGAATTGCAACTGTACTAATGTACATTTGTACAAAAATACTCCAAAGATTTTTTTTTCACTAATAGAATGTCAACCTTTTTGACAGCTTGCCTCAGAATTAGCAGTGGTGCCAGAATGCTAGGGGTACATCAGCTGCATCCCACACTCCCAGGCTGTACTTGGGACACGCTACATGAGAGTACTTGCATGGGAGGGCCTGATACAAAATGTATTGTGAACAGGTGTACTATTTTTCATGAGTTTTGGAGATTTTTTTAGGGGGGTATCCAATCTAATACTTACTTATCAATTTTTACATATATTTGTTTCTCTAGAAACAGGATTAAGTTTGGCATTGCCCATGGTGCTTTTAGTTTGAATGAAATGCAATTAGAAGTATTTTTTTCCATTTTTCAAAAGTTGGGGTCCGCAAGGACCCCCGTATGTGTTAGTGTATAATTTAATAGGGTATGTGTTTAAGGGTTAACCTCAGATCAATAATTATATAATTTTAAGAACACCTGTAAAATAATAAGTACTGGAGCACCCACAGGTTATGTAGTATATGCATCTAATTATAGCTATTCAATGATATCTTGGACGTAAAACGACAAGCTATATGAGACTCTCCATCATTTCCGTAGTCTCTCTAATGGTTTAAACTGTAATATATCACACACCATTTAGCTACGTTTCTCGATTTGTGTAATTATAAACTGTTCCTCTCTCATTTCTTATTTAGCATCCCAATCCCTAATTCCCAACGCTTCTTCCTTTTTACGTACTAGAACAGCCGAACGATAGGTAGATATTCTTTTATACACACGATCACAGCCTCATCAAGATGATATTGAGGATCTGTCAGAACCAACACGGCCTCTTTAGTCACTCCATAATATATAATGCATAATACATATTATAATATATAACATTTAATGCCGGTAAGCTAACTCGCTTCAGCTTCCTACTACTACACCACCCTGCCACAGTACTCCAACCTTTTGTCGATTTTTTTTATTGCATAGAGGAGAGACCAAAGGCTAGGGAAACGTATAAAATAAAATTGCCTGCAATGTGCTGGTACCCTTAAAGTAGATAGATGAATTATTCGAAAATAATTATAGAATTAGTGTACGATAATGGGGTTTGACTCTTATAATGGAGGGCTGATGGCATAAATCTTCTAAAAGTAACCCACTTCCGAGTCAGCATACTCTGAGTTTTAAAGGCTTACGTTTCTGCCTATAGCACCGGTAGGCTTTCTTGGTGGAGCCTGATGGTTAGCCCCAGCCCGTTATGGCGCAGGCAAATGTTTATAGTGGCGCCATTTTGCTCATCAGTTTCGAATAAGGTCACTCCAAGATGCATATAAAACCCCAAGTGGCCTGCCATAAGAGGTGAATGTATCGTGCGCGACTGCAGGACAGGTTACCCGGGCAGGCGACATCTAGGATCATTTCACTGCGCTATGTCTTGCATGTGAGAGCGTGTACCCAATAAAGTTGAGAGCAAACATTCACGGAGCGCTTAATTAATTTCCTATCTAGCCTTCAGGCGTGTAGCAGTAATGTGTTTGATCATGCCTATACCAATGCCTCTATAAATTTTCCTAATATCATTATTATACGTACTGTCAAATCTTTGCGTTGCAGCTTTTAGTACCGTAGCAGCATAATGAATAGAAAAATAGGTACTCGCTTTAATTGGCTGGTCTACTTGAATTACTCGAATTTAATTGAGAGCCCCTTAACAACATTTTCATACATACTGCATGACGCATATAAATGTGTACACCTTGCCGTCACTAATGCTGTGTACATACCTGTGTATCCCCGCACCCCCCCACCCACCCCCACACACACACACATCCCTCCGGTGGGTCCATCGGTAGAGCGCTGCGCTGCGAGGCTTAACGGCCAAACAGGCGGCGGTTCGAGCCCGTTCAGGCCGGATTCTTTCGGTTGACTAGGAGTGGTTACTGTCCCCCATTGAGCAAGGGGGATGGGGTGTGTGGTGTGTGAGGTCCTGGCAGTGCCCAGAGATCGACGATAATAAGCACTTGCTCTCGTCGGGAGGGTACATGCTGGCGAAAGCGAGTCCAATTCGTGATCAGACCGTGATGAATTACACACACACACACACACACACACACACACACACACACACACACACACACACACAGGAGGTGAGAGAGAGAGAGAGAGAGAGAGAGAGAGAGAGAGAGAGAGAGAGAGAGAGAGAGAGAGAGAGAGAGAGAGAGAGAGAGAGAGAGAGAGAGAGAGAGAGAGAGAGAGAGAGAGAGAGAGAGCAATCAATTCGGCACAATCTTCCAAACACCTATCCCCTGTTCTTTAACAACACTCATGCAGGTGTCATTTTCTTCAACACTAAACATCCTCGGTCTATCCTTAACTCAAAATCTTAACTGGAAACTTCACATCTCCTCTCTCAGTAAATCAGCTTCCTCGAGGTTGGGCGCTCTGTATCGTCTCCGCCAGTTCTTCTCCCCCGCACATTTCCTATCCATATACATGGGCCTTTTTCGCCCTCGTATGGAATATGCATCTCACTTGTGAGGGGGGGGCTCCACTCATACAGCTCTTCTAGACAGAGTGGAGTCTAAGGCTCTTCGTCTCATCAGCTCTCCTCCTCTTACTGATAGTCTTCTTCCTCTTAAATTCCGTCGCCATGTTGCCGCTCTTTCTATCTTCTATCGATATTTTCACGCTGACTGCTGTTTTGAACTTGCTAACTGCATGCCTCCCCCCCCTCCCGCGGCCTTGCCACACATGACTTTCTACTCAAGCTCATTCCTTTACTGTCCAAATCCCTTACGCACAAGTTAACCGGCATTTTCACTCTTTCATCCCTCACGCTGGTAAACTCTGGGACAATCATCCTTCATCTGTATTTCCTCCTGCCTACGACTTGAGCTCTTTCAAGAGGAGGGTATCAGACACCTATCCTCCCGAAATTGACCTATCTTTCGGCCATTCCTCCTGACTCTTTTTGTAGGAGCAGTGAGTAGCGAGCATTTTTTTATTATTGTTTCCTTTTTTTTAATCATGAACTGTTTCGTTTACTGTAAAAAAAAATATTGTAGTTTTTCTTTGCTTACACGTGGTTTGGTAGAGTGCTACGGTAGAAGCGTTGAAGCGCCAGCTGGTGGTGGTGTTCGCATTTGACGGGTCAGTGGTTCGGAATTGATGAAGGAAGCTGTGCATGACGCGAGAATGTGGGCGGAAGAGGAGAAAGCGAATCATCTAAGGGAAAAATTTAGGTAAGGTAAAAGAGCAGGGAAAAGAATATAATAAGGGCGAGAAAATAACAGAGAGAGAGAGAGAGAGAGAGAGAGAGAGAGAGAGAGAGAGAGAGAGAGAGAGAGAGAGAGAGAGAGAGAGAGAGAGAGAGAGAGAGAGAGAGAGAGAGAGAGAGAGAGAGAGAGAGAGAGAGAGAGAGAGAGAGAGAGAGAGAGAGAGAGAGAATAGGCGGGCGATGAGACAGAACGTGACAGAAAGGAGGAAGGAGGGCGCCAGTGTACCTGAGGGCGGGATGTGAGGTGGACGTCCTCACAGCTTCCATTCTGGATCGCTGTAACGCAGCGGCAGCCCTCAGTTCCCTCACACCCGAGCCGTCAGGCACCGCGCGCCCGCTGCCAGCCTGCCATCGCCACTCCTTGCTGGATAGTGTATTCTCTTCACCCTTTTGTGTGTGTTACTATAACAAAAAAAAAAAAATAGTGACACAAGCTTAGAAAATAGTGATACGAATGTGAAGAAAATATGAAGGTTCGGAGTGAGGAAAAATAGAAGTCACAAACGTCTTGATCAAAAGTTTGTAAACGAAAGATGTTTACTTCTCTGAAACCAGTGAAAGTGAAAGTAAATAGACAAATTTTAAACTATATAATTCATGCTGTAGGTCGTGACGGAAAATAGTTTTAACTGCAAAACGAGAACAGCTTGAACGGGGGGCGGTCTGGGCCTGAGGGGTCGAAAGGCAGTGACCAGGATCAATATTAACGCCAGAGAACGTGATGCCTTGTTAGTGAACTGTGTCGCAGATTTCCTGAATTACCTAACTAGAAAGATGTGAGTTTCCCCGCCTCAGAAATAAATAAAAATGGGACGTCGGTACCCAAATGTGTACAAGAATATAGTTTTAAGAGTGAAGATTTCCAAACTGTTTCCATCATTAGAGCCCAAAGTTACACACATAATGGAGTGAAGCGAAAAGTGAGTAAGGCGTGGCGTCACGGTGACCTGGCCAAGGTGTTACGACGGGATGGGTTGCCGCAGCTTGGTAATGGTGATGACCTCGTTCCTCTGGGCCACCGCGACGGCCGCCACGAAGGAGTCGGGTAAGTGTACTTTTACGATGAAGGCAGCTGCATGTTGTCTTGCCATTGTGGTGCTCTTGTGTTCCCACAACCCCTCACCCCTGCACCGCCCGCCCACACGGCCCGCGCATCCGCCCTGGCCTGGCCCGCACCCTTCCTTCCCCTGTCACCGCGATTCACACGCCCCTCACGGCCATCCTCCGACACGTGCCATGAAGCCCAAAGTGATAATAATAACTCAGCTTTCAAGAATCGAGTGAATATAAAACATTTTTTACACGTACATGGCAAAAGTATAGTGATTAAAATAACGTATAGCTATATATAAAAAATAAAAAAAATGTGATTTACAGATGGCTGGATCTATTCAGTACAATTAAGTAATATCTGAATATGAAAACCATACACACACACACACACAAACACACACACACACACACACACACACACACACACACACACACACACAGGATCTAATACACATTAAATCTTTAGCAAGCTATCGACACCGCTGGCTCAGAGCTGGAGCCGTTTGTGATATAATCCTCGAATTTGTGGCTTATGATCAAATTTCTCTCTCGCTTGACGTGGAGTTCTTCAACGCCTGGGACAGTTTCTATGGACAAAGTGAACTCTTCCACAGGGACGGATTACACCTGTCTCCTATCGGGGCAGCCAGATTCGGAAGGCTCCTCAACGACGCAGAACGTGACATCCGATCAAAAAACGACTCTCAGCCACGTCCTTTCACCCCGCCCGTGTAAATAGACGCCGTGCATCGCAACAAACCCGTAACCGTGATCCCGCAAGTACCACCACCTCTAGTACCAAGCCTCTAGATAACTTAAAAATCCCTAGTTTCAATGCGCGTAGCCTAAGAAATAAATTTGATGAACTGAGATGTCTTGCTCTAACAGAAAATTTTGACACAATTGCTATAGCCGAAACATTTATCGACACCACAAATATTGATTTAAGTTCCGAATACAACATAGATGGCTACAGACTCTTCAACAAAGATCGTGTAAACCGTAGAGGTGGTGGCGTTGCCCTTTTTGTCAAAAGCTATTTGCAACCCACTGACAAAACACCAAGAAATAGTAACGTTGAACATTTGTGCGTGCGAGTAAACATTGCAAAACTCAATTTAAATATATCTGTCACCTACAGACCTCCGGGGCAATCACTCGATGACGACCTTGAAATGTACAGCGTCTTAAGGCAGTCACTTAATAACAACTACTCACTAATATTAGGAGACTTTAACCTCCCCCATATCGACTGGGCGACACTGTCAGGTACAGAAGGCGAGTCACATAGAATGATCGAATTTCTAGAAGAAAATTATCTAAGCCAAATGGTTTCTGAACCAACTCGACAAAATAATATACTCGACCTTGTTATAACGACTCAAGATAACCTAGTCAGTAATGTCACGGTAGGAGAACACCTCGGTTCTTGCGATCAAAAATTAGTGCGCGTCGACATTAGAGCTCAATCATCAGTGACTGAAAATAAAGTAAAGGTGCCCAATTTCAAAAGAGCTAACTTCGTAGAAATCCGACAAAAACTAACAGGAATACAACTATCAGATAACGGCAACGTAGAGGAAGCCTGGCTAAGCTTTAAAAATCACTTACTCACTCAGCAGAACACATTCGTCCCCTTGTGCGTGAAGCGAATTAACACTTATAAAAGCCCACCGTGGTTTAACAGCGAAATTAAACACTCAGTCAATGAGAGAAAATTGTTTTACAGGCTTAAGAAAGAACAATGCACGCCCGAAAGTATTAGACTTTATAATGATGCCAGGCGACGAGTAAAAAGATTAGTATGTCAGGAAAAAATAATACGAAATCTTTCTTCAGTTACATAAACAACAGAAAGGCGATCAAAAGTGGTATTGGACCTTTAACAAACAGCGACGGCGCACTAGTGACTGACAGCCAACACATTGCAGACCTCTTAAACAATTACTTTTCCTCGGTGTTTAATACTAACAGTCTTCCTCCCACTACCACCAACACCAATACTATTGTAAATCTCGAGCATGTATTGCCTAATTTTGAAATAACAACCGATGAAGTCCTTAAAGCTCTCCATTCACTTAAAACAAATAAAAGTCCCGGACCCGACAAAGTATATCCTATACTGCTTAAAGAAACAAAGAGCGAAATACTCTCCTCCCTCACAACCGTATTCAATATGTCCTTGCGACAAGGCATCGTCCCTTGGGATTGGAAAAAGGCTAACGTGACACCGGTATTTAAGAAAGGAGACAAAAAAGTACCAGGTAACTACCGACCCATTAATCTAACTTCAATTGTAGGTAAGCTACTCGAGAGCATAATTAGAGACAAAATTGTGAGTTACCTCGAAAGCCACTCATTAATTGAGGATTCACAACATGGCTTCCGTAACAAAAGATCCTGCCTGTCAAACCAATTGACTTTTTATAAGGATCTCTTCTCAGTTTATGACGTAACCAAATCATTCGACGTAGTCTATCTTGATTTCCAGAAAGCGTTCGATAAAGTCCCACATCATAAATTACTTTATAAATTAAAGCAAATAGGTATTGACAGTCAAGTAAACCAATGGATCGCGAATTGGTTGAGCAACAGACAACAAAGAGTGGTGATTGACGGATTTAACTCAGAGTGGGCGCCGGTCACTAGTGGCGTCCCTCAGGGCTCGGTTCTTAGCCCAGTGCTCTTCATTATTTACATCAACGATATGGATGTTGGACTCAGTAATCGCATTAGTAAATTTGCAGACGACACAAAGATTGGTAACTCGGTTCTCACCGACGAAGACAGACAAAGCCTCCAAGAGGATTTGCACAAAATTTCAGCTTGGTTGGATAAATGGGAGATGCCCTTTAACGTAGATAAGTGCCAGGTCCTTCAAGTTGGAACAAAAAATAAGAAGTTCGATTACGAAATGTGCGGCGTTAAACTCACAAGCGTTCAATATGTTAAGGACCTGGGGGTCAAAATCGCGTCAAACCTCAAATTCTCACATCAATGCATTGATGCAGCAAATAAAGCGAACAGAATGTTGGGCTTCATTAAAATAAACTTTTTATTCAAGAATAAAGATGTAATACTTCCGCTCTACAATAGTTTAGTCAGACCCCACTTGGAATATGTGGTACAGTTTTGGTCTCCCACCATGCAAAGGACATTCCTAAATTGAAGGTGCTGAGCGTCGAGCAACAAAAATGATCCCTTCCTTGCGCATCAAATCCTACGAAGAAAGGCTTTCCACCCTTAACTTGTTCTCTCTTGAGAAACGTCGCCTCCGAGGAAAACTGATCGAATGTTTTAAAATACTTAATGGTTTCACGAATGTAGACAGAACAAAATTTTTTATGATCGATGACACCTTGCAAACGAGGAACAATGGCATGAAACTCAAATGTAGACAAGTAAATTCAGACTGCACCAAAGTTTTCTTCACCAACGTTGTAGTGCGAGAATGGAATAAGCTCCCACCATCAGTGGTCCAGTGTAACACGATTGACTCCTTTAAAAACAAGCTCGACCGTCACTTCGTTCAACTTAATATTAAGTAGAGTAGAAAAGCAACGTTTTGGAGCCATCTGATTAATGTAGAATCAGACCACCTAGTCTGACTATGGGGCCTGTGTGGTCTGATTTTCTATGTAAATCTATGTAATTCTCTCTCTCTCTCGTATACCAAACCCCCAGTGAGACAGTAGGAAAGATATGGGAAGCTTTTTAGTTGACTGTTTCGGATAACATCTCTCACACAATCCTTCTATTCCCTATTGTTATTCATGTAAGCCTATGAAACGTTCAAGGAACAGAGGAGACTATCGGGGCTGGGTCTTATCTCGCTAAAACGTACTGGAGTGGGACTTAAAAGGGTTGAAAGGCGCCGGGAATTGGCTGGTGACTGAAAGAAGGCTGTGGACAGGTGAAAGGAAGGTGACGGGAACTCCTGAGGGAAGGTAGACTGGAAAGGTGATGATGGAGAACACGAGAGAAAAGTCTGCAGTGAGTCAAAGGGAAGAGGTGAGGTGTAAGAGATGAGTGGGCGAGGTGACAATAGAGGAAAAGGAAAAGGGCAGGGAAAACAAACTAGAGGTGATTAAAGATAACACAGATGAAGGACTTAATTGGAACAAGAGATAAGGATAAAGAGGAAGGAAGGGCATTAAGGAAATAGATGATGAGCAAAGTGACAGTAGATAAGAGAAGGTAAAGGAAAACAAACGTGAAAAAAGTGGTGAACCAGGAAGAGACAGTCAATGGATGAGAAATAAGGAGAAGCAAGGATAAAGTGAAGGACAAAGAAAGTGAATTACGTTGGAAAGGAAAGTAACGGAAGCAGGTGTATAAGAAGCAAGGGTTACGTGAGGGAAAGAAGTGAGCCAGTGACAGGGGAGGAGAAAGGACAAGTAGAAGCAACGCTCACTCTTGTGGATAAAAATTGAAATGGTTAAAAAGGAAGTCAACGAGAACCCTGAAGCAGCGAGAGAAGGGAAGTGCATGAGGGAGGGGACAGAGTGGAGAGGCGACATAACATTCCCCACCAAAATCCAGTTTGTAAAATAAATCATAGTGTCTGACAATTATATGAGTGGAGATAATTCTTATGGCCACTGCGCCTCGCCATCCGGGTTTTAGAGTGACAGCTGGTTTCGTTCAGACTGATGGATTTCCGGTGCGAGTTCTGACATGAAAGTTTTGGACCGACGACTAAATGTGATCATATATAGACAATGAATAAATGAACACTGGAAAAAAAAAAAATGTTTTGCGGTGTTTACAAGCGTTTGTATTTTCGTGTTACTGAGAGAATACGATTACTTATGAACCATACATTTTTTTTTTTTTTTTGTGGAGGACGCTCATGTACTACGCCTGCACTCCTCCGAAGCCCACCCAGAAACAAAAGTCATTCCACGTGGAGGAAATGTGGCAACGACTGTACTCTCTCCCCTCCCCTCCTGGGAATAATGACTGACAAGTGTCATATATAAATAACTCTCTCTCTCTCTCACAAACAATAATTTCCGTTATGATGTTTGTTTGGAAATATCTGGGTAAATAAAGAAATTTAGTAAGTAAGAGCTTGCTTTCATTCATGTAACAATATGTGTGTCTGTGTTTGTGTGTCTGTCTGTGTGTGTGTGTGTGTGTGTGTGTGTGTGTGTGTGTGTGTGTGTGTGTGTGTGTGTGTGTGTGTGTGTGTGTGTGTGTGTGTGTGTGTGTGTGTGTGTGTGTGTGTGTACAACGCAGAAGTAGACATAGGCAGATAAAGGATTAACGATTGGACATGGAAGACGAAGGAAGAAGAAGACTGGGGACAAGAGAGAAAGAAATGAAAGTGATGATAAGCAAGGAATGGTGATCATTTCAAGCAGAGAGAGAGAGAGAGAGAGAGAGAGAGAGAGAGAGAGAGAGAGAGAGAGAGAGAGAGAGAGAGAGAGAGAGAGAGAGAGAGAGAGAGAGAGAGAGAGAGAGAGAGAGAGAGAGAGAGAGAGAGAGAGAGAGAGAGAGAGAGAATCAACTGTATTGATTATATTGAAGTAATCATTAACACAGGTATTTATTATTATTATTATTACTATTATTATTATTATTATTATTATTATTATTATTATTATTATTATTATTATTATTATTATTATCATTATTATTATTATGATAATTAGTAGTAGTAGTAGTAGTAGTAGTAGTAGTAGTAGTAGTAGTAGTAGTAGTAGTAGTAGTAGTAATATTAGTAGTAGTAGCCGCAGTAAAATACCATCTTTATCATTATCATCGTTATCATCATTATTCTTATTCTAATCTTTCTTCTTCTTCTTATTATTATTATTATTAGTAGTAGTAGTAGTAGTAGTAGTAGTAGTAGTAGTAGTAGTAGTAGTAGTAGCATCAGTTGTAATATTATTAGTAGTATCAGCAGTAGAATGCCATCATTATCATTATCATCGTTATCATCAGTATATTTATCACCATCATAACTATTAGGCAAAGTATAAAGCATTTATTTTCCTCATCAAGGAAAAACAACAGCAAACGCTGACAACTTATATATTTATTCTTAACAATAATTTCCTAATAAAGAGATCACCCTCCTTCTTTTTCTAAAACTTCCGCTAAGCGGTCTGGCATAGAGGCCACCATTTTTCTAATTGTCTCTGGCTTATTCCTGAGGGTCTCCCAGGACCTTTTTATATGAGCCATTAAGGTCTGTGGATTGCGTTCCCCCGCTGGATCACATGAATTAACTATATTTGCCCAGACATGTTCTATAGGGTTGAGGTCGCAACCCCTACTCGACCAGTCCAGGAGCTGCAATATATCTTGGTTTGCAAGCCACTCCTGGATCATCCTAGCCATTTGTATTGGGCTCCTGTCCCGGACAAATATGATTGGTCCAGGGTGGGCGCCATAAAAGTAGTGTGAACATAGTCATTAAAATCAAGGTACCGAAAAATATGATATAAATTAATTACTTAAACACAAGGTGCCATAAAATGTGATCCAATATAGCACACACACACACAAAAAAAAGCACACACATCTACGAACATCAACGTATCAAAATACGATCAAAACAATGACAACTTAACGATAAAATGGAGGTGCAAGAAACATGATGGAAAGATTTATGGAATCGAGATGACGGCAAGTGGATGGAGCAAAGGAGGAGGAACACAAAGAAACACAAAGGAAGAACAAACAACAGCAGACCTGCTGGTCCTTACGAGGCTGTTTGTGACAAGCTACACTAACTATCTAATCAAAGGTGGAATATGAAGGACGGCAAAGGGGAAGGCTTCTCCCCACCCCCCCCAATCCCTCCAGCCAAAGCTGGCATGAAAGGAAAAAGAACCATGCAGCATGGAAAAACTGCATGGAAATTATGTAGGAAAGAGGAAAGAATTACCATTACTGCTTCCACTAACCGGGCGATAAAAGCGGACAAGGACACAGGTATTCGAAAGAACTTAACGTTATTACGACAATGAGTAATATCTTAGTTGCTGGTTGGATTCAAAATACTTGTCTAATCTATTCTTGAAGGCCGTAACTGTTTTTTTTTTTTTTTTTTTACGTCTTGGCCTATTGCGCCGGTAGGCTTCTTCCCGGTGGATCCTGATGGTCAGCCCCGCCCGTTCTGGCGCAGGCGAGTGTTTATAGTGGCGCCATCTTGCATTGGCTCATGCTGCCCTCCCGGAGTTCATCTTTAGTCCTAGAATCTAGAGTCCGGGTTGATAGGGGGTCTTCTGGACAGCATGTGGGTAGTTTTAAGCCACTCGGCGGCGGCTGAAAAATCCCAGCTTGGTGGCACCGGTCGGGGATTGAACTTGCGTCCTCCTGAACGCGGGACCGTTTTGCTATATGTTCAGCCACCGCCTACCCTAACTATCAACGACATCACAGGGTAGAGAGTTCCAAACATTAACAACTCGATTGAAGAAGAAGTGTTTAGCTTCGTACGACGAGAATCTTTTACCTCTTATCTTGAAATTGTGATTTCTTCTTGTTCTATTTGATCGATCAATTGTAACCTTCCGCATTAATATCACTGATTCCTTTAAACATTTTAAACACTTCTATTAGATCGCCTCGCATTCTTCGTTTTGATAGGCTGAATACATTTACTTCTTTAAGCCTTTGTTCATATAATAAATTTATCAACCGAGGAATCATCTTTGTTACTCTTCGTTGAACCCGGTCCAACTGTTCTATGTCTTTTCTGTAATAGGGAGACCAAAACTGTACACAGTACTCTAGGTGGGGTCGAACTAACGAATTATACAGTTTTAATATTACTTTTTCCGGTTTATTATTAAAAACTCGTCCGATGAAGCCAACCAATTTGTTTGCAGTTTTAAAAACCTCTGAACAATGCTGCTTGATATAGTGATTCCAATATCCTTTTCTTTACTTATTGCAGAAAGTTGTTGGCCATTCATTACGTACCGAACGCGATTGTTATTTTCTCCGATGTGCAACACTACAATTGTCAACGTTAAATCTCATTTGCCATTGATTGGCCCAACGTGCAAGTCGATCTATATCTGATTGTAAAGCTTCTTCGTCGTGTGTCGCAGTTACTTTACTAGCAATTTTTGTGTCATCAGCAAATTTTGATACTTTGCAAGTGAGCCCATCATCGATATCATTGACATAAATTAAGAAGAGCATGGGGCCAAGCACTGATCCTTGAGGAGGAGGAGGAGGAGGAGGAGGAGGAGGAGGAGGAGGAGGAAACATGGAAACATGAACTAGCAGGCAGCAGAAAGCCTGATGGCTCATGACTAGGCTGCCTGCTTTCCGTGATTTAATCAATCCGTTTGCCAAAGGAGTGGCTTGCAGGGAAGGGTTAAAGCACTTGTGCACCTACTCTTGGATACGTTCAGTTCACTCCTGATGCAGCAAAGTGGCGATCAGTGCGTTTCTTGAATGAGTTGATGCTCTCTGCGCTAACCACTTCTGCAGGGAGGCTGTTCCAGTGGCGAACCACTCTATTCGAGAAAAAACTCCTGCCGATGTCGGTATCGCATCGCTTTGCTTGAATTGATTTTCCGTTGTTTCTTGTTCTCAGGTTAGTTTGTAGCGTGAAGAGCTTGGAGTGATCAACGTTGCTGAGCTTGTTCAGGTACTTAAAGACTTGTATCATGTCTCCCCGCAGTCGTCTCTTTTACAATGTGAAGAGGTTGAGTCGCTCGAATCGCTCTTCACAGGGCTTCGTCCTCAGTAATGGCATCATCTTCGTGGCGCGGCGCTGTACTCTCTCAAGTAATTCAATGTCTTTCCTGTAATTTGGAGACCAGAATTGCACGGCGTATTCCAGGTGGGGTCTTACCAGCGAATTATACGAGGATAACATAAATCCCGTCGTCTTGTATTCGAAGTTCCTCGCTATGAACCCAAGCATTGTATTGTCTTTCTTACAGGCGGACTTGCAGTGTTTTGTTTGTTTCAAGTCACTGCTGATGGTGACCCCGAGGTCTCTTTCCTCTTGCACAACATGTAATGGTTCGCCACCCATGTGGTTTGTGTGATTGCTGTTTCTGGATCCGATATGCATTACTTTACATTTGGTTGTGTTGAAGGACTTCTGCCATTTTTCCGACCACCGAGTGATCAGGTCCAGGTCTCTCTGGATAATTTCACAGTCTGCTGTCGTGAGGACCTTCCCACCCGCCTTAGTGTCGTCGGCAAATTTTGAAAGATTGGATTTTAATCCTATTTCTAGGTCGTTGATATATATGATGAAGAGTATGGGTTTCAGCACTGACCCCTGTGGCACTCCACTTGTGACCGGGAGCCACTCGGAGGCCTGTCCGTTGAGTACAACTCGTTGGGAGGAGGAAGAGAAGGAGGAGGAGAAGGGTGGTCCAAGAAGGTGCATGACTGATTTAATGGAGGACGTCGACGGCCTTCCCTGGGATGGACTTATATACGAGGTTGATTAACGAGCGACATGAGGCAGCTTGAGAGATTACTGCGGGAGTGGAGACCGGGGATTGCTGATGAATTAAAGTCTCTCTCTCTCTCTCTCTCTCTCTCTCTCTCTCTCTCTCATAATGGATCGAGATTGCAGATAGAGCTAGCGAGGTCCTGAGCCTTATTAACTGCAGCCTTGCATTTCAAGAAAAACCTCTAAAGCATACTCATTCGCGCGCATTTTTTTTAGTTTATTATTAGCTATACAATATTAGTACCTTTTAGACGACAGAGATTTACGAGTATTATTTGTATTTAATCATGCAGCCAAAAATAAGAAATTGAAGTTTAGTATGCGACACGTAAAAAGCAAAAAACAACAAAATAAAAATTAAAGGAAAAAATGCCCACGTAACATAAAAAAAAAAAAAAAAAATGTTCTTTCAAAGTGAAGCAAAACATGAAGTTGTGATTCTGCAAAGTGACAAAATCAGCTCCTTCAAGATGACTCAGTTCGACCCCGGCCTACAGCGTCATAAAATTCTTAATTAAGACACCGAGTCAGCGTTAAGCCCCTCGGCGGCGGCTGAAAAATCCCAGCTTGGTGGCACCGGGCGGAGATTGAACTCGCGTCCTCCTGAACACGAGGCCGTTACTCTGACGACTCAGCCACCGCCTCCCGCCTCCCGCCTCGCGCGGTAATGATATTTTTGACTTTTAACTTCCCACAGGCAAGGTTCAGATCGATACAATGCAATGAAATCAACAATCACTTGGTTTGGTTTACGTGACATCTTCACCGTAACCAATTGCACTCCACGCTAAACACAAATTTTAAACTGACAACTACACAGTTGAATCCCCACACACGCTCAGTTCAGTTAATCCTTTCAGTTAAAAATATTGAAATTTTATTTGTCTCACTTTAAATGTTCAGTTGTGTTGAACTGATGAACTGAGATACTGAGCTACCTACACACGCGCAGTTTCAACTGACAGTTAGAACTGAACAGTTGTAACTGTCAGTTTAAACTGCACGTGTGTGGCCGGCCTTAGGGGTTTCCGTGAACTGAGGGATAGAAAAAGATACTTGTGATGCCAAAAAAAACAAAAAGGTAACTTGAAGGGTTCCATGATATGAGATCCGTGATGATAACGAAGCTAGACTCAATTATGAGTCACTTCATCTTCATGTTATACACCATCAGGGCAGAAGTGACGAGCAAATCACACAGGTCACAGGTAGTATTTCTTAGACGTAAACACCCAAATTGTTAACACACGCACACACACACACCACCACCACCACCAGGCTCGGTAGCTCAATCGGCTCGAGAGCCACGCTGCAAAGCTTCACGGACAAACAGGCGGTGGTTCGAGCCCCGCTCAGGCCGGATTCTTTCCGTTGATTACGAGTGGTTACTATCCCCCCTTGAGCAAGGGGGATGGCGTGTGTGATGTGTGAGGTCCTAGCAGTACCCAGAGATCGAAGATAACGAGCAAGCATTTGCTCGTGTCGGGAGGGTACCTGCTGGCGAAAGCGAGTCCAACCCGTGATCAGGCCGTGTTGAATTACACACACACACACACACACACACACACAGGCACACACAAAAAAAATATATTAGTAAGTGAGGTATGAATCGGTGAGGTATTTAACATGTACGGAAATATGCAGCGTGTTAAAACGAAAACTTCAGGAATTTTAGAACGTATAACTATGAAACTAGAAGAAACATGAACAAGTGAAAGAGTAAATATTTTAGCCTAAAGAGTATTTTTCAGCAGCATAATGAGTTGGATTTTAATTGCCATCGCCAGCTGTAAAGGAAACGGAATTTGAGTGGTAAATAAGTGTGTGTATGTGTGTAATTCACCACGGCCTGATCACGTGTTGAACTCGTAATCGCCAGCAGAGACCCTCCCGACATGAGCAAGTGCTCTTTATCGTCGATACTGCCAGGACCTCACACACCACACACCCGATCCCCTTGCTCAAGGGGGGACAGTAGCCACTCCTAGTCAAGTGAAATAATCCGGCCTGAGCGGGCTCGAACCGCCGCCCTGTCAGACAGTGAAGCCTGGCAGCACAGCGCTCTAACCAGTTGCGCCACGAGGTGGTGTGTGTGTGTCTGTATGTTTGTGCTCATTAGCTGATATATGATAGAGAGAGAGAGAGAGAGAGAGAGAGAGAGAGAGAGAGAGAGAGAGAGAGAGAGAGAGAGAGAGAGAGAGAGAGAGAGGTTGACGGGGAGAGAGACAAAGACACAGACAGATATGCAAACAGAAAAACATACGTGTATAAAAGATACATGAGTAGGAGGCAGATGGGGTGGACAGGGGGTGGATGGAGGACGAGGGGGAGGAAGAAAGGAAGGCGGAGGGAAGCGGGTGAATAAAACAAGACTGACGCGGGGAGGAGGCAGAGTATGAATAAAAAATGCAAAAAAGGAAAACTATAAAATGCAGGCGGCTGTACTTATCCACACATAGCACCAGCGCTTGTAGCCTCGGAAGGAGGAGGGAACATGGAAACATGGACTAGCAGGCAGCAGAAAGCCTGTTGGCCCTGTACTAGGCTGCCTGCTTTCAGTGATTTAATCAATCCGTCAGCCATAGGAGTGGCTTGCAGGGAAGGATTAAAGCACTTGTGTACCTACTCTTGGATACGTTCAGTTCACTCCCGTTGCAGCAAAGTGGCGATCAATGCGTTTCTTGAAGGAGTTGATTGTCTCTGCGCTAACCACTTCTACAGGAAGGCTGTTCCAGTGGCGAACAACTCTATTCGAGAAATAACTCCTGTCGATGTCGGTATTGCATCGCTTTGCTTGAAGTGTTTTTCCGTTGTTTCTTGTCCTCGGGTTTGTTTGTGGCGTGAAGAGTTTGGAGTGATCAACATTGCTGAACTTGTTCAGGTACTTAACGACTTGTATCATGTCTCCCCGCAGTCGTCTCTTTTCCAACGTGAAGAGGATGAGTCGCTCGAGTCGCTCCTCGTAGGGCTTCGTCCTCAGTGATGGTATCATTTTCATGGCGCGGAGTTGTACTCTCTCAAGTAATTCAATGTCTTTCCTGTAATTTGGAAACCAGAATTGTACGGCGTATTCCAGGTATTCCTTACCAGCGAATTATACAAGGATAACTTAACTCCGGGCGTCTTCTCTTCGAAGTTCTTCGCTATGAACTCGAGCATTGTATTGGCTTTCCTACAGGCGGACTTGCAGTGTTTTGTTTGTTTCAAGTCACTGCTAATGGTGACCCCGAGGTCTCTTTCCTTTTGTACTACCTGTAGTGGTTGTGTAGCTGCTGTTTCTAGTTCTGATATGCATTACTTTGCATTTGGTAGTGTTGAAGGACATCTGACATATTTCTGACCACTGAGTAGAAAAGTCTGGAGACATTTTTGGAATTACTAAAACATAACAAAAACTACAACTGCAGTTACTACTATTACTACTACAACAACTACAGCAACTACTGCTACTACTATTATTACTACTAGTATACTACTACTACTACTACTACTACTACTACTATTACTATTACTACTACTTTTTTTTTTTTTTTTTTTTTTTTTACGTCCCGGCCTATTGCGCCGGTAGGCTTCTTCCCGGTGGATCCTGATGGTCGGCCCAAGGCTCCTTCCCGGTGGGGCCTGATGGTCGGCCCAGCCTGTTCTGGCGCAAGCGAGTGTTTATAGTGGCGCCATCTTGCATTGGCTCATGCTGCCCTCCCGGAGCTCATCTTTAATCCTAGAATCTAGAGTCCGGGTTGATAGGTGGTCTTCTGGACAGCATGTGGGTAGTTTTAAGCCACTCGGCGGCGGCTGAAAAATCCCAGTTTGGTGGCACCTGGCGGGGACTGAACTCACTTCGTCCTGAACGCTGCGCAGTCACGCTATCCATTCAGCCATCGCCTCCCCCTCCTCCTCCTCCTCCTACTACTACTACTGGTACTATAATTATTATGACCAATATATATATATATATATATATATATATATATATATATATATATATATATATATATATATATATATATATATATATATATATATATATATATATATATATATATTTTTTACAGTATAGAAGCAAATTTCATCATTATATAAACCACCATCCATTTAATGAAATGGGCATGAGCAGAAAACCAGTCTTCCCATCTATAACAGCCTCCCCAACGTTGAACCCCCCCTCCCCCCCCAACCACCACTCGACCCCGCCCCGGCCTGCATCGCTCCGCCTGACTGCACCCAAGCCCGGTGAGCAAGCAAATAATCTCAGGGGCAACATTTGGCGATTTATCTTGGTGGCGCAGCGGATTGTTGTGGCGGACGAAAAGCTCCCTGGGCAGGCGAGCCGGGAGGCCTCCTTCAGCCTCCTGATGACGTGCTCGCCCCCGCCAGCGTCACCTGTATCCTCTCCTCCGCGTTGCCTCTGTAAATTATACCAACACGTATTTTGGACTCACAGACGGCTGTGTATGTCAATTGTCTGTTTGTACAGCGTTTTGGTGATTGTTTTAATCTTGTTCGTGGCTCATGAAACACTTCCTCTTGTGATCTCTTTAATCGCATGGGTTTCTGTGATCTGAGGAATAGAAAAAAAAAAGATACCTAATACTGAATATATTTTGTCTTGTGATGCCAAAAAGAAGAAAAGGGTAACTTGAGGGGTTTCGTGAGCTGAGATCCGGAATGAGAAAGAAGCAAGATTAATTTACTGATCACTTCATCATATCAATCAACCGTACAGAAGTGACGAGCAAAAATCATACAAGTCACAAGTAGTATTTCTTAGACGCCAAGGAAACACCCTAACTGCTAGCACACACACACACACACACACACACACACACACACACACACACACACACACACACACACACACACACACACACACACACACACACACACACACACACACACACACACACACACACACACACACACACACACACACACAAACACACACACAAGCACACATATAAAAAATATATTAGTAAGTGAAGCATGAATCGGTGAGGTATATAATATTTACGGAAATATGCAATGTGTTAAAACGAAAACTTCAGGAATTCTAAAACGTATAACTATGAAACTAGAAGAAAAATAACTCGGGGAGTTTTACATATACAAAGGATGAACCAGCCCCGGATAATGAACAAGAACAAGTGAAAAAGTAAATATTTTAGTCTTAAGTGTATTTTTCAGCAGCATAATGAGTTAGATTTTAATTGGCATAGCCAGCTGTAAAGGAAACTGAATTTGAGGCGTAAATAAGAGTGCGTGTGAGTATCTGTGTGTTTCTATTCACGGTCTGATCACATGCTGGACTCGTCATCGCCAAGAAGTATCCTACCAGCAAAAGCTGGCTCATTATTAGCCGATCTCTGGGGGAGTGAGAAAGAGAAACGCAACCAGAAGGAAAGCTAGAGACTGACAGAGGGAGAGACAAAAACACACACAGATATGCAAATAGACTAACATACGGGTATAAAAGAGACATGAGCAGGAGGCAGATGGGGGTGGGGGGGGAGGGAATGCAGAAGGAGGAGGAGGAGGAGGAAGTGGAGGAAGAAAGGAAGGTGGAAGGAAGCGGGTGAATAAAACAAGCCTGACGCGGGGAGGAGGCAGAGTATGAATAAAAATGCAAAGAAGGAAAACTATAAAATGCAGGCGGTTGTACTTCTCCACACAAAGCACCAGCGCTTGGAGCCTTAGAAGGAAGGGGAAGAGGAGGAGGAGGAGGAGGAGGAGGAGGAGGAGGACGAGGAGGAGGACGAGGAGGAGGAGGAGGAGGAGGAGGAAACATGGAAACATGGAAACATGGAAATGCAGGCAACATAAAGCCTATTGGCTCATTACGAGGTTGCCCGCTCTGTTGATTTAATCTGCTCGACAACCACTTGGGGCCTGGGGAGCAAATGAAAGCACCTCGACATTGATGAGCAGATGAAAGCACCTCGATATTGAGGAGCAGATGAAAGCACCTCAATATTCAGTTTACTCCCGACGCAGCGAAGTGACGGTCGATTCTATATTTGAAGGAGTTGATGGTATTCTCATTTACTACTTCTGAAGGAAGATTATTCCAGTGACGGATGGCTCGGTTTGAAAAGAAACTCCTTCCGATGTCTGTGTTACGTCGACTAGACTGAATGGGTAAACCGTTATTTCTAGTTCTTAGGTTGGTTTGCAGTTCAAAGAATTTGGAGTAATCGACGTTATTGATTTTTTCAGATACATGAAGACTTGAATCATATCCCCTCGTAGGCGTCTTTTCTCCAATGTAAAGAGATTGAGTCGCTTGAGTCATTCCTCGTACGGGTGAGCCCTTAAGGTTGGTATCATCTTCGTGGCGCGTCGTTGAATCCTTTCCAGTAAATCAATGTCCTTTCTGTAATTAGGAGAACAGAACTGTACTGCATACTCGAGGTGCGGTCTTACCATGAAATTATACAAGGATAGCATCACGTCTGGCGTTTTACACTCGAAGTTCCTCGCTATGAGCCCGAGTATAGTGGTGGCTTTGTTGTATGCTTTTTTACAGTGATTCGCGTGTTTCAGGTCACTGCTGATAGTGACTCCAAGATCCTTTTCCTCCTGCATAGCTTGCAGAGGTCTCCCATTCATGATGTATGTGTGGTTACTATTTCTGGACCCAATGTGCATGACCTTGCATTTGTCAACATTAAAGGACATTTGCCATTTTTCCGACCATTCGATAATGTGATTGAGGTCTTTCTGAATGATTTCGCAGTCGGTCTTTGTGAGGGCCTTCCCCACCCCCCACCCACCTTGGTGTCATCAGCAAATTTCGATATTGTGGATTTCAGTCCTGATTCGAGATCGTTGATATATGTACGTGTACTATATATGAAGAAAATGGGTCCCAGCACTGACCCTTGAGTCATTCCACTAGTGACTGGAAGCCAATCGGAAGGCTGTCCGTTGAGTAGTACTCGTTGTTTTCTGTCGGTGAGCCAATCTCTTATCCACGCGATCAGATTGGCTCCCATGCCCGCCAAGTCTGGTTTCTCACTTGCAATATACGCCCTTATTTCGTCCTTTTTGGGTAATAGACTGCGTGCATTTGTGTACAAAATGGAAATGTGACTCCTGGTTTGGCCGCGTCGTGTTGTATGAGTTCGCTTGTCGGAGGCGTCGTTGGTTACACAGTTTCTTGCAAGCCGCATCGACACTACGGTTCGGTTGATCAAGGATTGCCTTTGCCTTGCCCTTGCCTGCATTTTTTTTAATAGCTTTTCGAGAAGCTTTCAACTACCTCGTTCAGGAGCCTTCCAAGCCGCGCCGAACCAATCTCGTTCAGGTGGAGCCCGTCCTCCCAAAACAAATCTGGGCGCTGGTTGAAGTGATGCCATGCGTTCGTGAACCCTATGCCTTCATCGTTACATAACTGCTTTAGACTAATGTTGACGCCGTACGCTTTACTGTTGTTGAATCCCTCGAACTTATTGATTCTCGGTAGAATCCCAGAGGCGATGATGTGAGGGGACTTAGTCATGACAGGTCCTGAGATTGAGTTGACTGAAGGTCGTTGGTTCCCGCATGGATCAGATACACTGTGTCATCCTTCGCATTTACTGAAACTGCATCGACAGCTGACTCAATATCGTCTAGTTTGGCTCCGGGATACACAAACGCTGCCGTGTCAATGCATTCCGACCGCAAAACTTCGTAAGTTGGCCTCTCACCACGCTATCGCCAACTAAGTTGACTCTAGTAGTCAGTTTGCCCATGCCAGGAAATAGCGTCTGGTTCGTACAAGTGACAGCTGGGAGAATGGTCTTGTGATTTCTTTTGGAAGGGCGCGAGGTACAAGAGGGAGTGCGGGCGAAGGTGGGTTTGGAAGTCGTGGTGGTGATAGTAGTGGGTGGTTGGGGAAGGGTGGAGGGTGAGGTGTGGATGGAGGGAGATGTGGTATCAGAAGTGGAAGAGGACGTTGAGCTCGTATTGGAGGTGGAAGGGGAAGATGGAGTGGTGATGAGGATAGGGAGGAGTCTAGGGTGTTGGAGGGAGAGGAAGGGAGGGCGGGAGAAGAGGTATTGGTACAGTGGATGGAGGTGGATGAGGTAGGAAGGGAGGTGGAGGAGGAGGAGGAGGAGGAGGAGGAGAAGGAGGAGGAGGAGAAGGAGAAGGAGGAGGAGGAGGAACACAAAGGAAGAACAAGCAACAGCAGACCTGCTAGTCCTTACGAGGCTGTTTGTGACAAGCTACACTAACTATCTAATCAGAGGTGGAAGATGAAGGACAGCAAAGGCGAAGGCTCTTCCATCCCTCCAGCCAAAGCTAGCAGGAAAGGAAAAAGAACCATGCAGCATGGAAAACTGCATGAAAATTATGTAGGAAAAGGAAAATGCTACCATTGCTGCTACCACTAACCAAGGATAAAAACGGACAAGGACACCAGTATTCGAAAGAACTTAACGTTATTATGACAATGAGTAATATCTTAGTTGCTGGTTGGATTCAAAATACTTGTCTAATCTATTCTTGAAGGCCGTAAATGTTGTACTATCAACGACATCATAGGGTAGAGAGTTCCAAACATTAACAACTCAATTGAAGAAGAAATGTTTAGCTTCGTGCAACGAAAATAGTTTACGACTTATCTTGAAATTGTGATTTCTTCTTGTTCTATTTGATCGATCAGTTGTAATCTTCCGCATTAATATCACTGATTCCTCTAGACATTTTAAACACTTCTATTAGATCGCATCGCATTCTTCGTTTTGATAGGCTGAATAAATTTACTTCTTTAAGCCTTTGTTCATATGATAAATTTCTCAACCTAGGAATCATCTTTGTTACTCTTCGTTGAACCCGTTCCAACTTTTCTGTCTTTTCTGTAATAGGGAGACCAAAACTGTACAGTGTGTACACAGTACTCTAGATGGGGTCGAACCAACGAATTATACAGTTTTAATATTACTTTTTCCGATTTATTAATAAAGACTCGTCCGATGAAGCCTACCAATTTGTTTGCAGTTTTAACTACCTCTGAACAATGCTGACCGGGGTTTAAATTGCTTGATATAGTGATTCCAAGATCCTTTTCTTTACTTACTGCAGAAAGTTGTTGGCCATTCATTACGTAATGAACGCGATTGTTATTGTTTCCGATGTGTAACACATTACATTTGTCAACGTTAAATTTCATTTGCCATTGATTGGCCCAACGTGCAAGTCGATCTAGATCTGATAGTAAAGCTTCTTCTTCGAGTGTCGCAGTTACTTTACTTGCAATTTTTGTGTCATCAGCAAATTTTGATACTTTGCAAGTGAGCCCATCATCGATATCATTAACATAAATTAAGAAGAGCATGGGGCCCAGCACTGTTCCTTGAGGTACGCCGCTTCTGACATCGAGCCAGTTAGATGTAACACCGTTTAGAACTACTCTCTGTGTCCGCTCAGAGAGCCAGTCCACAAGCCAATTGTGAATGTTACCCGAGATATCATGCGCAAATAGTTTACTTAGCAATCGTTGGTGGGGTACCTTATCAAATGCCTTTTGAAAATCTAGATATATGACATCTACTGATCTGCTTTCATCGAATACCTCAAAAAACATAATGAATAAAAATCAAGTAAGTTAGTTAAACACGAACGTTTACTACGGAAACCATGTTGTGAGTTATTTATTATGTTATTTTTTTTCAAAGAATTTCACCATATTGTCGCGAATGATAGTCTCCATTAACTTACAAATAATCGATGTCAGGCCAATTGGTCGATAGTTTCCTGGATGAGACTTGTCCCTCTTTTTGAGAAGCACCAATGGGGGAGGAGGAGGAGGAGGAGGAGAAATAGGAGGAGGTAGAGGAGGAGGTGGAGGAAGAGGAAGTGGAGGAGGAGGAATAGGAGAAGGAGGAGGAGAAATAGGAGGAGGAGGAGGAGGAGGAATAGGAGGAGGAGGAGGAATACATAGAAATACATAGGAAGAACAAACACCAGAAGACCTGTCGGTCTATGGCGAGGGTGTCTGTTTACTACCGCTACTACTAGTAATCTACGTGTGGTAGGACAGGATAGAATAGATGCAGGCTCCTCCCCACCCACCTCTCCCTCCGGCAACGTGCCGGCAGGAAATAGTTAGAAGAGAACATCATGTGCCTTTCAGGAAGAAAGGGACATGGAAATCTTACAGTAAAGAGAGAAATAAGAGGAAATTACTACCCTTAACTTACGCTACTGGTGACCTAAGCTGTTGGGGAAACTAATGTTTTCAGGTTGTACTCGTGCTGCAGGCTGCCTGAGATAAACGAAAAAGGGTCAGTAAACATTGTATGTAGTTGGAAAAAAAACCGCTAGTATTAAATTGGACTGCTCACGATGGGGTGATATGTAGTTTCAGGGGTTACAGGTAGAGGCTTGATCCTCGTTTACCTTCGGTACAGGGTTACGCTCCAGTATCCTGTTAACCTTACTGTTCCCACACCTCACTGCCTGAAATATATGAAAAAGGGTCAGTAAAATCTTATATCCCTGAAATACTTATCCAATGAAGACTCTAAGCTATTAATACTCTGTGCGCTAACTACTGACGGTGGGAGTCTATTCCAGTGATCGACGACTCTATTATTGAAATAACTTCTGCGCGCCAATGTGTTACATCGGTTTCCCTTTAACTTCGTGCCGTTGCTGCGTGTTATTGTGTTGGTGTCTCTCTGAAATAGACTATCTGGGTTAATGTTGTCGAATCTATTAAGGATTTTGAACACTTCAATTAAGTCCCCTCTTACTCTTCGCTTCTTTAAAGAAAACATATCTAAACGCTTTAAACGCTCGTCATACGTCAAGTTACGGAGCCCTGGAATATGTTTGGTTGCTCGTCGCTGTATCCTTTCTAGCAAGACTTAATCTTTGATATAATTCGGTGATCAGAATTGAACGTCGTAGTCTAAGTGTGGTCCTACAAATGCAAATTATAATCTCCTCATAAATTCGGGTGATTTATTATCAAAGTTTCTTAAGATTAATCCTTGCATCATATTGGCTTTTTTACTCGCCGCAGAACATTGATCACTCGTTTTAAGAGTGTTACTGATATTGACACCAAGATCTTTTTCTTGTTTTACTTCGCTGAGCTCATGTCCTTGAAGCTGATATTTAAAGTTAGGATTCTTTTCACCTATGTGCATTGCTTTACATTTATCTACGTTGAAACACACTTGTCATTTTTCGCTCCAGTCGGCAAGTCTTAATAAGTCTGATTGAATATTCTCGCGATTTTTACTGTTCGTTACCGTACCCCCTAATTTGGTGTCGTCGGCGAATTTGGCTACATTTGACAGGATATCAGTCTCTAAATCGTTCACGTAAATTATGAATAGTGTTGGCCCCAGGACTGAACCTTGGGTGCCCCAAGGTTACGGGTAGCCAATCGGATGCTTCACCATTAAGAACTACACGCTGTTTCCTGTCGGTGAGCCAGTCATGAATCCACGCACATAGATGGCCACTAATACCGTGGGAACGCAGTTTTGAGATAAGCCTAACGTGGGGAACTTTATCAAACGCTTTCTGAAAGTCTAGGTAAATTACGTCATATGGGGCTCGGGCGTCCCAACTTGAATAAACGTCGTTGAAAAAAGTTAATAAGTTGGTAAGGCTAGATCGATTACTACGAAATCCATGCTGATTATCAGTTATCAAATCATTTGTTTCGAGGAAAGTGATCATTTTATCCCTGATTATTTTTTCGAATAATTTAATTAGGACAGACGTAAGGCTAATGGGACGATAATTGTTGGCTCGTTTTTTATCTCCTGTTTTAAATATCGGGTAACATTGGCCTTTTTTCCACTCCAGAGGTACACTAGGAGGAGGAACAGGAGGAAAAGGAAGCGGAAAAAGAGGAGAAAATAGAAATATATGGAATGCCAGACAAGGCTCGCAGGCAAAAGAAAAAAAGAAAGAAAAACATCCACCACGAAACTAAAAAAAAAACATGGACGGTCATTTTTTTATTCTATAGAAAAGAGAACAAAAAATATAAGATGTAGTAAAATATTCTATTATCCCGCGCTTTTCTCTTTCTCTCTTTCCCTCTCTTTCGTTCTACCTCTCTTTTAGTATCGTTTGTGTGTGGTGTGGAAAAGAGGGTGTTTCCGGGCAGGTCGGAGTCTGAAGAACGATAAGAGAGGGAGAGGGAGGGAAACGAGAGGGAAAGGGAAGCGGAGGAAGGTGAAGCAGAGAGAGAGGAAGAGGGAGGGAAACGAGAAGAGGAAAGCGGAGGAAGGCGAAGGAGAGGAAAAGGGAGGAAAACGAGAAGGAGAATGAAGCGGAGGAGGGCGAATGCGAGGGAGAGGGAAGCAGAGGAAGGCGAAGTAGAGGGAGAGGGAAGCGGAGGGAAAAGGGAGGGAGAGTGAAGCAGATGAAGGCGAAGGAGAGGGAGAGGGAAGCGAAGGAGGGCGAAGGAGACGAAAAGGGAAGCGGAGGAAGGCGAAGAAGAGGGAGATAGAGAGGGAAGCGGAGGAAGGTGAAGGAAAGGACGGAGGAGGCGAAAAGGAGGACTGTCTTTGGCCTGTGCCGGATTATGTCTTTGCCTCGACGCATCTTTGAAAAAGCTCCTCTGACACATTTCCTGGAGTAAGCGTCTCTTTCGAGGGGCTGTAGAGTATTTGCTGCTGCTGACGGTCGTTATTACCGCATTATATTGGTATTTTTCCTTCCTCTAAGCTAAAAATGCATTATTCCCGAGCCTTAAGGATGCCGTAGTTCCCAGAGTGTAAGGTTTTGTTCATGACTCGTGATATGTTATATGTTTTGATGTACGTTGACATCATGTGGTTGGGCCTACACGTCGTTTTCTTCACCAAATTTTCCTCTTATGGATTTTCATGAATCTCTCTCTCTCTCTCTCTCTCTCTCTCTCTCTCACGCGCGCGCGCGCGCGCCAAGCACTCACACAAACTGTCTGCATTTAGCTACCTATTTTTTTTTACGTCTACACCTGTAGCGCCGGTAGGCTTTCTTCAAGGACTTGGTGGTCGGCCCAAGCCCGTCATGGCGCAGGCAATTTTTATAGTGGCGCCATTAAATGCTTGGCTCATGCTGACCCCAGGAACTCATTCTCGATTCACTTGGATGGTTTCTTCTAGAGTCCGGGTTGATGGGTGGTCTTCAGGACAGCATGTGAGTAGTCTCAGGCCACTCGGCGGTGACTGAAAAATCCCAGGTGGTAGCGGGCGGATTCGAACCGACGTCATCCATGGCGCGGTGAATGTAGGACCCGCACGCTAACCACTTAGCCACCGCCTACCCTGTTCATACATTTTTTTTTTTACCTCATTTGGTTGGGCCTACACGGCGTTTTCTTTACCAAATTTTCCTCTTATGGGTTTTCATGAACTCTCTCTCTCTCTCATATGTATCTTTCAATAGTCATACAGTGTGTACATTATTTTGCGTATTCAACTGTTTCAACGTTCTATTTCTTCACTCAGCTCTCCTTTAAGAGGCGGTCCAAAGATGCAAGGCTTCTTCAAAGGCAACACTTACACACCCATTACTGTAGCCCTTGTTCTCCCGCGCTCTCAGGTAGACAGGGAAGCGAGGCACAGTTCATCAGGAGTCTCTTCTCCCGCCTGCCCTTCAAGTCTATCTAACATACCCGAATGGACTGCCGAGAGGCTCCCGGTAATCAAACGTAACGGCAGACCCAGGAACTGTGATGCACCTCGAGCTGCAGTGGCCATTTTGCCGAGAAAGAAGGATTGGGAGCACGCGGTATGTCATTTCGACGTAGCTGTCGGAAGCGAGAGAAAGACGGACGTTTTCTGGGCTGCCTGGCCTGTTTTTCAGGAAGGGAATGTGCGAGGGTTGTGTTGATATCTAAAAAGCACAGGGTCTGTTTAATGGTGTGTGTCGACGAAAAATCAACTACACATAAAACTAAAAACGTCAAACAGGCATGAACTATTCGAACAGGAACAAGTGATATGCGTTTTAGAAGTGTTCAGACTTTAAAGACGAGGCAAATATACTCGCTTGGCTATGGAAGATCACTAAAAGCATGGCATATATTAATACATCATTGACTATACGAAAAATATGCGACTATGACAGTGAGGTGAAGACAATATACCTCGGATAATGTTATGTGGGAGAACGAAGAGGATAACGGACGGTGAAAAATTTTATGGAATCACCTCTACGACAGGAGAGCAAGTTGCAGCATCTCGCAGCACAGTGTCGTAAAGCAGCCCGCGCGTTCTGCCCTCCCTGCCCTCATTATCGCTGCGTCTGGCGAGGCAGTGCCTGCCGCGCCATCCACCTTACGTACAGAGTAGGGCCGGAGGTAGCTGATTATGATCCCGTGTACGCGTTATGTTTGGCTGAGGCACTTATGCTATTGTTGTCTTTACTTTTGTTGTTGCTAGGCTCTCTCTGATGACTGCAAGTTGTGAACCTGAAGGCACAGCACGACAGGGAAAGTACTGGCAGGAAAATGATGCCCAGGGACTTATGTGTTTCTATTTTTGCAGATTCATAAGGAGCCGTATTAGATTTATGATATACTGCATAAATTAAGGGAACTTGCAAGGATACGTCATGATATGAAAAAAAATAGAGAGTAAGCCTGATGTAAATGTGCATATATCGGGTTAAAATTAGTGCCCTGTATTCTACCGTGTAATAATAATAATAATAATAATAATAATAATAATAATAATAATAATAATAATAATAATAATAATAATAATCGGTTTATTTCGCAGATGGCAGCCGTTAGGCTGAAAATGTACATGTTAAAATTACAAAGTGTAACTATATAGAAAGAAAAAAAACAATATGAAAGGGGTGTGGGTGTAGGTAATTTACATTAATGGAGGGAACGTTGTGGTGATGCTTGAGTAGTGAGGAGGTGGAGGAGTGCGGGGTGGTAGAGCGATGAGGCGGGAAGGTAATCTTCTTCTAGAAGGCGAGTAGGTGTTAATCCGAGGTCATCCCCAGGTCAAAATGCTGGGTCAGGTAGCAGCAGGTGGCCTGGGAGCAGGTAGAGGCGGTATCGGTGGTCACTCAGAAAGGGGCTTGGCGGTGGAGCGCTAATCCAATACAGGTGGCGAGACAGATGTGCAGACTCGCTGCTGTTCCTGGGAACAGACTGCACAGCCTGGTCGTGAGCAGGCTGAACATTGCCCCCACCTGAGTGACGAAGCCTCCACTGCACTGCACCTGACCAGACTTCAACAGCAGGATGGGCGGGCTGGTGAGCCTGGGGGAGACCTCGGGGCGTCGGCAGGGACTTAATGGAAGGTCGCGGCGGCGACAGACTCGGCGATCTGTGTCTTCCCGGCATCACATACACACTCCACTCACTCTGTCAGACTGTCACCATGATATCACTTAGTGTCACAAAAAATAACTTGCTTAGTAGTGTTTCTTGAAGAAGGTTTCTTGATGAAAAGGGAGACGGGGATGAAGGGGAAGGGGAGAGGCCAACAGGCTGGCCCCGGGCTGCTCCTTTCGGAGCGCCATGACCCACGTCCGTGTGTGTGTGTGTGTGTGTGTGTGTGTGTGTGTGTGTGTCTGTGTGTACAAGTAAATAAATCCCTTAGGTTTAACCCTCCTCTCCGTCCATCTGCCTCGTGGGACACGGAGGGAAGCCTTGGCGTAACCCAGGGCAAGACGTGGTAAATGGAGACTTTGTGTCCGGGGCGTGAAGCGGTGACGAGTGACGAGTTTCAGGTGGAGCTAATTGGCGAGGAAAAAAAGACGGAAATTTCATGGGAAAACGAATGAGATTTTCATGTTGCGAGAACCTTAAAAATAGTATATTTGCTTTCACGGTCTTTAGCCTCGAATGTTTAAAAGCTTGAAGATTACGAATTTGAATTGTCATATGCTTAGTTATACTTTACCAACAATATTTTAAGTAGTTTTAAATGTTTAATAGTATCCCAACACACACACACACACACACGCACACACACACACACACACACACACACACACACACACACACACACACACATAATACTAAAGTTGCACTTCTGGGGAGGAGCTGCTGAGAAACTGGATGCAAACACTAAATTCAAGGCAGACAGGACGGAGTCGCTCACGAGGCAACGATTGCTGCTACACGGACATTGACTTGTTGAATTAAGAATGTTGGTGTGTGTGTGTGTGTGTGTGTGTGTGTGTGTGTGTGTGTGTGTGTGTGTGTGTGTGTGTGACGTTTCCACCAATGTTTATTTCGTTGGCATCACAGGGTGTGATGGCAGCTGCCCCGGCCTTTACACAGGCTGCTGTGTGTGTGTGTGTGTGTGTGTGTGTGTGTGTGTGTCGCTAGGGGTGACTACACTGTCCACAGGCCAAGGGTCGCCAGGGACACAGGTTGTCAGCTTAGGTTCCTCTCGCTCACCTTCATTCTTATTCTTAAACATATTTCCTATAAAGTTTTGAATATTCGCTTCTCATAAGGTCCCGGTAAGAAACTCCATGGTGGAAGAGGCGCATGCGCATGCACGCACTCGCGCACACACACACACACACACACACACACACACACACACACACACACACACACACACACACACACACACACACACACACACACACACACACACACACATACACACAAACACACACACACACACACACACACACACACACACAAACACACACATACACACACACAAGCACGCAGCCACCTACATGTACAAGTAAATAAATCCTTTAGGTTTAACCTCCTCCGTCCATTTGCCTCCTGGAACACGGAGGGGAAAAAGTGCCTCGGAGAAAAAATATACGATGCGGAAAAAGTGAGGACGGGAAACCTTGGCGTAACCCAGGGCAAGACGCGGTAAATGGAGAGCTTAGTGCCCGGGGCGCGAAGCGGTGACGAGTGACGAGGGGTTTCAGGTGGAGTTATATGACATGATTTGGCGAGGAAAAAAGACGGAAATTTCCCGGGAAAACGAACGAGATTTTCATGTTACGAAAACCTTAAAAATAGTATATTTGCTTTCACGGTCTACAGCCTCGAATGTTTAAAAGCTTGAAGATTACGAATGTGAGTTTTCATATGCTTAGTTATACTAGTAGTAACAAATGTACGGAAGTGGGGGTTGCCTCAGCGGGGGGGACTGGAAGTGGGGGTTGGGGGGGTCAGCGGGGGGGGGTTACGGAAGAGGGGGTATCTGGACCCCCTCCCAAACCCCCCCCCCCCACACACACACACCCATCTCTTTTACCATATAACCCCCCCCCCCCTCACCCCCACCCCCCCTCACCCCCTCTCGGACTAGCGTACGGAAGCGAGAAGGTGACGGGAGTAGGGGTGCCCAGCAGGGAGGGGGGGGGGGTGACGGGAGAAGGGATACTTGAAGGGTTAAGATAAGATCTTTCTTTGACTCTCGAATGACCACGAAATTATAATCACGGAAAAGGTTAAGGACATTAGGTTAATGACCAGGCTGAAATATGAATTTACTCTCTAATGCAAGTCCGAAAAAAAAAAAATCGCCATTGAACGTAGGACTCGATAAATTATTTAAGTTTTTGCTGGATGTATTGTATCATTATCTTCTTATTTCTCATTTCTCAACTTGTTTCTTCTTATTTTTTTCCTCAACTTATATATATTTTTTTTTACTCCGGTTATTTGGTGCCATCTAACCCTAAACACTGCAGCACCAAGTCTTTTTTTTTCTGATTTTGCATTAATTAATTTATTATATCTCATTTCTTAACTTAGATGTCATATGACCTTAGGCGTTGCATCGAATTTACCTTTTTCCGTGAAAAAGGGATCATGTGTGTGTGTGTGTGTGTGTGTGTGTGTGTGTGTGTGTGTTACATACACCACAGATTCTTGAGAAATCTGCGGCTAGCTCGAAATTTTGTGGGCCATCTTTTTTAGCCGATTATATGCTCCGAGGCGGAATTTAGTGAGGATTCTTATGGTATCTTCAAATTCCTCATACGTCTATTAGTTCCCGAGTTACACCGAGAAAACTGAATTTTTTTCTCTCGTCAGAGTAGCCTAACAAATAAAAAACACTCATTAATTAATGTCTTATATCTCATTTCTTAACTTATTTCTTCTTATTTCTTTTCTCAACTTGCATTTCTTTATATTTTCTGCCTGCTCTTCGGTGTCATATGACCTTAGACGTTGTCGCATCGAGTTTACCTTTTTCCGTGAAAAAGGGATCATGTGTGTGTGTGTGTGTGTGTGTGTGTGTGTGTGTGTTCCATTCCCCTCCGATTCTTGAGAAATCTGCGGCTAGCTCGAAATTTTGTGGGCCATCTTTTTTAGCCGATTATATGCTCCGAAGCGGAATTTAGTGAGGATTCTTATGGTATCTTCAAATTCCTCATACGTCTATTAGTTCCCGAGTTACACCGAGAAAACTGATTTTTTTTCTCTCGTCAGAGTAGCATAACAAATAAAAATCACTCATTAATTAATGTCTTATATTTCATTTCTTAACTTATTTCGTCTTATTTCTTTTCTCAACTTGCATTTCTTTATATTTTCTGCCTGCTCTTCGGTGTCATATGACCTTAGACGTTGCCGCATCGAGTTTACTTTTTCCGTGAAAAGGGATCATGTGTGTGTGTGTGTGTGTGTGTGTGTGTGTGTGTGTGTGTGTTCCATTCCCCTCTGATTCTTGAGAAATCTGCTGCTTGCTCAAAATTTTGTGGGCCAACTTTTTTAGCCGAATATATGTTCCGAAGCGGAATTTAGTGAGGATTCTTATGGTACCTTCAAATTCCTCATGCGTCTATTAGTTCCCGAGTTACACCGAGAAAACTGAATGTTATTCTCTCGTCAGAGTATCCTAACAAATAAAAATCGCTTAGAGCTCCTCATCTACGTTCCTTAGAAAGATTGCCATATGTTACTATTAAGAAACTTATCCCAACAACTGCAAATTTGACGCACTTTCATCGAAAACTTAATTTTTAATAATTTTTTATTTACTTTTATGGCGCGTTTCGCGGCATCGTCCGCCAGAACCTTTTACCCTTGATGACATGAAATGCGTCATCGTGCGCGAGAGGGTTAAATAAGTCAGATTTATCTCAAATTTACTGTCTGGGCAGACAAATATTCGGAAAAGAGAAGGCAAACCAGTTTGTAGATATATATAAATATGCCGTATATTCACGTCCTTATGGATATCTTCTTGTTGATTAGGGTTTAAATACTCCTGAATCCCTACAGTTTCGCTCAAACATTGTTGGAGAGCCTCCCAGGTGAACGCGTATTCCAATGGTGAACTCCAGGAAAAAGGAACTCTTACACGTTCTATACTCCCAACATAACGAACCCTATGGTTTAAGCTCTCAGCTACTTCTGATCTTACTCTCTTAAGCCTTTGCAGTTACTTTCTTAAACCATCGAAGCCCGCCTTCCTGAAGTCAGGTATTAAGTCTTGTTTCTGCTGACTCTATCCTCCCATTTAATATTAAATTTAATTTCCTTATGATCACTGTTACCTAATGAACCCCCAACCTCAATGTTGCTTATTATGTCCTCTTTATTAGTTAACAACAAATCCAAAATATTTTCTTCCCTCGTTCGCACTGTTTTGTATATAGAACGAACTTACATTAGCTGAACCCACACTCCTGGAAGAAGCTAAAATTTTCTAAAGGCTACAATAAAATCAATATGACCGATGAAGATACGGCACGTCACAATGAACAAACTCACTGTCTTCTCTGTAAATACGGGTTTTAAAAGGTAAAGGAGTAAAACATCATGACCATGAAAAATCAGGAAACAATTACATTGAAGCTTATTGTAATAGATGCAACCTTCAAATGAAAAATCACAAATTGCAGCGTACTCTCATTGCACATTATGCGGATTACGACATGACGTTAATCCCGCGTGAATTAACGCTACCTGGCTTTGAAAATCAAACTAAGACCAAAACATTCAGTTCAGAAATACCATGAAGTCATCATAAATGACTTGAGATTTATTGACACGTATGTCTTTATGTCTGGTTCACTCGCGGCTTTAGCGAACCAATTCATCAGCACTGGGAACGAGCCCATGTGCACACAACAGATGTTGAAAGATGTGCCAGCACCTGCGTTACCATTATTGATCAAGGGAAAGCAGGTTTTTTGTTATGACTATATGGACTCGATGGAACGACTTTCTGAGACACGTCTTCCATCCCGCGAAGATTTTTTTCAATTCGCTTCAAGAAGCAGAACTTTCCGAAAGTGATTATAAACATGCTCAGAATGTTTGGAAAGTAGCTGGATGTCAGAGCCTGATGGACTATTTGTTGCTTTATGTAAAAGTGGATGTTGGCCTTCTATGTGATGTCTTCCTAGAGTGGAGAGGTATTTTGAAAACCCAGTGGAGGTTGGATATTGTAAATTATGTTAGCCTGCCAGGATTTGCCTATGACTCTTTTTGTCAAAACACAGCAGGAATTAGAGATGCTTAGTAGCCCACACACATATATCATTGCATTCAAACAAATGTGCGTGGGGGCTACACAAGTGTTGTGCGTCGTTTTGTACGCACCAATAACATCTACACGAACCCTCAGTTTAATCCAAAACATGATAGAAACACTTTCCTTTCATATCTTGACTTCAACAGTCTTTATCCCACTGTAATGCAAGAGAAGTTACCGTGTGGAGATATGAGAAAACTAGATGAGACAGAAATGCACTGGTTTTTGAGCGGGAGGGGGGCTAGGTCAATCAAGCAACCGATGGCGATTTTGGATACCTCATTCTGTGCAATACTGAGGCTGTCTCACGTGAAGTCATTGAGAAAACGGATGACCTCCTACTGACCATCAGAAGACACAATATCATCAATAGAGATATATCGTCAGCCGCACACGAATGGTATGAAGAAGAAAACCGTCCAGTACCGTGTAAGAACATAAAACAGATTGGAACACATGTTGCTCAGGAGAAAATACTGTTTGCTCTGTCCCTCCTTAAACTGCTATTCAACTAGGCCGGGTTGTTAAAAAGTGCATGCTATTTATATGTTTAAGCAAAAGCACTTTCTTGCGGACTTCATTCAGGATAACATAGAAGCCCGCAAAAGTGCTACTTGCCCTATCAAGAAAACTGCAATCAAGTGTATTTCAAACAGCATTTTTGGTCGATACCTGATGAACGCGGCCAAATATAGTGAAGACATAGATATTGTCACCAACCGCGAAAAGTTTTTGAAGCTGGCCCGAAGTCCTTACTTTAAACGCGTTGTACCCCTCAATGATGGTCATGTAGTTGTAGTTCGCCATAAGAAATATTCACAGGCGAATCATCCAAACTACATTGGCTACTACGTCCTAGAGCTGTCCAAGCTGCGACTATATGATTTCTTTTACAGTATCATGAAGGCTCATTACGGGGATCGGGCGAAACTAGTGTATTGTGACACTGATTCCTTAATAACAGAAACTGAAACTCCTGATCTATTAACAGAGTACTCGCAGGAATGCTCCTCACATTCCTTGTACAACACAGACAACAAAGGCAAGCTCGGATTTCTCAAGTCTGAAGTGAGGGAAAGAACCATCTCAGAATTTGTAGGTGTAAGAACAAAGTGCTACTCCATCCCCATGGCAGACAGTGACCGGTTGAGTTCAGCTAAGAGCGTTCCAAAGCTCATAAAGAAAAAAAAATTGCTCATCAGCGATACAAAGACGTCCTATTCCAGAAGCAAACATTTACCTTTGGCTATCAGGGATTCACAGTGCGTAATGGACGAATGAGTACAGTAAAATATCCCAAGAGAGGGATATCTGTAGTTCAGGACAAAAGACACTGCTTTAGCACCTTGGAGTTACGACCTTACGGTCATCCCGATAATTCTACAGGGGTAGAGGAGGAGGAGAAAGAGAAGGAAGCTGTAATCATAATTTGACCAAATTCCAATAAACATTGAGTTTGTTTGACTTGTTTATATGTCCTTTATCAAAAAATGAATGAAAAAAACAATAATTGTCTTAAAATTTATTCGATTTGTGGAAACATGTAGATAAAACGCGTCTATGTTTCGATCTGGCTCATATAAAAAAATAAAAAAAAGACTCGCGAAATGTGCGCGGCGGCGGCAGCGGGTCCTGCGGCGACATCATGCGACGACAGGATGCGACAGGATTGCGTGGGCTCGGGGCGGGGCGGGGCGGGGCGGCAGCACGCTACCAAGTTATTCTAAAAGAAATGAGACACTGGATTTGTCTCTACTATGAACCGGACATGATAGTGTTCTTAGACAGTTATGCTCTCGACCTCAAATTATACTCTGATTATTTTAAATATATTGCTTACCCTGGGCTCAGGATATATAAAAATGCATTTCGACTTCAAAGCACGCGAAGCGATGTGTGCGGGGCTTATGTCGTGTACTTTGCCTACAATGTTTCACACTTGGGTGTAAGAGAAACTCTTGAAAAATTTGTATGGAGTTTTCCAAGACCGAATATTCGAGGAATGATGAACACGTGATGAGATTCGCTTACAGCAAGTTTATAATGCCCGTATGACATCAAACATTTAACACGTGTTCATAAAAAGTAAGTATTGACTTTATTGATTTTTCATATTGAAGTGTATTACATTCCATGAAGCTATTCTCAGCATAAATAATTTTCTAGTTCCTTTATCGTGGTTTGTATAACACGCTTAAATCAGTGGTCTGGCTCCATACAGGACCTCACTCGTCACCACCACTACCCCAGTGCTGCCGCCCCGCCCGCCCGCCCCGAGCCCACTAAATCCTTTAGCATCATGTCGTCGCATGATTTAGCCTCAGTACCCGCTGCTGCCGCCGCCGCGCACATTTCGCGTTTTTTTATTTTTATTTTTTATTTTTTATATGAGCCAGATTGAAACATAGAAGCGTTGTATCTACATGTTTCCACAAATCGAATAAATTTTAAGATAATTATTGTTTTCTTTCATCCATTTTTTGATCAAGGGCATATAAACAAGTCAAACAAACTCAATGTTTATTGGAATTTGGTCAAATTATGATTACAGCTTCCTTCTCTTTCTCCTCCTCCTCTACCCCTGTAGAATTATCGGGATGACCGTAAGGTCGTAACTCCAAGGTGCTAAAGCAGTGTCTTTTGTCCTGAACTACAGATATCCCTCTCTTGGGATATTTTACTGTACTCATTCGTCCATTACGCACTGTGAATCCCTGATAGCCAAAGGTAAATGTTTGCTTCTGGAATAGGACGTCTTTGTATCGCTGATGAGCAGTTTTTTTTTTCTTTATGAGCTTTGGAACGCTCTTAGCTGAACTCAACCGGTCACTGTCTGCCATGGGGATGGAGTAGCACTTTGTTCTTACACCTACAAATTCTGAGATGGTTCTTTCCCTCACTTCAGACTTGAGAAATCCGAGCTTGCCTTTGTTGTCTGTGTTGTACAAGGAATGTGAGGAGCTAAAGTTACTTGTGTCTATATAGCTTTTAAAGGATTCCTGCGAGTACTCTGTTAATAGATCAGGAGTTTCAGTTTCTGTTATTAAGGAATCAGTGTCACAATACACTAGTTTCGCCCGATCCCCGTAATGAGCCTTCATGATACTGTAAAAGAAATCATATAGTCGCAGCTTGGACAGCTCTAGGACGTAGTAGCCAATGTAGTTTGGATGATTCGCCTGTGAATATTTCTTATGGCGAACTACAACTACATGACCATCATTGAGGGTACAACGCGTTTAAAGTAAGGACTTCGGCCAGCTTCAAAAACTTTTCGCGGTTGGTGACAATATCTATGTCTTCACTATATTTGGCCGCGTTCATCAGGTATCGACCAAAAATGCTGTTTGAAATACACTTGATTGCAGTTTTCTTGATAGGGCAAGTAGCACTTTTGCGGGCTTCTATGTTATCCTGAATGAAGTCCGCAAGAAAGTGCGTTTGCTTAAACATATAAATAGCATGCACTTTTTAACAACCCGGCCTAGTTGAATAGCAGTTTAAGGAGGGACAGAGCAAACAGTATTTTCTCCTGAGCAACATGTGTTCCAATCTGTTTTATGTTCTTACACGGTACTGGACGGTTTTCTTCTTCATACCATTCGTGTGCGGCTGACGATATATCTCTATTGATGATATTGTGTCTTCTGATGGTCAGTGGAGGTCATCCGTTTTCTCAATGACTTCACGTGAGACAGCCTCAGTATTGCACAGAATGAGGTATCCAAAATCGCCATCGGTTGCTTGATTGACCTAGCCCCCTCCCGCTCAAAAACCAGTGCATTTCTGTCTCATCTAGTTTTCTCATATCTCCACACGGTAACTTCTCTTGCATTACAGTGGGATAAAGACTGTTGAAGTCAAGATATGAAAGGAAAGTGTTTCTATCATGTTTTGGATTAAACTGAGGGTTCGTGTAGATGTTATTGGTGCGTACAAAACGACGCACAACACTTGTGTAGCCCCCACGCACATTTGTTTGAATGCAATGATATATGTGTGTGGGCTACTAAGCATCTCTAATTCCTGCTGTGTTTTTAACAAAAAAGAGTCATAGGCAAATCCTGGCAGGCTAACATAATTTACAATATCCAACCTCCACTGGGTTTTCAAAATACCTCTCCACTCTAGGAAGACATCACATAGAAGGCCAACATCCACTTTTACATAAAGCAACAAATAGTCCATCAGGCTCTGACATCCAGCTACTTTCCAAACATTCTGAGCATGTTTATAATCACTTTCGGAAAGTTCTGCTTCTTGAAGCGAATTGAAAAAAATCTTCGCGGGATGGAAGACGTGTCTCAGAAAGTCGTTCCATCGAGTCCATATAGTCATAACAAAAAACCTGCTTTCCTTGATCAATAATGGTAACGCAGGTGCTGGCACATCTTTCAACATCTGTTGTGTGCACATGGGCTCGTTCCCAGTGCTGATGAATTGGTTCGCTAAAGCCGCGAGTGAACCAGACATAAAGACATACGTGTCAATAAATCTCAAGTCATTTATGATGACTTCATGGTATTTCTGAACTGAATGTTTTGGTCTTAGTTTGATTTTCAAAGCCAGGTAGCGTTAATTCACGCGGGATTAACGTCATGTCGTAATCCGCATAATGTGCAATGAGAGTACGCTGCAATTTGTGATTTTTTCATTTGAAGGTTGCATCTATTACAATAAGCTTCAATGTAATTGTTTCCTGATTTTCATGGTCATGATGTTTTACTCCTTTACCTTTTAAAACCCGTATTTACAGAGAAGACAGTGAGTTTGTTCATTGTGACGTGCCGTATCTTCATCGGTCATATTGATTTTATTGTAGCCTTTAGAAAATTTTAGCTTCTTCCAGGAGTGTGGGTTCAGCTAATGTAAGTTCGTTCTATATACAAAACAGTGCGAACGAGGGAAAAATATTTTGGATTTGTTGTTAACTAATAAATAGCACATAATAAGCAACAGTGAGGAATGGTGTTCATTATGTAACAGTCATCATAAGGAAATTAAATTTAATATTAAATGGGAGGATAGAGTCAGCAGAAACAAGACTTAATACCTGACTTCAGGAAGGCGGGCTTCGATGGTTTAAGAAAGTAACTGCAAAGGCTTAAGAGAGTAAGATCAGAAGTAGCTGAGAGCTTAAACCATAGGGTTCGTTATGTTGGGAGTATAGAACGTGTAAGAGTTCCTTTTTCCTGGAGTTCACCATTGGAATACGCGTTCATCTGGGAGGCTCTCCAACAATGTTTGAGCGAAACTGTAGGGATTCAGGAGTATTTAAACCCTAATCAACAAGAAGATATCCATAAGGACGTGAATATACGGCATATTTATATATATCTACAAACTGGTTTGCCTTCTTTTCCGAATATTTGTCTGCCCAGACAGTGAATTTGAGATAAATCTGACTTATTTAACCCTCTCGCGCACGATGACGCATTTCATGTCATCAAGGGTAAAAGGTTCTGGCGGACGATGCCGCGAAACGCGCCATAAAAGTAAATAAAAAATTATTAAAATTAAGTTTTCGATGAAAGTGCGTCAAATTTGCAGTTGTTGGGATAAGTTTCTTAATAGTAACATATGGCAATCTTTCTAAGGAACGTAGATGAGGAGCTCTGAGCGATTTTTATTTGTTAGGATACTCTGACGAGAGAATAACATTCAGTTTTCTCGGTGTAACTCGGGAACTAATAGACGCATGAGGAATTTGAAGGTACCATAAGAATCCTCACTAAATTCCGCTTCGGAACATATATTCGGCTAAAAAAGTTGGCCCACAAAATTTTGAGCAAGCAGCAGATTTCTCAAGAATCAGAGGGGAATGGAACACACACACACACACACACACACACACACACACACACACACACACACACACACGATCCCTATTTCACTGAAACAGTTAAACTCGATGCGGCACCGTCGAAGGTACTATGACACCGAAGAGCAGGCAGAAAATATAAAGAAATGCAAGTTGAGAAAAGAAATAAGAAGAAATAAGTTAAGAAATGAAATATAAGACATTAATTAATGAGTGATTTTTATTTGTTATGCTACTCTGACGAGAGAAAAAAATTCAGTTTTCTCGGTGTAACTCGGGAACTAATAGACGTATGAGGAATTTGAAGATACCATAAGAATCCTCACTAAATTCCGCTTCGGAGCATATAATCGGCTAAAAAAGATGGCCCACAAAATTTCGAGCTAGCCGCAGATTTCTCAAGAATCGGAGGGGAATGGAACACACACACGCACACACACACACACACACACATGATCCCTTTTTCACGGAAAAAGGTAAACTCGATGCGGCAACGTCTAAGGTCATATGACACCGAAGAGCAGGCAGAAAATATAAAGAAATGCAAGTTGAGAAAAGAAATAAGAAGAAATAAGTTAAGAAATGAAATATAAGACATTAATTAATGAGTGATTTTTATTTGTTATGCTACTCTGACGAGAGAAAAAAAATCAGTTTTCTCGGTGTAACTCGGGAACTAATAGACGTATGAGGAATTTGAAGATACCATAAGAATCCTCACTAAATTCCGCTTCGGAGCATATAATCGGCTAAAAAAGATGGCCCACAAAATTTCGAGCTAGCCGCAGATTTCTCAAGAATCGGAGGGGAATGGAACACACACACACACACACACACACACACACACACACACACACACACACATGATCCCTTTTTCACGGAAAAAGGTAAACTCGATGCGGCAACGTCTAAGGTCATATGACACCGAAGAGCAGGCAGAAAATATAAAGAAATGCAAGTTGAGAAAAGAAATAAGAAGAAATAAGTTAAGAAATGAGATATAAGACATTAATTAATGAGTGTTTTTTATTTGTTAGGCTACTCTGACGAGAGAAAAAAAATCAGTTTTCTCGGTGTAACTCGGGAACTAATAGACGTATGAGGAATTTGAAGATACCATAAGAATCCTCACTAAATTCCGCTTCGGAGCATATAATCGGCTAAAAAAGATGGCCCACAAAATTTCGAGCTAGCCGCAGATTTCTCAAGAATCGGAGGGGAATGGAACACACACACACACACACACACACACACACACACACACACACACACATGATCCCTTTTTCACGGAAAAAGGTAAATTCGATGCGGCAACGCCTAAGGTCATATGACATCGAAGTTAAGAAATGAGATATAAGACATTAATTAATGCAAAATCAGAAAAAAAAAAGACTTGGTGCTGCAGTGTTTAGGGTTAGATGGCACCAAATAACCGGAGTAAAAAATATATATAAGTTGAGGAAAGAAATAAGAAGAAACAAGTTGAGAAATGAGAAATAAGAAGATAATGATACAATACATCCAGCAAAAACTTAAATAATTTATCGAGTCTTACGTTCAATGGCGATTTTTTATTTTATTTTCGGACTTGCATTAGAGAGTAAATTCATATTTCAGCCTGGTCATTAACCTAATGTCCTTAACCTTTTCCGTGATTATAATCTCGTGGTCATTCGAGGGTCAAAGAAAGATCTTATCTTAACCCTTCAAGTATCCCTTCTCCCGTCACACCCCCCCCCCTCCCTGCTGGGCACCCCTACTCCCGTCACCTTCTCGCTTCCGTACGCTAGTCCGAGAGGGGGTGAGGGGGGGGGGTGAGGGGGGGGGTGAAAAGGTGAAAGAGATGGGTGGCTGGGGGTTGGGGGGGGTCCAGATACCCCCTCTTCCGTAACCCCCCCCGCTGACCCCCCCAACCCCCACTTCCAGTCCCCCCCGCTGAGGCAATCCCCACTTCCGTACATTTGTTACTACTTATACTTTACCAACAACAGGCTTCACGGACAAACAAGCAGTGGTTCGAGCCCCGATCAGGCCGGATTTTTTCCGTTGACTAGGAGTGGTTACTGTCCCCCTTGAGCAAGGTGAATGGGGTGTGTGGTATGTGAGGTCCTGCCAGTACCCTGAGATCGACATTAATGAGCACTTGCTCACGTCATGAGGGTACCTGGTGGCGAAAGCGTGTCCAACTCGTGATCAGCCCACACACACACACACACACACACCACACACAGCACACACAAACAACACACACATACACACATACACACACACACACAACACACACACACAACACACACACACACACACACACACACACACACACACACACACACAAACACAGTAACTCAAGACTTTACGTGGAACACCCCTACAGATGCAGAAGTTTCCCTCCCACCAAACACTTCCTGGTGGACTCGCGACGCATAAACCAGACCGGGTGTTAAATTCGAGGCGTATTGACTATCCGGCATTAAAAAAGATCCCAGGAACTTTTCCGACTGAGCAATTTCCTTGCCACTGACCCCTCAAGATGATCCTCGGCGCTCAGCAGCCCTGCTAAACTTTCCTCCTTCCTTCGACCAACAGTTCTCCTCGCCCTTCCTTCCCTCGCTAACATGTGATTTATCGTTCCCCTCTCACATTAAATTTCTTCATTACGCTTTCCTCATCTCTTAACGTCTCCTTGTCCTCCTCCTCTTATTCACCCTCTTATTCATTCATTTATCCAACTCCCATGCATATAGGTGAAAAGAACCCTAACTTTAAATATCAGATTCTAGGACATGAGCTCAGGGAAGTGAAACAAGAAAAAGATCTTGGTGTCATTATTAGTAACACTCTTAAAATGAGCGATCAATGTACATCGGCGAGTAAAAAACCCATATTATGTTAGGAATAATCTCAAGAAACTTTGATTATAAATCAACCGAACTAATGAAGAGATAATATTCAGCATTTGTAGGACCACATCTAGAATACGCCGTCCAGTTCTGGTCATCGAATTATATCAAAGATCAAATATTGCTAGAAAGGATACAGCGACGAGCAACGTATGACGAGCGTTTAAAGCGTTTATATATGTTTTCCTTAAAAAAAGCGAAGGATAAGAGGGGACTTATTCGAAGTGTTCAAAATCCTTAATAGATTCGAAAATATTAACCCAGAAAGTCTATTTCAGAGAGACCCCAACACAATAACACACAGCAACGGTATGAAGTTAAAGGGAAACAGATGTAACACATTGGAGAGCAGAAGTTATTTCAATAATAGTCGTCGATCACTGGAATAGACTCCCACCGTCAGTAGTTAGCGCACAGAGTATCAATAGCTTCAAGTCTTCATTGGATAAGTACTTCAGGGCTATAAGATTTTACTGACCCTTTTTCGTATGTTTCAGGCACACTGCAGAACGGCACCAACCTGATGACTTAATAAATTCCCCCACACCTTAGGTCACCAGTAGCGTAATTTAAGGGTAGTAATTTCCTCCTATTTCTCTTTTTACTGTAAAATTTCCATGTCCCTTTCTTCCTTAAGGGCACATGGTGTTCTCTTCTAACTATTTCCTGCTGGCACGTTGCCGGAGGGAGAGGTGGGTGGGAAGGAGCCTTCATCTATTCTATCCAGTCCTACCACGCGTAGATTACTAGTAGTAGAGGGATTAAACAATTTCCCTCGCCATAGACAGCCAGGTCTTCTGGTGTCTGTTCTACCAATGTATTCCTATGTATTCCTTTTCCCTACCTTTCCATTATTCTCCTCCCTCGTTCCCGTTTATTTCTTCCTCTTCTCAGTCTCCTTTTTTCTTGTTTTTCATCCTTTCTGAATTTTCATGTATTTTATCTATTTCTTACTTCCTTGCCGCTGATTTTTTTTTCTCCCCCTGTGTTCCCTTCCTGATCTTTCTTCTACTTTTAACCTGTTGTTCCCCCTCTTCCACTCCATCACTCCTCGCTCACATTTCCTTTACCCTAATTTCGTTTGATGTCTTCATTCTCCTTAGTCTGTCTTTCTTTTGATCTTCCTCCCTCCTTTTTCCTGATGTTTTCGTGCCCTCATTTCCTCCATCTCCTTTCTGGTCAATTTCTCTTCTCTACCTGTTTCCTGTTTCCTCTCTTCTTCACCTCCATCACGTCTCCCTCTCACCCTTTCTCCTGACATCATTTCTCCTTTCGTCTAGTCACTTCTTCCTCATCTTCACCTTTCCCTTCCCCTCTTCATCTTCATTGGTCCTTCATCTTGAGAATATACACGCTTAACTCACACGTATCTCATCTTAGGACATTGCTCTTCTTCGCTCCTCGTCTCACACCCTCTTGATTATTACTCTCTTTCCAGCTGATAACTCAAACCCTTTCCTTACCCCTGTATTTGCCTCTTCTTGCCTCACCTCCACCTACTCTATTATTCCCACTATACCTGTCAAGAGCATATCTTATCCCCCGTGGCAGCATCCCTGAGATCCTCTTCCGGCAGACGCAGCCTCCTTCTCCCCTTTCTCCTCTCCTTCCCTAACGCCCTCCTCCTCCTCCGCTTATATCCTTTGGTAACATCACACCTCCATGACCAGAGACGCAGTAACAGCCTCCTCCTCCTCCTCCTCCTCCTCCTCCACTACCTTCAATAGGTTCCAGGTGCTGGAAGACACCATGGAGGATGAGTTTGAGACTCGCCAAGTTGGGAACTCCATGGTGCGTGGCCAGCTGCTTGAGTTATGTGGCCGTTCATCAAACGGCCGCAGAAAACGATACTGCTATCCAGGTGCCAGACTGGACGACATCACTGCAGCGTGCGATGATGTTACGTTTAATGTCGACCGAAACACACTCTTTGTCATTCACGCGAAGACAAATGACGTAAAGACAATCCGTTCTGAGGAACTGCTTGATAAATACCGCCGCATGATCAAGCAGTATAAACGAAAAGCGGATGCCAGTAACATCATAATCTCAGGAATACTCCCGAGGGTCGGTGCCGAATCTAACTTTTACAGTAAGGCCTTCAGCACGAACAACAGACTCCAGTCCCTTTGCTCGCAAGAAAACGTCCAGTTCGCTAACTTGTGGAACAGTTTTTACTACGATTCGGACTTGTTCCTTGCCGATGGCATCTACTTAAACCATGTTGGAGCAGCCCGTTTCGGGAGGTTGTTCTGTGACCAAGTGGCTCTTCGAAAGCCAAAAAACGCGAAGGCGAGAACACCAACAGCTCCAACGTGAGGGAGCACTCAACCCGCGCAACCCCCGACTCGAATCACATTTCCAGTGGCTGGGCACGTACCCAGAATTTACCGACATCCTAAAGACATTGGTACGTGGGCCACTAAGAACCTTCTTGCATTCTTTCAGGATACGCGGAAGGATTTCGTCTGGGCCTGGCGATTTATTTTTCTTTAACCTACCAATCTCATCCTGGACCACCTGCCCGGTGATGGTCACATCCCTCAACTTGTCGTTATCTGCTCCCCTATATACCTGAACTCTCTCCGGAATGGTTGTGGGATTTTCCTGTGTGAAAACTGAGAGGAAATAGTCGTTCAACATTTTACTCATATCTTCCCATTCTCGACGAGCTCCCCTGTGTTTGTTTTCAACGGTCCAATTCTCTCCCTTAATTTCGTTCTGAATAAATTAAGGAAGCCCTTGGGATCGATCTTGGCCTCTTTGGCTACCCTAATCTCGTAATTCCTATTGCTAGGCGGGTGCTCTTCACCGATCTGGATAGTTCAACATACCGACCCCTGAGATGGGTTTCCCCGGAGGAGAGGAACGTGAAGGGATATTAGAAAACCAGTATTAGGTTCAAGCGTTGGAAGAAAAAAGCGATGAGACCAAAGAGGAGTAGGAAAAGAAAGAATGGAAAGAAAAGGAAAAGAAAAAGAAAACGGTAGCGAATGAAAAAGAGAATGCAGGTGGAGGAAGATGATGGTAAAATAAGTGATAGAGGAGGAGAGAAAAGAGAAGAAGGAGAAGGAGGAGGTAAAGGAAGATAACGGGGAACTTGAAAGGAGATAGGAGATGAAGAGGAAGAAAGAGGAGACGGAGAAGTTGAAGGAGACGCATAAAACAAGAAAAAAAAGGAGAACTAGAAAAGAAACGAGAAAAAGAAAGTGTAGAAGGCAGAGGAGCAGGCGCATGGAAGAAGCTGGGATTGGATTTTTCGCAGCAGGTTCGCGGCCACACGCTGAGGAAGAAAGCAACTACGAGGTTCCTTTTCGTGTCTTGTGCAGCTGTTCTTTTCACACACTTCACACCAGACTTCTGTAGCTTACCTCCACCTACCCATTCCCTGTTATCCCTATCCCTTCCTCTGGCTGCCCATCCATCCCTTTCCTAGGTTCCCTCATCCCCTACACTTCCTCCCCACCCATCATATCCCCTCTCCATGTATCCTAGTCCATTCCCTCGTTTCCTCTTCCCTCCCTGTAAAGTTAAAATGCATCCTAAACAGACCGAACGGGAAGCGAAACCCATTAATAACACTCTCCCTGACATTACGACCCTTCAACCTAGCCTTTCACCCTATATTAAACACCCACCCACACCCACACCCACACAACCATTAGTAATCCGTAGACCTTAACAAAGATTCATAAAAGGTTTGAAGCACTTTAAAAACACTGGGGCATTTATACCACTTTGCTCTGACTTCTCTCACGCTCCTTGATTTCCCTGGAGAGGCGAAGACCCTTACGTATCCCCCACTTTCTCCTTATTTCCTCTCCAGGCGTAGTCAATAACCCTCCCTTCTAAAGTACCAGTTCTCTCCTATGTAGGCGTGATACCCTATATATAATATTCATTTTCTTAAGTTTCTCCTTCCTTCATCCTCAGGCGTAGTCCTTTGCTCTCTCTACTAAAGTGTCGAGCCCTCCATCCGAAACGTTGCCCCTTACATCAACATCTCATCTCAGGCCTCTCCTTCCCTCCCCAGCCATGGTGCGGTCCGTGTGGGTTGTGAGGGGAGGCCGCGCCGAGCTGCCCTGCGCCCCGACGCCCAAACATAAGCAAGACTCGGCCCTCGTGGTGCTCTGGTACCGCTACAGCGACACCATCCCCGTCTACAGGTGAGTGAGCGCTTCAACATATAACATAACCATACGCTAATATAAGTCCACTTCCAGAGAAAGGCCCTCAAAATGTTTTTCACTTCTCTGATGCTAGTATACTTCAGCAGATGTGTTAATTCTTCTTTACACTTGTCGGTGGTGGGGATGGTACTTTTTCTTTATCTTAGTTGTCCATTTATCATTAGCTAAACACATGACATGAACCTGCGCAAGCCACTCCTTAACGTATTTGAATATCTTGAACACTTATGTTCCCTCTTTCATTAACTTGCTTCTTTAATAGTGTTCCTGATGTGATTTCATCTTCCTCGATTTAGTTTTATTTTGAGTATCACCGTCATAATGGTTCTACTTTTGTTTAATAATCTTGCTTTCCTGGTACGTTAATTCGTCATATTTCTGTCTATGACACTACTTTCAGGAGTATACATATTCTATCAAAATATCAGGTAGCCGCCACAAAAATTGGAAGCAATGCATCTTAGAATCAGGGCGCCTTCTAACAGTCTCAAAATTTCGTTGTGAAACTTAAAGGTCGTTTGCGTGAGGAAAAAAATAATGGAATTCTGGTCAAGACTTTCTTTATTTACATACTCGAGCTTGTAAGTCAAAAAACATCATAAAAGGGACAACACAGAGGCAGGGATGAGGACGCAAGGATGGAGTGTTGCCCTTGAACAGTTTAGTGAAAAGAGTCAGACAGGGTATGAATTGCTGAATGTCCCAAGCGTATTTGAGCGGTGAAAAATAGCAGAATAATGAGCGCGAAAAGCTTCGATCTTCATGTACATTAAATGTAGATTAATAGATCTCCAGGACAGCACATCGGGAGCTTTATTAAAGTAGAAAAAGGTAAATTATATAGATAATTTCCACTTTTACAGTTAATTGCAGTAGTTAATTAGGATCTTTAGGCTCAGGAAAGAGACGCATCAACTATTTCACGCACGCAAGTCACATATGATGATGGTGACTGAGTTTGTTCAACATATTCATCCAATATCATATTACATTAGTGGATAACTGCATTCCGTTAACAACCTCTACCATCATAAAAAAAAATATAAACAAATTTAACTCGATTGGCTTTGCGGTGACGCTGTGAATACGGATCACAGAGCAGCTAACGAATCGAAAACAGCGTTTGTCGTGCCGCCTAGTCGGAAGCCGGAAAGTTTGGCCACGGACGTTTTGTCCACGGACATTTTGGCCACGATATCGCCACCTGAGGACGTTTTGGCCACGCTGTTAAGGGCCGTCTGGAAGGCGGCGGAGAGTGATCGGGGCAAAAAGATCCCGGAAAAGATATATTAATATAATTAGATAACACACACACACACACACACACACACACACACACACACACACACACACACACACACACACCTGCCTTTAGCTTGAGCACGAGGCAGTAAACTGCAATCAGAGCACCGCTCGGCCTCGCTCCTGACTCGCCGTCGAGAACAAAAGAGCCACTAACTCAGCGCCGCCGGCGCGACACGCGACACGGCGTGAAGTGTCTTCGACGTGGACGCAATAATACGCATTGTTTGTGACTCTGCGCCTCAGCCCGGCACGTGACTCACCGGGACACAGTAACGCAACGCTGGAAAAAGCAACCTTTGATAATCAAGTCAACGTTGTGGGTGGTATTTTTTTGCCCCCTACAAAATACAGAATCCAAACATAAAAAAAAAGTTGAGAAAGAAGAAATTTGTTGACCAGGAGAAAAAGAAAACACATATTGGCTTTGCAAAGGTCTGTAATATATGCATCATTAAGGCGATTCAGTTATTGTTGGTACCATGAACATGTGTGTGCACCGCTACATCTCTTCCTCCTAATGCTTCTCAGGCCTGGTAACTTTGTAACGAGTAATATATTTAACGCACCGCGGAAAGGACTAGGATGGCGTAAAAAAATAAGGGAAAGGATAAAGAATACTGTCATGACAGACGTTTAACAAGTTCTTGGAGGAATGAATTTTGAAGTAGCGAAGAGAATCTCACGCGCCGAGGAACGTGACCGCGGAGTGCCACAGGTAATTAATTGTTAAAAGCAGCAGCGGCGAGGGATGTGACGAACCACAAATGAAGGAGGGAACGAGGCGCGCGACAGTGGACAAAAATACACACACAAAAAAGGTTTGGCATAAAGTATTGAGTGAAAACACATCAATGCAATGGGGTGAATATATACGAGAAAAAAAAATATGTAGAATGGTGAGAAAGTAAAATTATATTTATTTTGAAAATAAAAGTTTATTTTCAATATACCTGAGAGAATATCATAAATGTAAAGCAAGCTGATTTTTAAATAAAATGTGAAAAAAAATGAAAAACGCCAAGCACCGTCAGGGAAAATATTAGGTAATGAAATAAAAAAATACAAGATATAACGATCCGAATAAAACCGCTAGAAAGATTAAAAAAAAGTCATCTTTAAAAAAACTGGCAAACATATTGGGAGACGTGACAACATTTTTAGTCAAGCAGGTAACAGTCAACTCTCGCAGTCAGTCAGGAGTTTAGTCTATCGTATGCCACTCAAGTTAAACAGACAGCTTACATCGCCGTGCAATCAGTCATCGCTAACACCCTCCGTCCATTCGACTTGTATATTTATCGTTTATCGGCCATAGACCAGTCTGCCAACACTCAGCCAACCAAACCAGCCATGCAACCACCACAAGACAGCCATTCTTTTAGTCAGTCAAGCAATCTTTCAGTCACTCAGCGAATCAGTAAGTTATCCACACAGTCTGCCATCATTCCCAGTGTTAAACCAGGCACATTTACAGATCAGCCAACCAGCCAGACTACCAGCCAGTATGACCACCCAGGACCTCTTGCCCCCAATCATCCCGTCACTCCAGCCAGGCGGTATTTCCTTCACCCGTCTTCCCGCCCAGCTATTCCCCCAGCCGCCCAGACAACCTGCCAGTCCCCTGCCTATAAACAACGCACCTCTCCATTCACGTAGTCAATCCCTAGTCATCATCGCCATCAATTGAAGTCAAACTGTGAGAGGCGCGCTGCAGCTTTGATCTGCTGATTCTGTTTCCGGGGGGACCCTGAGCAAGCCCCGTGCGTGCGTCCTCCCAATTCTACAGCTTTCGGCATGATCGATGAGCGTGCTGCCTCCACAGCCACTTCAGACCTCGTCGTGATTTCCTTCACTCTGCATCGTCTCTTTCATCCGCATCTCGACGAGAGGGACGGACGCCCGGCCGTGATGGACGCGCCGGTATAGCCAGAGGTGATGTTTACGCGCTGTGCGGCTGGTTACGTCTCATGGACCAATTGTTGGGTTGATGTGCGGCCACTCCAAAAATCCTGAATCATCCTGCGAAGTAGCCCATTACGCAAAGTGTCAATTCACTTTTATGAGTGTTTTTATGACAATTTATCATAGTCCTGCTGTGAATCATGACTCCCCGTGGTCATATTTATTCATTCTCTGTCATTCGTATAAACAAAAACGGCACCGACGTAGCATCGAGGGAGCAGAGAACGCTACGAGTAGCAAATATGTCATCAGGGGCATCAAAGGCGAGTCTTTCTACTCTTATATATCACCTACTGCCGAGATGAGCTTATTCAACGCATCGATGTCCTTGAGACTTGCATGCAGGAATTATAAGGACACCCTTGCAACGTTTGCAGTTACCTAGTTTGATCTTTGGTCCATCGTTCCAGAGGCTTCCACGCAGGTCATGCCATTGAGATGTCCACAACTGTCGGTAACAACTCACTGAACGCATCCTCTGCAAACTCAAGGAGATTGAACTACATTTCTGGTATAGTACTGGCCACGATTCACAAATAAAATTGTCTAAACATTGGAAGCAAAAAGAAAAGTAAAAAAACGCTCATTTTACATAATCCTATTTCTATGCTATCTAATTCCCTTGTGAAAGAGTTTACCACCATCTACATTATTTCATCATTTTCGTAGGTAAACTCTGAAACAGCCTTCAGTTGTATGTATTTCCTCCTACCTGAGGAGTATCAAGAAACCTGTCCTTCCGATTTTTAACCTCTTTTGGCTACACTATTTACTATTTACAGGGGCAGCGCCAGTGAAATATTTAGTTTCTTCTTTTATTTTCCCTTAGCTACCTTCCATTATGTAAAAAAATAACAGGTAAAAATACTAATCCTTCACGCATAAAACAGACCTAAATTTCAGTGTAAACCTCTGACTCGAAATTCAGAGACCGTCTGCACAATCTCTGGGTGGTATTTCACGTGAACGTACAGCCCAGTCAGCAATCGACTTCCTCGGTGCAAAGGGAATGTCCGGGCATCTCACTAACAGACAGTCGCGCATACAAGCGAATCGGCCAAATGGTCTATTACCAACCACTCGGTCAGCCAGTCTATCAAAAGGAAAGTTGTTAAGGTAGTTTGGTGGTCAGGTCAGGTTAATTTTGAAGCGAGTTTCGAGTCTCCACATGATACAAAGTGCTTCGATGAAAGTGGTAGTGGTGACTGCGGTGGTGGTGGTGGTGGTGAAGGCGGTGATGTTGGTGATGCTAGTAGTGGTGATGGTGATGGTAACGGCACACACACACACACACACACACACACACACACACACGGACATTTATCATCAATATCCCTCAAAAGTCAAGTATAAAGAGAGGAAGGAAAGGAGAATGATGGGTTTTAAAAAGAACGACGCGTACTCGGAATGTACTTTAGCATGTCGTGGTGTTGATGGGGTGGTGATTGTGGTGGCGGTGATGTACGGGGTAGTTTGTTGCTGCTGACTGGTGGGGGCACTTTTGTTTTAGGTGGTGATGTTGCTGTTGACTCGTAGTAGTAGTAGTGGTGGTAATGGTAGTGGTAGTAATAGTAGTAGTCATTATGCTTCTTGTGGAAGTAATATTCCCAGTAAGTGTGATGACGACAGAACTGATGAATGTTGTAGTGCTGGTGGAGGTCGTGGTGATCACTTCTGTCTTAAATGATCAAACTTAACTGTAATTTTACATATTATAATTGTCATGGTAACTGCAGTGCTAATAGCTATAGTTTGTGATGGTGGTGAAAGTTTTGCTCGTTTGAGGATGGGGTTGCTAAACTATGGAGGATAAAGTGAGGTTGAAAAGATGAAAGCGGTAGAGGTGGAAGGCAAGCAGGCAAACAGTAACGGCTGAGCGGGAGGGGGTGGAGAACTATGATGGTGGAGGCGATCAGGATCCATCACCAAACACGTATCTATGGAGCCATTTATCAAAGGGAGAGGAAGAAATTGGCAGGGAAGGGGAAGAGGGGGAGACAGAGCGGGAAGGCAGGTAAGGGTTCAGACACAGAGAAGGCAGAAAGTGAGTCGAGGTGGAAGATCAAATGTGGGCAATGATGTATGGAGGGCAGGGTACTGCACGGATGGGAGTGCAAATATACAGGATAAATGTTGTCCTGATTAATATTATATTGTAAAAAGAGCATGCAGGAACGACAGGTTATATTTTTGGTCGACTTTTGGCAGGTGTGTGTGTGCGTGCGTGCGTGCGTGCGTGCGTGCGTGCGTGTGTGTGTGTGTGTGTGTGTGTGTGTGTGTGTGTGTGTGTGTGTGTGTGTGTGTGTGTGTGTGTGTGTGTGTGTGTGTTTGAAGAAGGAAAGTAACACAATGGTGTCGTTGTAAAAGGTTATTGTAGACCGACAGGCTGAAAATTAAAAACACTGGAGGCAGGGAGACCAAGGGATGATAAGGTATAAGAGACAGCAGCTTGTTATGCCTTATCATCCTTCTAAGAACAAGAACATAAGAACATAGGGAAACTGCAAGAGGCCGAGTGGCCTACACAGGGCAGCTCCAGAATGCCCCCCACTACTCACGATGGGTGAGGTGTAGTTTCAAGGGTTACAGGTAGAGGCTTGATCCTCGTTTACCTTCGGTACGGGCGTACGCTCCAGTACCCTGTCTCCTTACTGCACCCACACCTCACTGCCACCTGTCATCCTCGTCCATGTAGTTATCCAGTCTACTCTTAAAACAAGCTATCGTCCCTGCACTAACTATGTGATTGCTGAGTCTATTCCATTCCCCCACCACCATATTACTAAACCAATGCTTGCCTATATCTCTCCTAAATCAATAATTTCTCTAATCTAAATCCATTACTGCTTGTTCTATCCTGCTGGCTAGCTCTCAGTACTTTACTTATATCGCCTTTGTTGTAACCCTTAACCCATTTGAATAGTTCTATCAGATCTCCCCGCTCTCTTCGTCTTTCTAGTGAATGTAAGTTTAGATGTTTCAGCCTATCTTGATATAGGAGGCTCCTCAGCCCCTGAATCATCTTGGTCATCCTCCTCTGAACTGATTATAGCAAGTTGATGTCCATTCTGCAGTGTGGGCACCAAAACTGGACAGCATAATCTAAGTGTGGCCTTACTAATGCTAAATAGAGTCTGAGGATGACCACTGCACTCCTGTTGGTTACCGTCCTGTTAATAAAGCCTAATACCCTGTTAGCCCTATTTCTCGCACTAATACATTGCTTCCTTAGTTTTAGGTCAGAGTTCACTAACAATCCCAAATCCCTTTCACACTCTGATCTGCCTATCGCTGTGGAGTCCCTATACCCGTGTAATAGGTTGCGTGTTCTTACACTAAGTACGCTACACTTGGTGATGTTAAAATTCATTTGCCATTTCTCTGACCAAGCTGACAGTTTGCTGAGATCCTCCTGCAGTGCTCTAGCATCCTCCCCTGTCCTAATAGTGCGTCCTATTTTGGTGTCATCTGCAAATCTACCCATGTCTCTAGTTATCCCATTGTCTATGTCATTGATGTAGATAATGAATAAAGGCGGGCCTAAAACTGAGTCTTGAGGAACCCCACTGGTAACATTACCCCACTCGGATTTTTTACCGTTAATGGTAACCCTCTATTTCCTGTCGCTAATCCACACCTTAATCCAATCAAATACCTTTCCTCTTATTCCATGAGCCCTGACTTTATTTAACAGTCTCTGGTGAGGTACCTTATCGAAGGCCTTACTAAAATCAAGATAAACTACAGCAGATAAACTAATAGCTTTCACCATTGTCAGCTGCCTCGTATACTCTATTGTAAAGGGATAAAAGATTTAGTGAGGCACGACTTTCCTTTTAATAAGCCCATGCTGTGAATCGTGAATTAAATTACGTCTGTCAATATGGTCCCTAATACTATCAGCTATTATTGACTCAAGCAGTTTACCTATAACTGACGTCAAACTAATCTGCCAATAGTTTCTCATAGAAGATTTGTCACCCTTCTTAAATATTGGAATAACGTGTGCCTGCCTCCATGAAACAGGCACCACCCCTGTGTCTAGTGACTTCCTAAATACTTCTGTTAACTGCCCACTGATTTCAGTTTCACATTCCTTTATTACCCTGGGGAAAAGTTCATCTGGCCCTGGCGCCTTAGTGACTTTAAGTCTATCTATATGTCTAATCACGAGCTCCCTACTTATGTTGATGTCGGTTAATCCTTCTACCTCTTCACCCCTGTAGATCTGTTCTTCCTGAGGTATATCATCTATACTTTCTTTGGTAAATACAGTTAAGAAATATCTATTTAACTCCTCGTTCATTTCCTCATCTCTATCAATCAGTGATTCTCCTAACTTAAGCGGCCCTATCTTATCCCTAACCTTGTTCTTATAAAGCTGAAAGAAGCCCTTTGGATTGGTCTTTGCTTCCCTGGCAATTCTAATATCATAATTACGTATTGCCTTACGCGTGTTTTTCTTTACTGTTCTTGTTAAATCGTTGTAACTATCCCTTAGGTGAGTTTCCCCCCTCTTTTCCTTCCTATTTCAGTTTTTAGCCTTTCTGTCATCCATCGCGGGTAATTACCTGTTGACCTGACTTTCCTGTGAGGTATAAACTGTTTCTGCCATAGTTTAATCTCCCTGACCAGACTATTGTACTCACCCTCCAACCTGACTAGTGACCTCACCAGAGATTAACTCCCCTCCCTGCTCTGGGTCCTGACCTACCTCTGATCTTACTCCCCTCAGCCTTTGCAGCTGCCTTCTTATCCCCTCGTAATCCGCCTTCCTGAAAAATAGTTATCTGCTTAAGGATATCCTGTATCAAATCTAACAAATCCTGTCCCTCTTGGTCTCCGGATAAAGTATCCCACTCTATGTTCCTATAACTGAAATCCCCAATTACACACACATTTCTATATCTTGACGCCCTACTAATTTCCTGTAAAAGGGGTTGGCTACTGTCCCTGGTAAGGTTGGGCGTTCTGTAAAGTACTCCTATCACAAGCTTCTCCTTCCTACCTATTGTTTCTACCCAGAGGGATTCTGTATTGCTATCTACCTTGATTGAGTTGTTAAAGACACACTTAAGATTGTCCCTGAAGAAGAGTGCGATCCCACCCCCCTTCCTACCTATTCGATCTTGGTGGAATAACTTATACCATTCAATCTCTAATTCTGGGAGAAAGTGTCTGAGGGTTTCGTTTTTAAAGTTTCTAAAAAAATGATGTTTTTTTCGTCGTAATGCCATTATCTTAATGGTAAAAGTACGAGTCTTTTAAGAAAACGTAACGGTGGTAAGGAATGCATTCATATGAAAACGTGACGTTCAAACTATCAAAAGATGGACAAAATGTCTCTAGGGTAATACACGAGATGGGCTTCACTGTCATAATTCATTATCCCCAAAAGAGGCTCTACTGGGTTACGCCATACATAGTTCCCATTTATCATATGGGCTGCCTAGAGCGCCAGTAGGCTCTCTTGATGGGCCTGATGAATGCCCGTTATTGGAGCAGGCGAATTTTATCTTGATTGGCTGCCGTGATATATGTCTTGCTTGGCCCATACTGCCCCAAGGTGTTCCTCTTGACCGAAGTCGCTAAAGTTAGGGATGACTGAATATCATGACAGTCTGTGGGTAGATTTACACCACTCGGTGATTCGGAGATTATCAGCGACTTGCAGCATTTCATTCTATTTAACTTTTTTTTTTTCAACTTTACCATTTTTTTAACTAATAATTGAAATATTTTCTCACTATTTGAAAAGAACAACGACGTCAAGAACTCATTACCTGGACATGTCTGAAACTTCACCTGCACTTGCAAGGCGGCTATTTCGAACGCGGCTTTTTAGTGCCGTAGGTTTTTAGTAAGCCGGTTAGCCCGTTACCGCCGGGTGGCCACATGCTCAACCGGTGCCGGGCACTCGCCCTGATGATTTTTGTTTCACACTGGGAAGAGCGGGCCATGCCACGCCACGGCGAACTGTATATGAATTACTGACGGTGCAGCCCCTTTTGCATAATACACACACATACACGCGTCGTGCACACACACACACACACACACACACACACACACACACACACCCTGGACTTGGTGGTGGAACAGCTCAATAAGCATACAGAGTTGGTTGAAGGTACAGTGGCTGATCTGATCAAAAGTCTAGAATTCTCACAGGCCGAAATTGTGGACTTAAAGAACAACATCAAAGTGCTTCAGAAAACGTTAAATGAGAAACAAGTGATTATTGAAGGACTTGAATCCAAAGTCTCGGAGACGGTACAGCGACTCAACTACAACGAGGACTATAGTAGACGCAATAATCTACGGATCACTGTCCTCCAAGAACAAGCGGGTGAAACATGGGAGAACACAAGCACCAAAGTGTCAAAGATGATCAACGATAATTAATCTAGAGCTTCCCCCTGTGAGTCTCGAACGTGCTCACAGGGTGGGACCGGTCAACCCATCCCGCCCCCGGCCAGTCGTTATACGGTTTGAGAAGTACAGCGACCGAGAAACAGTCATTAGGAATGCAAAGAAACTCAAAGGAATCGGCATCTACATCAGTGAAGATCTCTGCCCTGCCTCTCAAGAAATCAAGATGAAGCAACTACCTCTGCTGAAGAATGCGAGAGATGAAGGTAAAATCGCGTACTTCCGTCACACGCGATTGATCATCAAAGAAAAAACTGGCCAACAATCATAATTCTCAACCATCGCAGCTGACCCGACACATCGATTCGCTGGTCCGACTCCTTACAGCTCTGGCGGGGCGGCCCACAGTGCTGGGACTGGGACCACTGGAGGTCTGCGACTGGAGACTCCCAGACTAGTGCTTCGAAGACTGCTACTTCCCTGACTGGTGCTCTGCCGAAGGTGCCTAGTGGTGGTGCTGGCGGTGCCTCCTTGTTGCTGCCTCATGCTGGTGCTGACGGGATGTCGACTGAGACAGGTGTTCAAATGGGAGGAGGAATGGACATAATGGGTGGACGTACCCAGAAGAATCTGAGAGAACGCAAGAAGAAGTAGATAAGTAGAGTCACTCAACATTCTTCAACTTCCATTTAACTAGCATGATATCAGTACTCTTGTTTTCATTCATGTCACCCAAAATACTGTTTATTGTTATTGTACAACCATTTGTCATTCCTGTGGCCTTTACTTAACACTTCAGGATTACCATTACCTCTACTTCACTTATATTTCTTCTACCATTAATTTACTACTACCAATACAATTACTACTACCTCTTAATATTACTTATTGCTACTATTGCCGCTTACTACTACTACTACTACTACTACTACTACTACTTCTACTACTGTTGGTGCTTCTATTACTGCTACTACTACTACGGCAAAACTTAAGAATAACCACTCCAAACCAATACTCGTAGTAATTTAGCACGTGAAAGAATTAGTATTATAAAGCATTTTCGTATACGTTTTACCTTGGGGAGGGGCCAGGGGGGCAAGCCTCTTTAATTATAGAGTTAGGTGGCTTGGATTTTCTAAGTCCATTGTTATTGTTTCACAAGCGCCTCTATACACAGACTAAGCCTCATACCTGCCTTGCAATGCACCCTACAAACTAGTTCCTAAGTCAGTAATATCCAAAATGCGCATGGATTATAACGATTTCGGACAAAAAACGGTCTTTTAAGAGTTTTACGTTATTTTTTTCTCTATATTAAAGCAACTAATGCCGCAGCTATTTGTATTTTCTAATACATTCGTAAAATGTTACTACGCGAGGGTATCAGCGGGGGCACCTAACGGTGGGTTCCTGAAGTCAGTTGTTTTCAACCCGCCATAATGGATGGAAGGCCCGACACTCACTCCCTCAAAATATCGGTCTACTTTACCTTTCGGTAAGTGTTAACTGAGTATTTAACCTCTTTATTGGTGTGCATGTAGGTTGACAAAAGGACCGATTACTATCCCAGTACCGGGTCCAACAAAGACACGGGCGTGTCAAGTGTAACGTATGGTGTAACAAGCACGTGTCAGAAAACAAACGGATATTGTTCAATGCGCGATACTTATAGTGGAATTTGAGTAAAATGGAGGCCAGGGTCATACGTAGCAGTCGGTAGGTCTCTCCCGCGTCAGTTAACAGCAGGAGCGTCAGCTCGATCTGGATGACAGCTGTCACAAATCTGTTTTATTTTGTACCTTAAACTACTCGGTAAAAATTATCTAGCATCAGCTTACAAGAAGTGGACGGGTTAACCGTCAGTATTGTACCATATGTAATTATGAAACATGACATTTCCCAAGAGTTGCTCGACTACGATTGGGGTGGTGGGGTGGGGGTTCAACTACGCTGACCATCCAATTACACGCCCTACACACGTCAACAGACCCGCTGCAGCGGCTACTACGTTATATAGGAATAGATTACAAGAGTATACGTTAGGGAATTTCCTTTCTTTAGAGACTAGGGATTTTTCCCGATCTGGTGGATTTTTGTAGGGACATTTTGAAAGCCCATTTTTCAGTGATTTTGCCGTCCACCACCAAAACCACTGTTCCCTACAGGGATTAATCGAGCTAACGACCACCAAAACCACAGCTCCCTAAAGGGATTAATCGAGCTAACGCCGCCGCCGCAAAATAGCTCGCATTCATTACCTACCGTATGAAGCATCACTAGGTCTTCATATATTTTTTTTCTACAAACGTTTGGTTAGCGACGGTACGCTTGGTTAGCAACGGTACGCTTGGTTAGCGTTGGTATGCTTGGTTAGCGATGGTACGCTTGGTTAGCGATGGTACGCTTGGTTAGCGATGGTATGCTTGGTTAGCGATGGTACCCTTGGTTAGCGATGGTACGCTTGGCTAGTAATGGTATGCTTGGTTAGCGACTAGCCCACGCATGTGAGACCAAGTCCACCACGCGTGGTTATTTTTTTTTTTAGAACACGTAGCCCAACGGCTGCCGTGCTGAGGGCCGGGTATAGCCCGGGCCTGTTCAGCCCGGGTCCCGGATGACCTTGAGTCATGGTTCAGGGCTGTTTTGGGGTGGTTAGCGATGGTATGCTTGGTTAGCGATTAGCCCACGCATGTGATTTAGGGATTTTTCTAGGGAAATTTTGGGAGGCCATTTTTCAGTGATATGGGCTCCCCCCCCCCAATACCCCGGTTCCCCACAGTTCCCCAGGCTTGTCTTGGGGAATTGGGGGGGCTGGGGTGGTGGAGGGGGTGGAGTGGTGATTCTTAAGATTTACCCTACTACTACTACTACTACTACTAATAATAATAATAATAATAATAATAATAATAATAATAATACTTTTACTACTACTTTTACTACTACTTTTACTACTACTACTACTTTTACTACTACTACTTTTACTACTACTACTACTTTTACTACTACTACTTTTACTACTACTACTTTTATTACTACTACTACTGCCACTGCTATTACTTTTACTACTATCACTGCTACTACCACTTCTGCTACTACCACTACTGCTACTACTACTGCTACTACTGCTACTACTACTGCTATTGCTACTACTGCTACTGCTACTACTACTATTGCTGCTACCACTACTGCTGCTGCTACTACTACTACTACTACTACTACTGCTATTACTACTACTGTTACTACTGCTGCTATTACTACTGCTGTTACTACTACTACTACTACTACTACTACTACTACTACTACTACTATTACTATTACTATTCGGAAGGCTCCTCAACAACGCCGTACGTAACGCCCGAACAACAAAAAACGACTCTCAGCCACGTCCTTCCATCCCGCCCGTGTAAATAGACACCATACACCGCAACAGACTCGTAACATTGAACCCTCCAGTACCTCTATTACCAAGCTTCAAGATAACCTAAGAGTCCTTAGTTTCAATGCGCGTAGCCTAAGAAACAAATTTGATGAACTGCGATGTCTTGCTCTGACAGAAAACTTTGACGTAATTGCTATAACCGAAACATTTATCGACACCACTAATATTGATTTAAGTTCCGAATACAACATAGATGGCTACAGATTCTTCAACAATGATCGTGTAAACCGTAGAGGGGGTGGTGTCGCCCTTTTTGTCAAAAGCTACTTGCAACCTACTGACAAAACACCAAGAAACAGTAACGTTGAACATTTGTGCGTGCAGTAAACATTGCAAAAGTCAATTCAAATATATCCGTCACTTACAGGCCTCCGGGGCAATCACTTGATGGCGATCTTGAAATGTACAGCGTCTTAAGGCAGTCACTTAATAACAGCGACTCACTGATACTAGGAGACTTTAACCTCCCCCATATCGACTGGGCGACACTGTCGGGTACAGAAGGTGAGTCCCATAGAATGATCGAATTTCTAGAGGAAAATTATCCAAGCCAAATGGTTTCTGAACCAACTCGACAAAATAACATACTTGACCTTGTTATAGCGACCCAAGATAACCTAGTCAGTAATGTCACGGTAGGAGAACACCTCGGTTCCTGCGATCATAAACTAGTGCGCGTTGACATTAGAGCTCAAACATCGGTGACTGAAAATAAAGTTAAGGTGCCCAATTTCAAAAGAGCCAACTTCGTAGAAATCCGACGAAAACTAATAGATATGCAACTATCAGATGACGGCAATGCAGAGGACGCCTGGCTAAACTTTAAAATCACTTACTCACTCAGCAGGACACATTTGTCCCCTTGTGCGAGAAGCGAATTAACACTAATAAAAGTCCACCTTGGTTTAATAGCGAAATTAAACACTCAGTCAAGGAGAGAAAATTGTCTTACAGGTTAAAGAAAGACCAAAGCACGTCCGAAAACATTAGACTTTACAATGATGCAAGGCGACGAGTAAAAAGATTAGTGCATCAGGCAAAGCGTAGATATGAAGAAAATATTGCAGCCAACTGTAAAAATAATCCGAAATCCTTCTTCAGTTACATAAACAACAGAAAGGCGATCAGAAGTGTAATTGGACCTTTAACAAACAGCGACGGTGCACTAGTGACTGACAGCCAACACGTTGCAAACCTATTAAATAATTACTTTTCCTCGGTGTTTAATAATAACAGTCCTCCCACCACCACCACCAACACCAGAACTAAAGTAAATCCCGAGCATGCATTGTCTAACTTTTAAATAAAACCCGATGAAGTCCTTAAAGCCCTCAAATCACTTAAAACAAATAAAAGTCCTGGACCTGATAAAGTATATCCAACTCTGCTGAAAGAAACAAAGTGCGAAATACTCTCCTCCCTCACAACCGTATTCAATATGTCCTTGCGACAAGGCATTGTCCCTTCAGATTGGAAAAAGGCTAACGTGACACCGATTTTTAAGAAAGGAGACAAAAAAGTACCAGGAAATTACAGGCCCATTAGTCTAACTTCGGTTGTAGGTAAGCTACTTGAGGGCATAATTAGAGACAAAATTGTGAGTTACCTTGAAAGCCACTCATTAATTGGGGACTCACAACATGGCTTCCGAAACAAAAGATCCTGCCTATCAAATCTATTAACCTTTTATAACGACCTCTTCACTGTTTATGACGTAACCAAATCACTGGACGTAGTCTATCTTGATTTCCAGAAAGCGTTTGATAAAGTCCCGCATCATAAATTACTTAACAAATTAAAGCAAATAGGTATTGACGGTCAGGTAAACCAATGGATCGCGAATTGGTTGAGCAACAGACAACAAAGAGTAGTGATTGACGGATTTAACTCAGAGTGGGCGCCGGTCACTAGTGGCGTCCCTCAGGGCTCGGTTCTTGGCCCAGTGCTCTTCATTATTTACATCAACGACGTGGATGTTGGACTCAATAACCGCATTAGTAAATTTGCAGACGACACAAAGATTGGTAACTCGGTTCTCACTGACGAAGACAGGCAAAGCCTCCAAGAGGATTTGCACAAAATTTCAGCTTGGTCGGATAGATGGGAGATGCCCTTTAACGTAGACAAGTGCCAGGTCCTTCAAGTTGGAACGAGGAATAAGAAGTTTGATTACGAAATGCGCGGCGTTAAACTCAAAAGCGTTCAATGCGTCAAGGACTGGGAGGTCAAAATAGCGTCAAATCTCAAATTCTCACAGCAATGCATCGATGCAGCAAATAAAGCGAACAGAATGTTGGGCTTCATTAAAAGAAACTTTTTATCTAAGAATAAAGATGTAATACTCCCGCTCTACAATAGTTTAGTCAGACCCCACTTGGAATATGCGGTACAGTTTTGGTCTCCCCACCATGCAAAGGATATTGCTAAATTAGAAGGTGTTCAGCGTCGGGCAACGAAAATTATCCCTTCCTTGCGCAACAAATCCTACGAAGAAAGGCTTTCTACCCTTAACATGTTCTCTCTTGAGAAACGTCGCCTCCGAGGAAAATTGATCGAATGTTTTAAAATACTTGATGGTTTCACGAATGTAGACAGATCAACATTGTTTATGATCGATGACACTTTGCGCACGAGGAACAATGGCGTAAAACTCAGATGTAGACAAGTAAATTCAGACTGCATCAAATTTTTCTTCACCAACGTTGTAGTGCGAGAATGGAATAAGCTCCCACCATCAGTGATCCAGTGTAACACGATTGACTCCTTCAAAAATAAGCTCGACCGTCACTTCCTTCAACTTAATATCAACTAGAGTAGAAGTGCAACGTTTTGGAGTCTTCTGATTAATGTAAAATCACTTAGGTTTAAGGACAGACCACCAAGTCTGGACCATGGGGTCTGTGTGGTCTGATTTTCTATGTAAATCTATGTAAAACTACTACTACTACTACTTCAGCTACTGTTGTTACTTCTACCACTGCTGCTACTACTGCCATTACTGCTACTACTACTACGCTAGATAACTACATGTTTCCTTTTAATAATGTTTCTGATGAAGATTTGATGGACGTTTTTAATTTCGATGAAATATTCAGGCAAGAAATTTATGAAAGCTTTGATCCCTTAAATGTGCAAGATAACAATTATAACAATGATATCGATGTCAATCAGTTTTATATAAGATCTAGAAACATTAACTTTCCTAAATCTGAATATATTTTTCTTGATAATTTATCTTCTCTTTGTAATAATAGTGATTTTGATTTATTAACACTGAATGTAAGATCCATATCCACCAATTTCCAATATTTCAAAGACACTGTACTGTCTGACAATGTAATTTATGACGTGCTTGGTTTCACTGAAACCAGGCTCGACGCAGGCATTTCTACATTGTATTCTTTGACAGCATATGAAATGTTCACAAATAACAGGAACAGGTATGGTGAGGGTGTGGCTGTTTACGTCTCGAACAGGTACACAGGTTATAAAGTAATTGAATTCAGTCGAATGAAAACATTTATTGAGAGTGTGGCAGTGGAAGTAAAATTTAATGGTAAAATATTTTTATTTATATGTATATATAGACCTCCTCAAGGTAATGTGAATAATTTTCTTAATGCTCTCAATGATATTTTAACTACTGCAAAAGATAAAAATCCTAGTGAAATATTTATTTTTGGAGATTTAAATATGAATTTATTACATAATAATGACGATAACATTAAGGACCTTATGAATTTAATGTATAGTTATTCCCTGTTTCCACTTACAACCCTGCCAACACGAGTTACGGCCACATCCGCCACCCTTATAGATCACATTTGGTCCACATGTGTTGAGAACAACGTAGGAAATTATGTAATCAAAACTGATATTACTGATCATTTTCCAGTGATATCTTTATTTAAATGTAATAATATTCCATCTCCTCCCACATTCATAACGAAAAGAACGTTCACCCAGGAAGCTTTAGACACATTTAGTGCTGCACTTTCTCACACAGATTGGTCTGATGTCATAAACTGTACATGTCCTAACAACTCCTATAATCTATTTTACAACAATTTCAAAACAAATTATGATAATTGCTTCCCTAAGAAAACAATTAAAGTTAGTAACAAAAATAATCGCAGTCCACACATTACTCCAGCATTAAAGCAGAGCATTAGAGAAAAACATAGACTTGAAAAACTAGCATATAAATGGCATTTAACTTTTCGAGAGCAATATAGGACTTTCAGAAATAGACTAACATCACTTTTAAAAGAAGCAAAGAAGAAGTATCACCAAGACCAACTATTAGCTAGCCAAGGCAACCCTAAGTCTCACTGGAAGTCAATAAATAACTTATTAGGTAGATCTACTGATGGTAAAAACAGTGAAATTGAGCTACGATCAATTTGTTATAACATTCCAGATAAATTTAATGAACATTTTTTGAAAGCAAGTCAGCTAGCAGCAGAAACTGTAGGTAATGAATTTTTAAATTATTTACACAACTCTCCCAATTTTTCTATGTATTTATTTCCTGCCACAAACTTAGAAATTGAAAAATATATTACGGCATTTAAAACTTCTTCCTCCGGATTTGATGATATTTCCCCAATTGTTTTGAAACGCACAGCTAATAATATATCCATTCCATTAACACACATAGTGAATCTGATGTTAAAAACTGGAGTATTTCCGGATGCACTTAAAAAAGCCAAAGTTGTTACACTACTTAAATCAGGCAGTAGATCCGATATTAAAAACTATAGACCTATTTCAATACTTCCAGCATTTAGCAAGGTTTTTGAAAAAGTTATTACTTCCCGTCATGTAATTTTTTTTTAAACAATAATCTACTCACAGACTACCAGCATGGGTTTAGGGCAGGTCGTTCCACAGAAACAGCTATTTTACAGTTCATATTTAATGTATATCAGTATTTAGAAAAGAAACATTATTTAATTGGAATATTTTTAGATTTATCTGAGGCATTCGATACACTGAATCACAAAATTTTATTGAGTAAGCTAAGTCACAATGGCATTAGAGGTATTCCCTTAAAACTATTTGAAAGTTATTTAACCAATAGGTCACAAGCTGTATATTGCAACGCCACGTATTCTTCTTTTAGGGCAATCAACAAGGGTGTACCGCAGGGGTCAATATTAGGACCGATACTCTTTCTCATCTATATAAACGACATTGTTAATGTAAGTTCTAAATTCAAATATACGATTTATGCTGACGATACAAATCTTTTATTAGATAATATAAACATTAACGATCTTCATATAAATTTAGTTACAGAACTAGAAAAAAAAAATTATTGGACTAAAATTAGTGAATTGAGTCTGAATATTGCAAAAACTAATTACATATTTTTTCAAAATCGTTCATTACAATATAACATTCCTCCTATAACCATAGAGGAAACACATTAGACAGAGTAAATTTCACAAAATTTTTGGGTGTTTACATAGATGAGAATATGAATTGGAATCAACATATTTCATTTGTCACAAATAAATTAGCAAGGATGTGCGGTATTTTATACAGAGTCCGCAATAATCTCACACCTGAATCCCTCACTAGTATTTATTACACACTTTGTTATCCCCATCTCACCTATTGTGTATCAGTCTGGGCCTGTACTTGGCAGTCCTTCATTAAGAAAATATCAGTAGGTCAAAATAAAAATTTTAGGTGTATATTCTATATGAGTAGGTTTGAGTCAACACGAAATATAATTAATACATAAAATTTTCTTAGTTTTCCAAATATTCATAAATATTTTTTATTGTTAAGCATTTACAAGTGCCTTACACAGTATTGTGGAGGTCAGCCTTTCAGACTGGTACACACATCATACAACATTCGAGGTAATGATATCAATCTCATATGTCCACAGTTCAGAACTTCTCTCTTTAAGCACAGTATATTATACTCAGGTCCCTAAATGTGGAATTCATTGCCTCTACATATTAAGACTCTTCTCAATCATATAAATTTATCCATTTTTTAAAAATCTGTGAAAACTTATTTATATAATTTTCAAAGTAGTAATCAAATGTAGTGTGTGGTATGAACTTAGTTTCACAAGTGTAATGTTCATTATTATTATTATTATTATTATTATTATTATTATTATTATTATTATTATTATTATTATTATTATTATTATTATTATTATTATTATTATTATTATTATAATTGATATTGTTATTGTTATTCTCAGCAACATATTATTATAATTATTCTTATTGTTCTATACGTTAGTTAATAATATATTAGGTACCAATTTTGTGCCAATGTAAACATTAAATAAAATCATATAATTCCATGTCTGTCGGGAAGCTTCGGCTTGACAGGCTGTGCCATTGCCATGTTTTATGTTATGTTTATATATAACAATATTCTTATATTTTAAAGGCAATAAATATTTACTTACTTACTTACTTACTTACATGCACACACACACACACACACACACACACGATATTTGCTAACGCCACCCCTCAATGGAGGTTTACCAGTCTTTCACTCTAACAATTGCTGTTCCAGGAAAACTCATTCCAGAGAAACAAGATCCAATCCCACAAAAAAATTGGAAATCATACTCTTTTCACACACCAAAAACGAACCCTGCCCACGCAACGCCGGCAACCATGAATAAACTTCCCCACCAATTACAAATAAGCCCATCACCTCAAAATCCACCGATCACAGCAGCCTGGGTTGGAAAGAGGCTTGGCTTGCTTGTGAATTGACTACTGATGTACACTTAATCAGGAATGGAGAGCGGCACATTAAAAAAAAAAAAAAAAAAAACTTGCGTGACCTATTAATGGATCTTCACATCTAACAACCTATGGTCATCAAGTGCCTCATAAACTCAACACCCGACGCAACACATCACGTTATCCCGTCTGAGTCGAGGTAAAATATAACTGTCAACGTTAAAACACGAATCCAAATAAAATAATATAGAAATAAATATATCTTGGTCATTTCAAAGATGCGGAAGGAGGAGTGAGAGGATATATAGTGTGTCGCATGTACTTCCGTGATATTTATTCAGTTTTGTTACTCTCACCTGATACCCCCCCCTCCCACACACACACACACTTCTATCCTGTCCACCTTGAAAACGCATGAACGGAGATAATTAAGCAAATCTGTCGTGGTGATATTTTTTTACTCGCGTTACTACTGATGACTGGAAAAAAATATAGTTACATCTCCAGGCATGATTTAGGTAACAGATGTGAATTTTAATGCACACACGCACGCACGCACACACACAGACACACACACACACACACACACACACACACACACACACACACACACACACACACACACACACCATTTTCCTGCACGTAGTCAGAGAGAGGAAAAAATATATATACAAAAATTTGAAAAAATGGCCGGCCCAGTTATTCCAGTGCACGAGGACTCTGGGCAGAAGAAGAGAGGAAGGAAAAGAATATGAAGTCTAAGATAAAGAGAAAAGAAGAGGGGAAGATGGGAAGAGAAGGAGATAAATTGTAGGATGAAGAATGAAACAAAAGGGACGATGAAAGAGGAAGGACCACGAAAACTGGAGGAGGAAGGAAAGAAGGAAGGAGAATGGGAAGTGAAGAACGAGGAGACGCATGAGAAAGATGGAAAAAGAGGAGGACGACGGAGCCGGGAGTGAGGAAGACCTGACTAATAAGAAAAAGGAATAATGGCATGTGGAAGAGAGAAGGAAGATGAGGAGGAGCCGGTATGGGTTATACAAGAAGACAGGGACAGTGGATTCTCCCGCAAGGGCGAGGTAAGAGGAGGGAGACGAAGAGCGAGAGCAGGGAAGAGGCATGAAAAAAGAGAGGAGGGATCGTGGAGAGGAGAGGTGAGAGTAAAGGACAGAGGTTGAAAAAATGGAGATAAAACGAACAGGGAGAGGAGAACGCAGGAAAGGAATAAAAGACGGATGAGAGGAAGGCAGGAAGGCCAGACAAACTTTTTTCAACAAAGAATTAAATTGTTGAAAAATACTAGTGTGTTCTGCTGCTGCTGCTGCTCATATTACTGCCAAACAAAGTAGTAGTAATAGTAGTAGTAGTAGTAGTAGTAGTAGTAGTAGTAGTAGGAGTAGTAGTAAAGGTAATAGCAGTAGTAGTGAAAGTAATAGTTGTAGTAGTAAAAGTAGTAGTAGTAGAAGTGTAAGTAAAAGTAGTAGTAGCAGTAGTGTTAGTAAAAGTAGTAGTAGTAGTAGTAAAAGTAGCAGCAGGAGTGGTAGTAAAAGTAGTGGCAGTAGTCTATGCTAATGTTGCGGTAAAACAAAACTTAATTGAATAAATATAACACATAATATCACACTCTAAATATTAATGGTAAACCTATACGGCCCTTCATGGGGGAGTATCGCTCGGTTTAATTTGCCTCAATACCTTCCAACATGACATTCAAGCACAGTTACCAGTCGCCACACACTAACATCGGGTAACATAACACCGTCGTTAGCGATGCCGTGTGATGTCAAACGGGTCTTCGAAGATAGACAGCGGCTTTCAAGTTTAGAAAGAATGGGAGCTTGTTACCGGGAGTTATGCTTACTGCCTCCAAACGGCTTAAGCCCAATCACCCTGGTCGTCACCTCCGTCACGGCTCCCTTCTCCATTCCCTGCTGCCTCACACGTTCCCTCCTGACGCTGGGGGATTCATGGTCTGCCTTCCTGGGCCACCATTGTTGCTGCAGCCTTACTACTACTACTACTACTGCTGCTACTATTACTACTACTACCACTGCTGCTACTACTACTACTACTACTACTACTACTTTTTTTTCTACTACATAAAAGATACCTCCACCCATGTTTATTTTCCCAACACATAATCATGGAGGGCTCCATAGCTTGGAGGTCATTAGCCCCAACTCTGTTCGCTAATGACTGTGGCATCCAACCATATCACTAATACTACTTAGCACTAAATCTATCCATAACACCCTATCATCTATTGCGTGTTGATCCCCCTTTCCTTCCCTACTCATGTCACTCCCGACCTACCCTAATGTCACTCTCCACCACTGTGGCTTCATAGTCCATATTGGAGATGGTGGTGGCTTTTGGGCCAGAGTGTCTGGTGCTCCTGAGACATAGGATGGCCGACATGAGCAAGGAGAACGAGAAGCGACACCTCATCCAGGCGACAAGGCGGCTCCTTGGCTGATGCTTCTTTTCTGAGATCAGTTCCGCGAGTCGTGCGTAGAAGCATTGGGCCCTGGGACCCATCCCGCCGAATGTAGTGAAGACAAGGGGAGTGAAGCTGCCCTAATCCACATGTTGGATTCTTTCACCGTATGCCCTTGTCTTCTTCTGCTCGTTCCTGTGGTGGGCGGCTTCCAGGGGCAGCTCACGGTGACAGGCAGCCATCGGGTCGAAAATGTGGATGTCCATGAACGCCCTCTGTCCGCGCACCCAGAATCCGCGGGCACTTACATCAACCCGTGCCTCCTGTGAGGAATTGACCGTTCTGTACCGAAGGTGTTCGCCGTCCAGGGGAACCAGTGCCGACTCGGTAGTGACGTCTTGGCATACCTCCCCGAGTATGCTGGCTGTCAGATCCCTCACTTCATCGTGTCGAATACAGACGAAGACTCCCTTTTTACATGTCATGGTGTGGGTGACATCATTTGGTGATGCACATGCACAGAGATCAGGCAGTCCCTCAATCGGCCAGCCATATCTCAGAGCAACGGCGTCGACAAGTTCTTGTTTGTTGAGACTGAAGCCTTTTGCTCTGATTGGTAATGGTGTTAGCCAGTTAGGGGCGCTTGCCTCCTGTTCTGTATGGATTTTTCTACCCATTTCTCTGGACAGGTGGTGTGTTAGACGGTCCAGCTCGTCTTTTTGGGCCTGTTGCCTTTCTTCTGAGATATTACTTTTGATTTCTCTTATTTCTGTTTGGTCTTTTTTCGCCCTCTGCCTCCTGAGCGATGATCCTGTTGATGAGGGATCTGGTAAGGCTGATGGAGTTTTGGTTCTCCTTGTCAGCCAGCTTCTCAGGATTGGTGATCGCCATTCCACCCAGTCTTGGAGGAAGTGCTAGCATATCCCTCTCCTCCTTCCCCAAGGTATGAATAAGAATACATTCTTGACGGCATTTTCCAGTGGTCGGAGGAGTGGACTGATGCCGGGGATGGTGCGCATCAGGAACGTCCACCGATGTTGGATGCCGTGGGTGTACGCTAATAGGCAGCGTGTGGCTCAGTCTTGGCACTGGCAGACAAAGCTTCTATTTCCTTCACCCATTCAGCTACTTTGTCTCCTACGTACTCCTTCTTATATACCTCTGTCCCGATCACTGCACCTAAGTGTCGTTGTCCGTCCTCTGTCACAATGACTCCACTTCCTCTAAAAGTTTCTGCGGCACGGTCATAATGTTCAGGTTTGACAATAAGTACAGACTTGGTGGCATTGGGGATGTATCCTATCTCAGGCCCGGCGGTGTTCACAGTGTCCCACCACCCTTTTAAGTCCGAGATTTTACCAGCACCTGAGAGGTCATCCGCAAAAGCCACCTGTTTCACCCGTTTTTGCGTACGCGATTTCATTGTGGAGGACTGATAGGCCCAGGGCGTACATAGCCATGGCTACTGGGTCACCTTGTGTTGTTCCCTCAGATGATTTTAACATTTTCACTTTTCCACTGTGGCTATTTATGTATAAGTCGGTCGGGTATGTATAGGTATTTTCGACATACATAGCTAAGCTAGGGCACTTGGTTTTAATGTTGTGTATCATAGTCTTTCTATTTATTGTGTTGAAGGCATTCTTGGCGTCAACAAGAAGCATTGCTTCGCACTCCACGTGATCAAATATCTCCCGCACGGCATGGGCTGCTGCTTCTCCTCCTGCCTGCTGTCCCGCACAAACTTGGAGGTTTCCTGCTGCCATTCTCACATCTTCTTTGACGACAGTCATAATGCATTTCCCCACGATGCGCCGCAGGACTTCTCCGACTCCTATAGGCCTGCATTCCGGCTTCTTGTCCAGGGGAATGAGGCGGCATGCAGTCAGGGCGTCCACATAATGACAGCTGGAGGAGGCGAGTTTTCTTGCCAGTGTTGCAATGGTGTTGCGCAGGTCACCAGCTGCATTGCCAAAGTTAGCGCTGCTCAGCAAGCTTCGCCATCCCCGTGCATCAAGTCCTGAGGGCCCCGCGCTGCCATGAGTCTGGAGGGCCTTCTTCCACACCATGTCTCCTGTTATCCTTTCATATACAACAGGATTCGGTGGTTGATGACATACTGTAGTGACCCTCTAAATCTTCCCGTTTTCTTCACCTTCATTTCTTTAGTCTACCCTTTGACTCACCACGTTCTCTTTCTCTTCTCCCGCTCATCACATACTAATCCATTTCCTTACATCAACACATTTCCAAAATATTTCCTTCTATCGCTATGGGTCACTACATCATAAATACCTTTACCACATCATCACCAATGTTATGATAAAGTTTCTCAAATATATAAGAACACCAGATAATCAAAACTGTAAATACTACCGTATATCAAATCCTGTAAATAATTATTCTCCTATTATAAAACATGTATATTCTCGATAATAAACTTCTTAGCTGGCCGCCCTCCTCCTCGCTCTGGAGCACGCCCAGGCCCGCCCGGAGTTGACCGTCGTCATACACACAGACTCCCGGGCAGGGCTGGAAGCCCTGCAGCGTTCGCTCGTCACCGACAACGTGGGCCTCGTCACTTCCGTGCTTGGCAGCCTGCAGAGCCTCGCCGCGCAGGGAAAGTGCGTCAGGCTCCACTGGATGTCCAGCCACGTGGGGGTACGCGGGAACGAGGCTGCGGGCGAGGCTGCCAAGAGGGCCGCTGCGGGCCCCACCATCACCAGGCGAGTGCCGCTCAGCCTGCAGCAGACCAAGGCTGAGGCGAGGCACGCTGCATCCTGGCAGGCGCATCAGAGCCACCGGGAGCTAGAGGGCTGGAAGAAGCAGGCGGCGTGGTACTCCATCGCCACCGGCTACCACCCCCTGGATGACGCCCAGCAGCATCCCAGGGCAGACGGGGTTCTGCTGCAGCGTGTCAGGTTGGGCTACAGCACCAGGGAGCAGCTCCAGGACGGTTTCCAGGGGCAGGAGTGTGCCCACTGCGGCAGATACAGCCACCTCCCGCTGGTGCACTACCTGCTGTCGTGCCCGGCCACCGCGCGACTCAGGTCAGCCCCAGGGCCCGCCACCCAGCCTGCACCCGGTGGCCTGTTGAGCAGCCGGGAGGTCAAGGCTGCCCTCCTGGTCCAGCGCTCGCCACCAGACCTGCTGCTCGAGGTGCTCAGGGCGGCACCTCCACCCCGATGACCCGTCACCCCTTCCTCGCACCCAGCGTGACGAGGAACACCGAGGCGTCACCGCCACCCCCCCCACATGAGGCGCACCTCACCAACCAAACACCGGCGGGCTGATGCCCGCGTTGTACACTATTTAGAACAAATGCATATATATATATATATATATATATATATATATATATATATATATATATATATATATATATATATATATATATATATATATATATATATTTTTTTTTTTTTTTTATTGTATATGTATTTGTGTATCTTTTGTACAATAAACCTTTAAACGAACGAACTCCTTCGACAATGGAGTCACCACCAGGTTCTCAGTTGTTTCACTGAACCTACACAAACGGCCTTAACGGAATCACACGGCGTTATACCAGCTATAACGTATGCTCTCTAGAAAACACACAAACATAAATGTTTGGTTTTCTCACTAGCGACCTAAGCTGCCGCTACAATACTGCCAGTCGCAGTCCCTTCATTCACTTGGTGGTGGATGTTTTTCCCTGAGTTGAGTGATCGTGTCCCTGGGCCCTGGTGAGTGGAAGCACACCCCGTGCGGAATTTTCTAACAAGGCTCGTGTTGCAGACGCAACGTTGCCTTGTTGCATTTTGTCTGCAAACTTCCGGGCCCTGTCTTCTGTGGAGGTGTTGTTTTGTTGGGGTCCGGGGAGCCTCTCCTGAATGGCCCTGGCTTCTCCAAGGAGGGCATCTAGCTCGTTAGTTTGCCACAAAGCAACTCGCCTTCTCAATGCCTCGATATTTTCGGCTTGTTTGTTTTTTGGGCGTGCTTTTTGGAGGAAGAGATGGGCGAGAGTGAATACAATTTTCAGGGATAGGGGCGCCAGTGGTGTGTTCTGGCTGTAGTTATTTAACAGGGTGACAATTTCTTTGATGATAAATGTTGTGGCTCCACATCTAGGTGGTTCAAAAAGATTGTTAGCAGACCACCCAACAACCTCAAGGTATGTGTCATCCACCCACTTCGTCACTTCCCCCTCCGCTAGCCCCTTCCAAGCAAAGCTTCCCCCGACCTCCGTCGCGCCCTGTCCAGTCGAAGAGGAAAAGTGATGAGGGGGTGGTGGTGGTGGTAGTGGTGATGGTGGTGGTGGAAGGGATGGTATCGGTTAAGGGGGATATGGAGGTGGCGGTTGTGCAGCAGCTCTCTCCGCCACCCCCTCCCCCCGCTCACTCCTCCCACGGCGGCCCTCATTGTCCCCGTGGTGTCGTGCCTCATCGTCATCCTTCCTGCTCTGATCCCTGCCCAGGGGATTTTGGCACCTATCACTCTTCTTACAGTTCGTACAGCATCTGTTCTCCTTAACACATGCACAACTTATACATCTGTGATCTTCTTTTGTACAAACGCTAATGATTGATTATTGATTATGATTGAAAGTAGTAATGATATATACTGTAGAATGACACTATTATTAATATTCCTATTAATTTAACGACATTTACAGTTATATAGACAGATTTATAACCACTATAGGCTGACACATTGTTCCCAAAGGGAGAGAGAGAGAGAGAGAGAGAGAGAGAGAGAGAGAGAGAGAGATACTACTACTACTACTACTACTACCAACACCAATGCTACTACTGCTTTGTGACCGTTTTATAATTATCACGCAGTAATAACAACTAATAACATCAATAACAATGATAATAATACGATATATGCAATAATAGTTGTAAAAAAATATTAGTTATTACATATTGAAATTATTATACAGTTATTACATGGTTACTAAACCATAACTCTGCTGTAATTGTACACCTGCCTCTCCATTACTCTGTGTAGAAAAAAGAAGAAAAGTAAAGCTAAAAGGAACGCACGTAAGCAAATGAAAACTTAGTAAATGGGAAAATAAAATGTTAAAAAGAACAGGGTGTCTGAGTCAATGAAAAAAGACTGGAGAAAATAACGGAGAAAAAAAACGAAGTAAAGAACACAGAAAGCAGCCACTAAACAAAGAGCGAAGGGAATGGAAGGGAAGGAAAGGGAAAGGAAGGGAAGGAAAGGGAAGGAAGGAAAGAGAGGGAAGGAAAGTGAACTAGAAGCTGAGGACACCGGAAGCAGGTCGCGCGTCAAGATCAAAGGAAGAAGGAAAGGAATGAAGGGCGAAAAAAGGAAGGAAGGAGGAGGGAGTGAGGGTAAAAATGAGGGAAGAGGAAGAGAGAAGGGGGGAGGAATTGAGTAGAGCTAGAGGGGAAGGAAGAGTGAAGAAAGAGAAAAAAATGGGAAAGGGTGGAGGAAAAAAGAAAAGAAGGAAGAAACGCCTGTGATAAAAACGGAACGAAAGAAGATTGGAAGAGATTGGAAGATGCCAGCAGACTACTATACGCCAGCCAGCCAATGAGCATCTCCACTTCGTTTTCCGCTTGACCAATCATAATGGCCCACACAACCTCTCTCCTCACCCACACAACACGAGTCCAGCACGTGATCAGGCCATGGATGAGGCGAAACACACATACACACTCTCTCTCTCTCTCTCTCTCTCTCTCTCTCTCTCTCTCTCTCTCTCTCTCTCTCTCTCTCTCTCTCTCTCTCTCTCTCTCTCTCTCTCTCTCTCTCTCTCCTCTCTCTCTCTCTCTCTCTCTCTTCTCTCCCTCTCTCTCTCTCTCTCTCTACTCTCTCTCTTCTCTCTCTCTCTCTCTCTCTCTCTCTCTCTCTCTCTCTCTCTCTCTCTCTCTCTCTCTCTCTCTCTCACGGTAGGAGAACACCTCGGTTCCTGCGATCATAAACTAGTGCGCGTTGACATTAGAGCTCAAACATCGGTGACTGAAAATAAAGTTAAGGTGCCCAATTTCATAAGAGCCAACTTCGTAGAAATCCGACGAAAACTAATAGATATGCAACTATCAGATGACGGCAATGCAGAGGACGCCTGGCTAAACTTTAAAAATCACTTACTCACTCAGCAGGACACATTTGTCCCCTTGTGCGAGAAGCGAATTAACACTAATAAAAGTCCACCTTGGTATAATAGCGAAATTAAACACTCAGTCAAGGAGAGAAAATTGTCTTACAGGTTAAAGAAAGACCAAAGCACGCCCGAAAACATTAGACTTTACAATGATGCAAGGCGACGAGTAAAAAGATTAGTGCATCAGGCAAAGCGTAGATATGAAGAAAATATTGCAGCCAACTGTAAAAATAATCCGAAATCCTTCTTCAGTTACATAAACAACAGAAAGGCGATCAGAAGTGGAATTGGACCTTTAACAAACAGCGACGGTGCACTAGTGACTGACAGCCAACACGTTGCAAACCTATTAAATAATTACTTTTCCTCGGTGTTTAATAATAACAGTCCTCCCACCACCACCAACAACACCAGTACTAATGTAAATCCCGAGCATGCATTGTCTAACTTTGAAATAAAACCCGATGAAGTCCTTAAAGCCCTCAAATCACTTAAAACAAATAAAAGTCCTGGACCTGATAAAGTATATCCAACTCTGCTGAAAGAAACAAAGAGCGAAATACTCTCCTCCCTCACAACCGTATTCAATATGTCCTTGCGACAAGGCATTGTCCCTTCAGATTGGAAAAATTCTAACGTTAAAACTATTTTTAATAAATGAGAAAAAAAATTACCATGTAATTAAAGTCCAATTATTCTAAATTCTGTTGTAGTTAAGCTACTTTAGTGCATTATTAGATACAAATGGTTGATTTACCTTGAAAGACACTCATTAATTGGGGACTAACAACATGTCTTCCGAAACAAAAGATCCTGCCTATCAAATCTATTAACCTTTTATAACGACCTCTTCAATGTTTATGACGTAACCAAATCAATGGACGTAGTCTATCTTGATTTCAAGAAAGCGTTTGATAAAGTCCCGCATCATAAATTACTTTACAAATTAAAGCAAATAGGTATTGACGGTCAGGTAAACCAATGGATCGCGAATTGGTTGAGCAACAGACAACAAAGAGTAGTGATTGACGGATTTAACTCAGAGTGGGCGCCGGTCACTAGTGGCGTCCCTCAGGGCTCGGTTCTTGGCCCAGTGCTCTTCATTATTTACATCAACGACGTCGATGTTGGACTCAATAACCGCATTAGTAAATTTGCAGACGACACAAAGATTGGTAACTCGGTTCTCACTGACGAAGACAGGCAAAGCCTCAAAGAGGATTTGCACAAAATTTCATCTTGGTCGGATAGATGGGAGATGCCCTTTAACGTAGACAAGTGCCAGGTCCTTCAAGTTGGAACGAGGAATAAGAAGTTTGATTACGAAATGCGCGGCGTTAAACTCAAAAGCGT